>NC_041402.2:166894811-167494811 GCF_900747795.2 Erpetoichthys calabaricus | reverse complement strand
ATTGAGTATGAGGAAAGGGTTTCTGAAAGGAAAAAACAAGTTCTGTATCTTCCACTGACAGACTGAAACCCTCACCATGATACCAGAGAAGGGAAATCGAGGATGATAAAGGTCAGTAGAACTTCAGACGAGAAAAGCAACAAGTGTATCTGTTTCCTTGACTTCAATGACTTCACAACTCAGGAGAAGATTCCTGCAGCATGACCTGACTCAGCCCAACCGATATCCATGAGAAGGCCAATTGCTTAGAAAAAGTAGCGTTATGACCCATTTGGTAATAGGGAAAGACCCGACACAAGAGATTCACAATCTAAAGTATCCTGGGGGCTTCCATATTTACACCTACACCAGACTATCAGTTTTTGCATTAGTGGCTGTAATAATAATAATTCTGTACATTCATATAGCACTATTCTCACTACTCAAAGCACTTCAATGATTGGGGAGCCACTCAACCACCACTAATGTGTAACATCAACCCTGGATTATGCAATGGCACCACACATGAGCTATTAGGTGGGGAAGTTGTGAGAGGGAGAGAGCCAATTAGAGACAGGGGATGATTAGGGGGCCAGAATGAATAGGCCATGGAGGGCAATTTAGCCTGGACATTGGGATATTCTTTACGAAGGATTCACAGGGATCTTTTATGACCACAGGGAGTCAGGATCTCAGTTTTATGTGTCATCCAAAGGACAGTGCCACATTTATAGCACAGTGTCCCTGTCACTGCACAAGGGCGCTGTGATAGACACATAGACCACAGGGTTAATGTCCTCTGCTGGCCTCATCATCACCTCTTCCAGCAGAAACCCAAGCTTTTCCTAGATGTCATCCCATTCAAGTACTGGCAAGGCTCTAGTATACTTTCCTTCAGGTGAATGACCTCATCCGAAGTGCATGAAGTATTGCTGCTGTAGGTAGTGTGCTTTGACTCCTTCATTTATTTCAGACCACTACTTAAATGCTAAATAATCAGAGACTCCCCAGTTAGACCCCCTAAATCTTTTATTCTTGTCTTTGATGAGTTTTTGTGCAATGTGCTAGGTCTATTTATATTTAGTCATTTGAAAATGTATGCTTTGTTTTGTTCTTCCCACTAAAACATG
Organism: Erpetoichthys calabaricus; assembly: GCF_900747795.2. Taxonomy (NCBI): domain Eukaryota; kingdom Metazoa; phylum Chordata; class Cladistia; order Polypteriformes; family Polypteridae; genus Erpetoichthys; species Erpetoichthys calabaricus. The sequence goes on along the minus strand of NC_041402.2, from coordinate 167,493,702 downwards.
TACTTGTATTTATAGGAGGGTAAGGGAGTCATGTACACACATACTTGAAATCAAGATGGTTTATAGCTCCCAACAACTCTTACTCTGTGTGTTTTATTGGGCTTTGGCATTCCCACAGGCAGTGCTCAGCAGCAACATATTGTTAAAGATGGATTACTACTACATGTATATGAAAGAGCGGTGGGATTTTATGTTTTTGCTCACTCATAAGGCCTGTGCCCCACCTCATGAGACAGGTTAGTTGCACCCACATGGGTGATGACACAGTCACATACTTAATGAAGCCATTAAGAAGATTGTCCTTTGAACAAATGGTGTTATATGACTCTTATCCAGCCAAGCATCTCGATATATGGATTTATGGACAGTGACGCTAAGTGATGCTAAATCTCTTCAAATGACGAAGCGCACATTGCATAACCAGGCTTAACAACCTGACAAGTAAGGCATGGTTCAATAAATGAATGACTCAATCAGCTCTGACATGCATATTAATGAGCGACACAGCAGCCATAAATTTACTTCCAGCTGCTGTAATTGGGCTTTCAGAAGAGAGAGCAAGAAAGATCTTGGACATAATGGGATGCTCTTAAAGGGGCTCTATTCAAAGGCTGCAGTTTGCTCATTCGCCCCATTATCTTTACCCCTCATAATATCTACTTCAAATCCAAGTCCACTGTTTAATATGTTGGCAAAAAAATGACACTGTGTGGAACAGAGTGCTGACAGAATCAATCAGTCACTTAATGACAACTAAAACACATGAGGAGTTGCAAACGTTTGACGAGGCTTACAAAGTAAAAACTGTGGAAAGACAAACTTTAAAATGAGGCTGGTTTGTATATAATCAAATATATAATAATGGTGCTGTCAAAATTATTTAGACCCTTAACTTACAGGAGCTGTGCAGAAGCTTTGTGTTCTCTCTCTCTGTTTTCCTTTTGCAGTTACTAGTTTCTGCTATACTTTTTTTATGTTTAACAATAATTAATATCAATATTAAGAGTGATCTGACATCCATCTTGTCACTATAAATTTCTAAATGGATTTTAAATTGATGACATGCCACTGTCATCACAACCTCTAGTGTCAGCTTGTCTCAACTGCCTTTCAGGCAAGCTGCAAAATCTGGAGAAGTCACAGGCAGAGCGAAGAGGATGTGAAGACTACCTTACATCTGCAACATCTGAAAATGTACGAGAGTCTGAGGTACATAAAGTAGGGTATATGAAATATTGTCATAGTCAGCTAGTCGCACTTGGATCACTAGCTCCTGAGGAGCTCTGTTACAACTTATCGGAGCAGCAAAAAGACAAAAAGTACAAAGGACTCAGAATTGCTTACCTCTACATATAGAGAGGGAGTGTTCAATCACTTTCAAATAAAATAATAAAAACAGTCGTGTCACATTTCATGGCAAGTCAGGTAAATTCAGGTACTATAGCACTTTGTGTATTGAGGAGAACTGGGTTTAACTTCTTATTCAAGACTCCGTTTCAAATGCTAGACAGGTTTCATTTGACATGATCTGACAGAATGGAAAAAAGAAGGGGACTGGGCATTTATATGAATAAACAATGGAATAAAAGTGAGCACATTACAATTAAAACTAAAATGTGCGATTCAGGCATAGAAATACTGGTTATCAGAATTCGTCCAGATCAGTGGTGGGCCGTCAGGGCCTGCAAGGCCTTCTCTGCTGGCCTAAAAAAATATCTGAATCACAAACTGATGTTAATTATAGTTTGTCCATGAATACTTATTAAATAATTCCAAATAGTCTGTCCGCTTCCTTTCATAGCTTTTCCAAAGGTTGTGCTGCTTCCAGACATGTATTTTTGTATTAAAGCATTTAACCAATCACATTTCAGTCATCATTTGTTGCCAGGCACGGTCAAAGTCAAAGAAGTCTGCCCGGAGGCCTTCACAATCCGTTCTGCAGGCCCTCTAACACAAATATAAATGTTGATTAAACTGTTGCTTCAACCAATCAGATTTTGAGTTGGTGTCACTAGATCCCTCTAGCAGATGTACGGCAACGTCACCGTATTCAGACCCGTTGATTGGATAGGATGGTGTAATAGAAAAATCTGAATGAGAGCATGGGGCAGCTGTACACATTGGTATGTTTGGCGGTGACCATTCCCGTGTCCACTGCTTTTGTCGAGCAGACATTTTCAGCCCTAAAGCGAATTAAAACTTATGCCAGAAATACGACAGGGCAGGTTTGACTTTCAGCATTAGCTTTGATGGCGATAGAAAGGAACTTCGTGTTGGAACCGAAGCGCATGGATAATCTGTACGACAGAGTAATTGAACTGTTTTTGAGGAAAGAGAGGAGGGTGGATTTTGTTTACAAATAATCTGAATTTTTGATGAGTAAAATGTTGCAATTTTCCTAAATAATATTGCAAGTTTATGAGTTATTATAGATGTTTTTTATGTGTGTCGCGGCTGTAGCTGCAGTAGAAAGGAACTTGTTCACCCCTGGTTTGTCTATTCAATAAAGACATTTATTGTGGCTACAGGAGTTATCTATCTGCGATGCAATGGCTCTTTATACTGTATTTCTGCATATTAAGATGGCTTTTATAACCATAAATTAGTTTTTGAGGGGCGGGTTGATTCAGACGGAGCACTACTGAAGGCCTAAGTGTGAAATGCACGGTCCGCCACTGGTCCATATTACTGCCTATAGAGATAACTTGCATCATCCTGATTAATGTTTAATGTATTCCTCCCTCTGCAAATTGAGACTCAGCAGTTGAAATGACACACTCTGTGACCAACACTCTAATGATGAATCATTCCCAATACGTGGTGACTTCAACCATGGGACTTTAAGCCAGAGGTTTTAACAGTTTCCTCTTTTCCCTTTGAATATTTCTTGAGGATTGTTAAGAGGTGTTTTGATTCTGGGCTTTGCCCTTTTGCTGACTCAGAAAGAGTTAGCAATTAAAGAATGAAAAATGAGTAGGGGCTGAATGTGGTCAAAACCTAAAGTGAAACTGATTTTGTCTTTAAAATTAGACTGCAAACCAGAACATAAAGCTTGATTTTTTAAACCAGGATGATGATAACAAAATAATTTTAGTTTATATGCAACCCTATATATTATCCACAATCTCGGGTACTCAGGAAAGACTCAAGCTGATCTTTACACAGTTACGTTGAGGACATCACACACATTGCACATTCCGCTGAATTTTTGGTAGGACTGCCATTAAAATGTCCAATGCATGAAATGGCAGTGACCAAAAGAAACAAACACAGTGTTGTGGCATTAAGCTAAAAATATTTAACATCAATTTGTGATTAAATCAAAAACTAACATAAAATGAAAAACCTTGGGATCCAAAATTTCTAAATAGACACATACATTTTAACTATTGATTCAGGAAAGCTCATAATGAAGATCATAACACACTTTTTGTGTCTTCTGGTTTATGGGAATGGCCCATTTTTTAGGTCAGGCCTCAGAATATCCTGGAGCTAGATTTAAGAGATAAGGCCCCATTTTGACATTTTGAGTTCAGGAACCAACAGGTTGAAAAACATGAGGTTCCTTTTTGGAGGATTTGGATTCATTTTGCCTTTTTTTTTTGGTTATATTTTGAGCTGGAAACTCATAACAAAAATGAACTTTCTGACTAGATTGAGTCCATTGACTCCATTCAGTTAACAAGCTTGTTTTCCCATTTTGAATGGATTGATGGTCATTCAGTAAACATTCTTCTTTGCACAGTATTGAATGATTTTTAATGATCATCTGAAGGCTGCATTTTCTCATCTTATGGCAAATTGGCATTGTAATGGATGCTAGAACAGGACCTAGCTATGCCAACATCTTCATCTGCTGGCTAGAAAACAGCTTTAATCATCCTAGCTAGGCTTTGTAACAGAAAAGATATATCAACAATTTTGTTGGTGCAAATTCTTCTACAGGGCGGCACGGTGGCGCAGTGGGTAGCACTGCTGCCTCGCAGTTAGGAGACCCGGGTTCACTTCCCGGGTCCTCCCTGCGTGGAGTTTGCATGTTCTCCCTGTGTCTGCGTGGGTTTCCTCCGGGCACTCCGGTTTCCTCCCACAGTCCAAAGACATGCAGGTTAGGTGGATTGGCGATTCTAAATTGGCCCTAGTGTGTGCTTGGTGTGTGGGTGTGTTTGTGTGTGTCCTGCGGTGGGTTGACACCCTGCCCGGGATTGGTTCCTGCCTTGTGCCCTGTGTTGGCTGGGATTGGCTCCAGCAGACCCCCGTGACCCTGTGTTCGGATTCAGCGGGTTGGAAAATGGATGGATGGATGGAAATTCTTCTACAGGAATTCATTAATAATTTTACTAGTTTTTGTCTGTCTCTCAGGTTTACAGTTAATATCAGTCTTTCTATCAGTTTTCCAGGTCTTAAAACCTCTGTATATTTCAAACCAAATGACTCAAAAATTACCTTCTCTGAAGGTTCCTTTCAATGCTGGTATACTGAAACCTATCTACCCCTTTCACAGTTCCTTAGACTCTGCTGCCTCTGAAGTGATGATGGTGACTTCTATAATAAAGCACTTGGAATGAGGAGTTTCTTCATTGATAGAGGATTCTCAAGCTAGGAGATAACCCTACAACATCCAACTTAAGAGAAACTCCAATAATGAAACCTACATCCTGCTGGTCCTTTCATTCCTCCCCAAAATTCAATCTCTCCTACAGATCATTATACAAAAATTTCCCCATTTGGCAGACTGATCCTTCCACAGCAGACCTTTTCATTGACCATCTAACCTATGAAAAATTCTTGTCCACAGCTCACTTCAATGAGGAGATTCACACACCACATATCCCACCAAGCACTTTGAGCTATAACAGGAGTTGCTGTTTCACTTGCAAATATGTCACCAACAATACTGTTATATTTATTCCCTCTGGTAATTCAGTATTAAATAACGGACCTCCTGCCAGTCTAAAAATCTTATTTACTACATTTCTTTTAGAAAGTGAGCCAACCATATCCACAGGTAAAACAACACACTGCTTCAGGGAACACGTCTGAGCTCACCAAGCCTATTGTAGAACACTTCATATCCCTTAATCATAATCACACTGATCTTTTCATTTCTGTTCTTTCACAGGGGTTTAAAGACACTTTTCAAAGAAAAAGAGATAACATTAAGCTCATTCCCAGCCTGGGATCACATGTTTCTTAATGACCGATTAACTTTTTAATCTCTCCCTTCATTTTCTCTAATGGCAGCTTTTTCTCACCAACTATGACCTTCTCCTTTCTGCCCTGGCTTTGTTCTCTCCTTCCCCTCTTATATTTGTTATCTGCCATTTTCTTCTCAGTTGCACACCTAGGGGCTCATGTATAAATGGTGCATACGCACAAAAGTGTTCTGTACTCCCATTTCTATGCTCAAATCGTGATGTATAAAACCTAAACTTGCGTAAAGCCACGCACATTTTCATGCTAGCTCAAACCCTGGCGTGCGCAAGTTGTCCACTCAGTATTGCAAACTGGTGGCACCCAGCATCAAAGCATTGCTTTTGTTCCAGTGTGGTTTCCCTTTCTTTTTTAGATGCACATCCCTGATGCGGCTTTATAAATACACTAAAATTAACCGAATGTTGCTTATTAGTCTAAGGCATTTGATTGTAATTAACCTGTAACAATATAATTGTCCACAGAATGGCCAAACGATTCCAAATACCATAGCTGCTTTAGCGTTGTTCCTCTCAATGCACCACTCAGAGTATTTATCCCACTGTATCTGAGTGTGGAATCACAGCTCTAACAGCAGCTGATCAGAAAGAGAATTATCGGTATACAGTATCAAACACACGCTGCCTCAGCCATGCACATTGTCTATTGAACTGCTCTCAAATGGCAAACGCTTCAGTGCCTTTCCTATAGGGAAATTGCAGTTCAGAAACAGTTTCATCCCAAAAACTATAAATGCACTCAATCAGTCCATCAAGTGCTCCTTGTAGAACTGCTTGTACTTATTAGTACAATCACTTCACTGTAAACTGCGATACAGTTAGAATATTTCACAACCTGAGCCACTTTATAAAGCGCGTATTTGCATATGATGACGATATCATTTTTAAGATGAAATGCAGCAAAATATGTTTATTACATTATACAGATAAAATGTTAACGCCATTTAAATAATCTATATTGTTAAATAATTAAACATGTGAGGACACGGTGTCACAGCGCTAGCTAGATCAGGGATTTTTCCTGCCTCGCGCTGTATTCTTGTTGGGGCCGGCGCGACACTGGAAGAATAGTTGGATAGAATAATTAAACATGTACTATGAAGATATTTCAATGTTCCCTAAAAGTTTTGAAGAATCAGCGTTCTAAGCTTAAAGATGGCTTAAAATCTATTACAGAGCTGATTGTGCGTCGATTGGGTATTTGGAGAAAGAAAAGGAAAGACAGAAATTGGAGGTTAGTACATTTTAAAGAGACAGTACTGCTGCAATAAATTATTTAATCTAAGGTCGCGCACGGCGCAACAAGCATCTTGCAAGGGGGCAGGAACAATCTCTGGACATAGAGCCAGCTCATCACTATCACTACACCACCATGTTCCCATGTTTAATACATGCTTTAACTCCTATCATCATGAAAATGATATCAAGTATACGTCTCAGTATTTAAATTATTCAGAGAACTGTAATATCACGAATGTAATGGATTCTGTGACCAGTCGGAGGAAGAGAAAGCCCATTTAAGAATCACGTAGTGATTCACACACATAGATTACATAGAAGAACAAATACAAAACAAAGCATTTACGTGCTACTTTAGTTATGATGGGATTTGAGAAACTAGTAAATTAAACGATTTAAAGATGAAGTTTATGATGTTCTACTTTAATGACAAAATAAACTACATGATTAAAGTGGAAATTTCGAGATTAAAGTTGACATTTTGAGCTTTTTTCTCACTGTGTCCCTATTTATTTTCTTTTCTCTGGAGCCTGATAAGCTTTCATATGACACTCAGACGGTGGGCTACGACTCACCTTTTCAGTGTGACTTTGATATCTGACAACTTCTTTTTTATTTTGGGCACTGTGTGACTTTGTGAACTTGAGCTTTCGAGTTTCTCTGACACGCTATATCACTCAATCAACATCCTTTTGTTGTTTATATCACTGTTTAAACCAACAAATAGTAAGTTTTTCCTTGCATCCATTTGGTATTTGCTGAAATTCTTCTCTTTCCCCCCGTGCTTTTGCTATTGCCTTTTCACAGAACGCTGAGCTTAAGGGCTATTTATATTGATTTGCATATTCAAAGATGTGTAATTCTGGGAGGAGTTTGGGAGTGGCGGCAGGTGCATGCATGTGCGTGGGATTTATGGAGCAGAAGAACATGGAAGTTGGCGAATGCACAAATTTATGCATGTGGATTTTTTTGTGCTTACGCCATGTTTTAGTGTGATTTCTATGCGTTATGCATGAGGCCCCTGGTGAAGGCTATACTCCCAAAAAGTTGTGTCATTAACCTTCTTTTCTTTTCAGAGCGGAAATACATTTTTTCTAATACTGGGTCTTGATTACATTTCATAAATATTTTAACTGAATCTCAGAAATAAAGTATACAATATGTATATACAGTACCTATTGAAAGTATAGCACATTGCTCTTCTTTTCCTTGTGAAATGGGATTGCCTTCCTTCTACTCTCTATACTGTAGGTATACAGTGGGCTTGTCTTACTGGCTAATCCTCTTTAAAAGTAATCATTTTCTCCAACTCTGCCTTCAGCCCTCCTGATGCCCTTTTGCCCTTGGGCACCTCTTGGCTGACCTGGCACGGTCTGCATACTGCAGGTGTTTAAACACATTTTGAAGCCTTCTACCAGCTTTTCTCTTCTACCTCTACCACGATGAGCCCATTAATTCAGTCTGTCATCTAGAATAATACATCTCATGATGGTTCAAGTGCCGCAGATAAAGGTGTGCTGTGCAAAATAATCCAATCTGATTTGTATGACAAATGTTTTTTTTCTATTCATATTCATCTTCCACACAGATGAACTGCATTTTCACAGAAATGCAAAGGTTATGAAGGGCTTTCATAACATGCTTTCAATCTGGTGTAACCTGAAATTGCTATAATAACAATAATTATAAACTAACATTTGAGTACACAGTTGCACTTGAAATTAAATTACAGAAGCTGGACCGGCCATCAGGGTCTTTGCTCCTGTTCCTTTCTGTTCAGCCTCAAAGACATGCACTGTTAATTAATTGTTTAATTCTTCAGCCTGGTTAGTTCTGATCATAAACACGAGAAGTCACATCTGCCAGGCCTTAGATATTTAATGAACAGAAAATGGGAATGAATAAGGCAATATAAAGTTTTTCATTTCCTTTATTTTTCATTCCCACTTTTGTCTAGGAACCCTCCCCAGAAGCTGTGGGTGCAAGATGAGTGCCAAACTTGTATACATAATAGCTGTCCCCTATCACTCTGTCCATATAGTAGTGAAACAGGATAACCTTTAAAAACCAATTAAAAAAATGTAATTCTGGCCAAGCGGAAGGTAGGTACACTCCAACATCAAACGCTGGCACTGTATCTGATCGTGTTTAGCTCTGACAGGGTTAGCGTCCCCCGCATTGGGGAGAAAACCATGTGGCTGTGATATCTCTGGCAATCAGCAGCTACCCTCTAAAAGACACGTAGCTCTGATCTCTCTCTCAAAAATGTCAAACGTTACTCCTTAACAATCTGTAGATGCTGATGTCTGCTGAACAAACAGGTAGCGCTAGCTAAATGGAGGAAAGGTACGCTCCAACACGTGGCGAGAAGTAGAACGACTTGAATGAAGGCTGGCACCTAAGTGAGGAGGGTCCTGCCCACTTTTCCTTGCGAAAAACAAATCGATACCGCAAGCAAACTATGATACTTAGCACGATGCGAGAACTCATTAAAATCAACCAGAATGTTCAAGCAAATTCTAGAAAAAACCCAATCGAAATCTTTAAAGACAGACAGACAGACAGACAGACAGACAGACAGACAGACAGACAGATGTTGGATTATCCATCCATTTTCCAACCCGCTGAATCCGAACACAGTGACACGGGGGTCTGCTAGAGCCAATCCCAGCCAACACAGGGCGCAAGGCAGAAACCAATCCCGGGCAGGGTGATGTTGGATTATATATATAAATATATATATATATATATATTCATTGCATTCATAGTCTGAGTCCCGTCCTGATTGTATGGGTGGTTACCAACCAGGTAATGCATGTGGTTGGTCAGCCATTCGGCAAACATCCACCATGGGGCCCTCATCAGTTGCGAGAAGCAGATCATGGAATGTTGCATAGTTTATTGTCAAATAATGCAAAGAGTACATGACACGTGTTTCGCCCTTATTTGGGCTCATCAGGTGTACACACTCTACTGCTCCCCTTACGGGGATCGAACCTCGGACATCAGCGTCAGAGATGAAGTCCCTTTATGCTGCGCCATGGCATGTAGTTCATTTATATACAGTATATATATATATATATATATATATATATATATATATACATATATATATATATAGATGAAGCACACTTGCACATATACCCATGCTCACTCCTTGGGATCATTTTTGACTGTTACTAATTAACCTAATATGGATGATTTTGGGTAATGAATGAAAAACTGGAGTACCAGGAGAAAACCCCACAAGGACACTAACAGATAATGCATATTACACACATACAGTGACTGTGCCGAGATCTGACTCCAGGACTCTGCTATATCATGATGACTCAGATTAAAATTACAAGAGAAAAATCCTTAAAATAATTGTAGGACTAATGTGATGATCTCCATGTTCTTTCTTTTTAGAAATGTCATTCAGCAGATCCCATTTTTTACTTTATATTTTAGTGCACTCTAACGGTTATTCAGAATGCACATGGCTGTATGAACCCATGTGGCCACAGCAAGTTTGGGTAGCATTAGGGTGAACAAATATTTTGTAGTAGACAGTGACAATAATCTTAAACCATTATCCAGAACTATTTTTGATCGTGTATTGCCAAGGTCAGATTAAAATCAGTCTCCTGGGCAACTTAGCTCCCTAACTGAGAAAAGATCAAACATTTAACAATGTAACATGAGGACATTGAGTCGTTTAGTGCATTGTGGTATTTCTTTGAGCAAGACTTGATCACGTCATCCAATATTTGTCCCCTTGATCATTTTGGATACTCGATTTGTCTTGGTAAAAGAGCACGTGGTTGCTCAACCAGCTGGTGGATTCGCCCCTGTGTATTGCACTGCTCAGTAGCCACTAGAATGCCATATCACATTTCAATATTCTAAATATCTACTCAAATACTCAATTGCCCATCTACCTATTTTCATTTCAATTTAGAGAAGAGACGAGCAGCTGAAGCCTATCATGACAGCTTTGGCTTTATGGTAGAAACCAGCTCTAGATGGAACACCCATTTAATGCATAGGACCCTTATTCACATAAACACAGGGCCAGTTTAGCGATGCCCGTTAACCAAAGTCTGTTCTTCTTTAAGAAGTTGGAGGAAACAAGAGCCGAAGAAGATGGATGCATGAAAAACATGCTAAACCCACACAGGAGCAGATCAAGACGAGATTCAAAACCAGTCCCCTTAAACTGCAAGCCAGTAGTGACACTCTAGTTGAGTGGCACTCCAAGTGTTTTGAACCAAATACCACTTTGCTAAAGTCAAATCTAACAGTGGACCACTTCAGTCTGACAGTCACCTGTGGGCATAATTCTGTGTTGCCTTTTGTAAAGTACATTTGGGAAACGTATTTGGGAAAAATACTACGATCTAATCCTGCTGTATTTGTGTTTTAAAGTCACAGATTTCAACCAGTGACCCATGGTGACTCTTTACCCATGAAAATCAGTTAATAGCTGCCAGCCTGTCAGCACTGATGTGCGTGTTACCTGTGGCATGGAGTTAAACGACTGCTTTGATCAGTATGCAGGCCCTTCAAGCTGAAAGCAAAGGAAGTTTAGAAGGGGGATCAGTATGGTGAATGAAATCAGCTGGAATGGAGACACACTGAGGGTGAAGAAGTTCTGACTGTATGATAGAAAACGAAAGAGTCCTCACAGGTGGCGCAGTGGTAGTGCTGCTGCTTTGCAGTAAGGAGACTGTGGAAGATTGTGGGTTCGCTTCCCGGTTCCTCCCTGTATGGATAGCGCTTTGAGTACTGAGAAAAGCGCTATATAAATGTAATGAATTATTATTATTATTATTATTAGAGTGTTAGAGACTGACCACACCCCTATCACTTCCAAAGGTCTTCCCCACTTCCAGTCTGAAGCACATAACAAAATGGCATCTGACAGCAGGACGGAGCTCCAACTTAGAAGGATCAAATGTCAATTGGGTGTATATTTTGTGTTCTAGCATCCCCGTGAATCTGTTTATTTCTGTACTATTTTCAGCTTAGTAAAAAAATATTAAACAGGGTGGCCCGGTGGGCACCCCAACTATTTTTGGCTCTGTACAAAATCACTCATTTTCCACACTGCCTATAGTGCTTCTGTTACTGCTATGTAACAAGGCCTTCACAGTCTGACCTTAATGAGACGTGTAAAACATTAATAACACTTTAAAGTAGGAGCTACCCATTGGGCACCTAATAGTCAATCACCAGAATGTGACAAGAGCTTAACAAAGGATTTGATTGTGTCACATACCACCAAGTGACTAACAGATGCACTATAGCAGAACCTCAAAGCCCCTGTTTTAAAATGCTATCCCATCTCTATACCTTCATCTAATTACACTGGCCATAATACAGAAAACAAAGCCTTTTAATTAAAATTCAACCTCACAAACAAGCTCCCCAGATTAATTTTAATGATTTGTGATTTTATTACTTTACTGACACTTCAGTGCAAGGTGACTGGATTGACAATGGAGCTGCATGTTGACAAAGTTGCCCAGAGAGGATGGGAAATCCCAATTTTTCAGCACAGGTAAACATACAGAGACATGTGTCTGAACATAGGTTAACACATCGGGCTTGTCTTGTGGCAATTAGGGAACATTAGCATTCCAAATATCAATATTAAGGAGAAGCACTGGCTCAGGGATTGAAAACTGGTATAGTGGGCTCTCGGGTGACACTCATGGATATGGAACAGTTGGCTAAATCATTCTCGTCAGGTTTTACATTCTATGCCAGCCTTCAAAAAATGTCAGTTATACTAACAAAGCCTTTCAGGTTTTTATTTTATTTATTTTTTGGACCTATAAAATGTGGCTATTTGTAGTGATCTATAATTCCGTAACCACAGAATATACTAGAGTGACATGGTGGTGCAGCAGTTCGAGACGTTGACTCATGCACCCAGGATGCTGGGTTCACATCTTGCGCCCAGGCATTGTCTGTGTGGAGTTTACATGTTCTCCTTTGGTCCATGTGGGTGTTCTTGTAGCCCGGTTTTTAAACTGGCCCACTTTGGGTGCAGGCTCTTGTTACCTGTGATTCTCAACTGGATTAAACAGGTTTAAGAATACCAAGAGGTACATTATAGAATCAATTGAGCAAGTCCATTTGATATAGTGAATATATCTTATGTGAATGTATACTATATGTATATTAGGGCGGAGTGGTGGCTCTGAGGCTAAGGAGCTGCGCTGGTATCCCGAAGGTTGCCGGTTCGAATCCTCGTCACTGCCAAAAAGGCCACTGCTCTGCTGGGCCCTTGAGCAAGGCCCTTAACCTGTAATTGCTCCAGGGGCGCTGTACAATGGCTGACCCTGCGCTCTGACCCCAAGGGGTATGCGAAAACTACCAAATTCCTAATACAAGAAATTGTATAAGGCGAAATAAAGAACAAAAAAAAAAAATACTGTACTGTAAGTCCTTCAGGCAGCCTCGAAGAGAGAAAGACAGCCACATTTGCAGAAAAAAAGGCAGCGGCCATATACTGTATATGTACGGTGTGTCCTTTAGCCATAATTCTGAGAGATAGAAAGCTGTGCCCAGGGTGGAGGCATTTGATGTTCTTTCAAGACTACGTAGCCCAAGACAGCTAACTACAGGCATGGACACCTGACCTTCTCCTTATAAACAGCATCAGGCTAGGAGGGAAACACCAGTAATGGCAGCTCCTTCTCGTATTAAAGGGCATACAGGGACCATGTGGTTCAGTGAGGCTAGAAGGTACTAGTAGGAGCTCTAACCTGGAATGCCTAAAGGAAATGGAAGGCCACCTCTGACCCAACAGGGGGACTTGGCTGGGAGGGACTGCAGCATTGGGATTAAAACAGTGTCACAGCTAAAGACATTTTGAGTACAGATTTAGGAAGAGAGTTAGAAATTTCAACTGGCAGGTGGAAACCAGGCAAAAAAATGTAGCAAAAAAAAGATAGGAGTCAAAGAGAGTTCTTGATGTGGTACTGGAGGAAGCCATGCTACCAAACAGAAATGATGCTGGACTCATCAATTAGGCTAGGATTTTTGCTCATCCCTTCTTATTCATCTAACAAAAACATCATTTTGCTGCTTTTGCCTCCTAAGGATTATGTATTTTGATTTCTCCTGTGTCTTCAGTATCATCCAGCCATCCTATTATGGGGTAAACTCAGAGTTATGCAGATGGATGAGCCTATGGTGGCCTGGATAATGGAGTATCTGTTTGGCAGACCGCAGTCTGTGAGACTGAAGGACTGCATGAACAACACTGGAGCACCACAAGGAGCAGTTCTGTCCTGTCTCCTTTTCTCTTCAGTCTGTACGTGTCATATCACTTGCAGAAATTCTCAGATGATTCTGCACTTATCGGGTATATTAATGAGGGGGATGAGACAGAAGAGAGGAGTCAAGTGAAGAACTTTGAGAATTTTCTGCAGCTTAACATTTGCAAAACAAAGGAACTACTTATTGACTTTCATTACCCCAAAACAGTCTCCACACTACACTATTCAGCAAGTCGAGGTAGATATGGTACATTGCTACAAGTGGGTCCACGTTAAAGACTGGTCTCATAACACAGAGAAACTATATAAGGAAGGGCAGAGCAGACTCTTTTTCCTTAGGAGAGTGCGTTCCTTTAATGTGGGTAGTGGCATCCTTCACATCTTCTACTACTCTGTGATGGCCAGTGCGATTTTTTATGCTGTGTTATACTGGGCTGAAAACATCACTTCAAGAGAGGCCCACAGAATCAACGAGCTGGATGTAAAGACAAGCTCAGCTCTGGGACACAATCTGGACCCCCAGAACATCCAACACCGAGGACTTTCAGCCAACAAATTATTCGGCAGAAGTGGGGGGCTCCTTTATACCAACAATAACACGCCTGCATAATGCCGCACAGGGACTCGAGCTGCCAAGTCAGAATTTTTCTTTCTTTTAAAATGTTGCTCCTATTTAGTCATTCTATTGTTTCTTTAGACCACAGAGTGTGTGTGAATATATAATTATTTACCTATCTATTTATCTATTTATTTATTTAAACTGCTTCTGTAAAAGTCAAATTTCCCCCGGGGACAAATAAAGTTTCTATCTTTCTTTTTTTCTTCTCCTTGGTATTTTGGCAGCTGCCAAGATGGTGCCCTCCTATTATAGTAGACACAATTATATAAACCTGGAATATATTATATTCTTTTTTAAAGCATGTTTGCCAATTTATCACTACTTTCATGACACAGAGGCTGCCCTGACAACATTGAGTAACAGACAGGAATCAGCCTGGAGGAGATGCCAGTCTAATGCAAAGCACATTTAGATTTAATCATAATGGACCAATCTACAAGCACTAGTCAATCTAACATGCATATTTTGGGATAATGGAGGAAACCTGTGATACAAGGAAAAGGCACGCAGAGAAAAATAATAATAAAAAATACAATTACATGTATATAGTGCTTTTCTAGCCTACTGAAGGCACTTTACATAGACAGTAGGGAGCCACTTCAACCACCATCAATGTGAAGCATCCTCCTGGATGATGTGATAGAAGCCATTTTATTGTACCATTCTGCTCATCACACAATAATGATTTGGGGGTGAAGTGGTGAGACAGACAGCCAGTTATTGACATGGAGTGATTTGGGGGCCAGAATGACCAAGCCTGGTGGCCAGTTTAACCACACATTAAGGATCACGCGATCCTGGATGATGTGATAGAAGCCATTTTAGTGTACCATTCTGCTCATCACACAATAATGATTTGGGGATGAAGTGGTGAGAGAGACAGTCAGTTATTGACATGGAGTGATTTGGGGCCCAGAATGACCAAGCCTGGTGGCCAGTTTAACCACACATTAAGGATCACACTATTCGTTTCAAAAGATCTTTTATGGACCTTTTATGACCATGAAGTGTTGGGACTTCAGTTTTATATCTCATTCAAAGGATGACACCAGTTTTTAAGGCACAGTGCCCCTTTCACTGAAATTGAGCATTGAGATCCACACACAGACCACAGGGTAAGCATTCTTGATTTCCTCATCATCACCTCTTCCGGCTGCAACCCAAGCTTTATTAGTTGGTCCCCCATTCAAGTACTGTGAATTTCCCATTGGGATTAATAAAGTATCTATCTATCTATCTATCTCTGGACGGGCCCAAGCATACATACAGTGCCCTCCATAATGTTTGGGACAAAGTCACATTTTTCTTCAGTTTACCACTCTGCTCCCCAGTTTAAATTTAGAGACCAAACAATTCAGACTTTAATAAAGTGCACATTGCAGGGTATCAGTATACATTTCGGTCACCCCATGTAGAAGTTACAACACTTTTAATACACAGTCCCTCCATTTCAGGGCATCATTTTTGATGTGTAATTTTAAACTATGAAGCACAGGGGTGAATCAAGGAAAAATGTGTCTTTGTCCCAAGCAGTATGAAGGTTACTGTAGCTTCAAGTAGACTACCTGTTCTGAAGTACAGGTGGGATGGCTGCTGGAAAGAAAGAACGTGCCAGCTCAACACAGACAGGGGCTAGCTTGGTCCCTTAAGGATGGAGCCATTAGTGTTAGCCACCTAAAACATTTATTGAGTCGTTTCCTCCTGGAAGAGCAATCCCTACAAAGAAACCTCAAAAGAAGGACAACTGTGTCCCCGCCATATAAGTGTATAGGGATCCTGATTGATTGTTAGTCCCCCATGCTGTTTAGCGAGTACTTGTGAGTCCTTTTTTGTTTGTCACCATAACAAGAAATCTGTTGGTCATGGGCTAAGGAGAATGCATAAAGTGTCCAAAAATGGAAGGAATGGATAATTCTTACATTTTTTTAAATTATTTTTCATTCTTTTGAGGTTTGCATGTATGGGAAATATATAAAAATTGTATCATAACTCCTTTGGAATTGGCAGGTTTGGGGAGACAGGTGTCACATTTTAATTTTCTTTATTAGTTTTCATATTGGACTATTATTGACAGAGCAGCTGTCACATTTAACATCGAATTTAAGCCTTCGATTAAAGTACTGCCTATAAACTTGTCTTTTATTGCAAATAAAAAGTCTTTTATTGTGTTTTTATTTTTACAACTGAGATTCTAATGACTTTATAAGTGGTTATTACTGCCCACTAGATTAAACACTGAGTTTTAAACAGCTCTATACAGTGTTTGCATATTGTAATGAGCGCCTACATGGGACAAAGACATACACACACAGTTATCAATTCTGCCTGGCATGAAGTCCAAAAACGGGCAAACAAGGAGCACATAAATAAACGTGCCCATTGTTACAGCCACGGGGAACACTTTGACAACAACAAATGTGTGACAAGACAATTCAAAGCTCTCATCTTATCTCTTCCAGTCCTATGCTGTAATTGCATTCACGCTGATTCGACCACCAGGTTGACTCCTGGTTGGCTTTTTTTGGTTGCTTGTAACTTTTCCAACATGCAGAATCCCCGAGGTTACTACTTCTGACCTCCACATTTCTATAAGACTGACGTGTACTATTTTTATATCACCCAGTCCCTGACCAAACCCAAACAGAGGGCTCTATGGAAGGATATTCATGACACTGTGTAGGTGGATCCCAGCCAGTCCGCATATGTCTGCAGGCTACAACGACATAATAACAAACATAACAAAAAGGATATCAATTACTAAATTAAAGATGCATGCAAAGAAAAGAGTGATAGCACTTCTCAGGGGATAAAGGGTTTTGATAATGTACTGGTGTTACAAAGGCATCCAGCAACTTTATGGTTTTCTATTCACCTATAGGTAGATTCTAAAAATTAACATGCATTATATTAATGATAATGTAGGTAAGGCAATCATAAAGATAAAAGGTTCAAAAGTATTTGTCAAATCAAATAATAAATAAAGAAAAGGTGCACTGTCAATATCCATGATATCATTAAAATATATGTTTCAATTACCGAATATACTCGCATTTAAGTTCTCCCGCAGAAAAGTCGGGGCTTGATTTTACTGTATAATTTCTGGTATTTTATAATATCGGTCGTATAAGTTGAATATGGAAAACTCACGCTATTGGTCCAAGAGATTATGATATTCTAACGCCCACCTGAGAAAGTAACCACAGAGCACACTGCCTTTTTTTGTGCCTACGTGACCACACAGTAATACCCAAACTATTCCGAAGCGATGTTTACACTGATTCGTGTTTTTTGTATCTCACACCCCCTTACACCTTTATCGTACGAGCATCCCTTATCTATGATGGAGCGTTTGATCAGAAGAAAATATGAATCTGGTTTTAAATTAAAAGTCATTGAAGTAGCTCAAGAAATTGGTAACTGTGCTGCTGCAACAAAATTCAATGCATTTGAGAAACTGATGCGACATTGGAGGAGGCAAGAAGATGTTACAAAAAAAAAAAATTAAGTGAACGGGCATATAAGTCGTGGTCTGATTTTATTATCGATTTTTTGGGTTTCAAGACCCGACTTATACGTGAATATATATGGCATGTAAACATGATACATTCAAGCATCTGTGCTGTCCAAAACTTTCCTTTGTAAATTTCTAAGCTCATCCACTTCTGGGTTGCTGCTAGATGGTGAGTGCTGAGGAGCTGTTACCCCTCGATGAGTAACACAGGATGGCGTGGGTCAGGTGTACACGGGGTTAAATATCCGAGTATTACAAAAAAAAGAAAGTTTGACATTACATTTATATAAATTTATTCACTTTGCTAGTAATGCCATTTTAGTAGTCAGCAAATTACCCTGATGGGAAGGACTGGATGTATGATTGACAGCAATCTGTCACAAAGGTAAGTAGAGTGCTGCATTCTGAAAATATCTGCAATAAATCTTCCATGTTTGGAAAGTCTCAAGAATGCAGGCGAGCACTCTTCGAGGAGAATAAATAGAAGCTGTTGCAGCAATATAGGGGTGTGGAGTTGATTATGGAGAGAGGCAGGCAGTGCATGACATGAAAAATGGAGTTCTGGATGAAATAACAAGGCAAAGGAACGGCACATTAAGAGCTAGGGCTTTTTTCCAGTGGGGTGTTTAGTATTTTATGAGGCACTTCCAGCGGATATAATAGCAGAAAGTTGCTATTTCTCAGAGTATGGCGGAGATGGGTCTAAGCGTAGCCCGCAAACCCTATGATGCCAGTTACGTAATGCCCACAACATCAAGGCACTCAAAATGGCAAGAGTGCTTGGGAGTGTCATTTTGGGCATTCCCTGAGTGGGCATTTCATGACTGACGTTATGGGCTTGATCTTGTGAGGGTTATGTGACTGACATCGCAGGAATTGCAGGCTGCAGTTGCACTCTGTTAGTTCGAGGTGCAGTTTTTCCCATTCTTGGGCTGAACCATCAGGTCGTGTATGGTGCTCTCTTTCCATCTGTGTTTGTTACAATGTTCTTTGATTCAGTATTGCATCAGAACCCTAGGGTCGCTCTTGTTATATGTCAATATCCTGCAACTTGCCCCACCCCATGTCTGAACTGTAAATGAACACCTAGTCTTATAATATAACACTCATCCCTCCGACCCCACCTATATCTGGCCCCAGTCGGTCCCACAGCTAGGACCATAGGGCACCAGAATTGAAGTCCACCACAGTGCATGATGTCCCTATAGAGTCCGTCTGCAGACCTCCAGGGTTCAGTTCCACTGGGGAGCCATTCACATCGCACACATCATACGATGTATAGTTGCATTTGCTTTACAAGTCAGTGATGTTAACAAGACATGTCCAGTCATTTGTATCTTTCCCAATATGCCCATTTTTAGAGTATCTCACAATTCATTCACATAAATCATTCTTCACTATGGTTAAGATCAGGATTGTCGAAGGGTTATCTGACTCATGACTAATGACGACTATCAGGTAGGCGTGTCTTGCAGTGGGCATGTCATGTAGTAGATCTGTATCTCGGGCAGCGACACTGTTGGGCTGCAGGGCTTAGACAGACTCTTGATAGAGCTTCCATTGTGTAAATCATGTGGCGTAAACCTGCAATCTCATAATGAGAAGGACATGCCATCTGTCTAGTATGCAGTCTCTTCATGAGTACTGTACATCACATTGTGAACTTCGGATCTGTGAGGCAGGGGTGCTAAACTGTGTGCCATTGTGGTAAAAGTATAAAGGAGTTATTTCAGTAAATCCCTGGAAAAGCACTTAATGCCTGTTTATACTCGCATGCAGACAGCTGCAGACACGCTCACCCACAATGGATGTGCATGCTGCTCTGTCTGTAGCTCAAGCGTTCAGTGTGCGACACTGCACGCTAGTAGAATCTCCCAGGTTTTCCCATGAAGTTTTTCCTTTAATTTTACACATCGATCTTGCAGATATTTTCATTTCTTCTTGCACAAACTTTCATCTTTTCCCAGGGGTCTGGATGATTTCTCTCCATGAAATGTGTGGATATTTGGCTATCGCTGTGTGGTTTTAGTTATGGATCGTGTAGATGTGGTTAGCAACACTTCACACAACAGTTCATCCAACATTCTTAAAAATAATGGTGCCAGAGTGGTTCTACAGAGCGATGCCATAGGGGAACCATTTTTAGCTCCCATAAGATCCATCTACCTGATGGTTCCAGAAAGAACCTTGATTTATTTAGATCTGTAACAGGCTCCTTACAGTAAATAGCCATGATTGGATGGTAACAGGTTTGTGAAATATCAGTTGGTGATGATTTTAAAAGGACTCTTGATGCTTACAATAACACAGGCTAACTCCAGGTTTTCTTAATCTATTAGTGTCCTTTTAGGTAGCCTACCATACATTAAATAGTTCAGGGTTTCTTTTTTCTACATATTATGTTTTTCAAAGCACAAAGAACCAATTTCACATGCAAAGATCACTTCCCAGAATTAAATGGTGCTTTGTCTAGCAAATGGTTCTAAGAGGAACCATACAACCTAGTAAAGAACCATAAAATATCATTTGAGAAACATTTTTTGGAAGTGTATAAGCGCAGGTGTTCTTGTCTAGCGCATGCACAGTTGACGCAAACTGGTCGCCCATTTACAAAATTATGGGAACGTGTAGTTCTCAACACAAGGGGATAATTGCCAGAACTAATGATAAAATTTGCGTCACGCACACCCTAGCGGACATGCCAAGTATAAATGGGCCTTTAAGGCGCATTTCCTGGCTGCTAGAAGCCACCAGCACAAATATTAGTTGTGTTAGTAATTTAAAGGAGTGGATGAATGAGAACTACTTGTCTTTAAACACAGATAAAACACAGATGTTAATTGTTGGAGGGAATGACGCTGATCACAACAATATTTTGTCATCATTTAACTCAGTTAGAATCCCCATTAATTTTACTGAATCAGCCCGCAATCTAGGAGTTATCTTTGACTCTAGCATGTCATTTAAAGTGCATATTACAAAGTTGTCCAAATCATGTTTTTTCCATCTTAAAAATATTAGGAAATTAAGGCGCTTTCTAAATAAACAGGATTCTGAGAAATTAATTTGTACATTTATTTCTAATAGGATTGACTACTGCAATGTGGTGTTCACTGGATGTTCAAACTGTTCTCTATACAGCCTCCAGTTAATCCAAAATGTGGCTGCAAGAATTATTACAAGAACAAGAAAATACGAACACATAACTCCAGTTCTTAAATCCTTACACTGGCTCCCAGTTAAGTTTAGGGCAGATTTCAAAATCCTCCTTTTAACATATAAAGCATTAAATGGCCAAGGTCCGGCTTACTTGTCTGAACTTATTATGACTTATAAACCAGAGCACACATTAAGATCTCAAGATGCCGGTCTGCTTATGATTCCACGGATTAATAAAATAACAATGGGAGGTCAAGCTTTTAGTTACAGGGCCCCTAAACTGTGGAATGGTCTGCCTGCTACTATAACAGATGTCCCTTCGGTCTCAGCTTTTAAATCCCGGCTGAAGACTCACTAATTCAGTTTAGCATATCCTGACTAGAGCTGCTGATTAACTGTACAGACTGCATCTCTGTTGTTAGTCATTAGCACTAAAACATAAGTAACATGATAGTTATAATTATATACTAACCCTCACTTATTCTGTTTCTCTTCTCGGTACTCAAATGTGGCACTTGGTGCTACGGCCCATCTGCCAAGTTGTTTTGCCTGCCTAAGGTAAAGTCATCCCTGATGGAGGATTGCAGGAATTGTGGGGCAGAGGTGTCCTTTCATTGGATTGGCTGGCCAGTGCTGTTTCAGCCATGGAATGGCCAAATGGGGAGGCCGCTTGATGGATGAGGTCTCCAGGACTCTGAACAAATCCAAATCATATTATGTGATATCATCTACTGTTAAATTCTGCTCCGTACCTCTAAAATTTTTATTTTTATACTGTATTGAGGAAAGGGGTCTCTCTTTGAACTGCCTTTCCCAAGGTTTCTTCCATTTTTTTTCTCTATAAGGTTTTTTTGGGAGTTTTTTCTTTGGCTTCTTAGAGAGTCAAGGGCTGGGGGGCTGTCAAGAGGCAGGGCCTGTTAAAGCCCATTGCGGCACTTCGTGTGTGATTTTGGGCTATACAAAAATAAATTGTATTGTATTATTGTATGGTCTCCAGATATGTAGGTTTTGGAACCTGCATGACCTTGGGTCTGCTCCAGCAGCCGGGGAAACGAGTGGAAAACACGTTGCCTCTGATCCCTAATGAGCAATGTGTGTGAGCAAACAAAGGATGGAAGCAGCTGGGAGTGCATGGAGCCACAGAACACCTGAGTGCCAAGGCTGATGAAGAAGCCAAAGGTCCTTCCTTTTTAGGGTCATCTCACCAGCACTCTGTGTAATTCCTCATTCCATTTCACTGTCTGTCGCACTTCCCGGGCTGTTACTAATGTCAGGAAATTAGGGTAACATTTTTTTTTTTTTTTTACTATATCCTTACTTTTACCTGTGAGCAATATTCGCTCTGCTGAACGTTTCCCAAACTGAAAAACAATATAATGAGTTTTTGCAGTTCCTCCGATTCATTGAATTTATTTTTCGAAATCGTGATGAGACTTGTATTGAGAAAATGATGTATAAACATAACATTCTTAAAACTGTATAATCCAAATGGAGTTGCGAGATTCATTAGGCACAAGGCAGTCTGGTACATCGCAGAACCCTCTCAACCAACCCTGCACACTCAGACTCACAAAGACGCCAATCTTTCAAACTGCACAGAGACACACGGGATCCGCGAGGCAGCATTTGCAACCACCGAGTCCGATTAGAAATGTAAAATTCAAACAATTTTGATTGACTGACGTACTGGGTGATTGATTGTCCCGTGCGATAGATAACTGCGTATGAAAAACGACAGAACTGTTAGATTGATGTCGTGTTTCTGTCTTCCAAGAGCGAAGCTGTCGCGTTGTCCGCTGGCGGCGAACGTGATGGAGCGCATCTTTGAAGCCGACACGACTCGCTTTGCATCAACGGCGGCTTTTATGACTCCGTACCGCGCAGCTCATGAGAGACTCATTAAGAGTCGTCAGTATTTTTTACACCCTAAGTTCCGAAACGCAGCAAGACAAACCTGGAACATGGTATGGGTGCGGCTCGATCACCTTTCATTATTTAATTTTTGCACTCTTTCACTTCCCGAACTCGCTTAATTCAATTTAAAGGTCGCAAGACTTGCGACAGGGGTCCATCGGGGAGCACACACCTTCATTTATTTATACCAGACCAAGTCATTGTTTAATTGCTAAATAATTATGCATTTATGTTTTTTTTTATTTTTGATCTGTCCCTGTGCACTGCTCCTGTCATGCTAAATGGGGCTTCAACTGTTGAATATTCTGAGAGAAGTCGCTTAAAACTTGGTCAAGAGCGATCCACCTGGAGTTAATTAGAAATAATGCAATGAAGCAGAACAACTCCTCTAAGTGTGTTCTTTGTGACCCCCTAGTCCATAGCTAAGCCCTCCAGACAAGTCACGAAGTCATCATCGACATTTTTCGCATTTCCATTTGAGGGATCGGCATTGTGGCATTTAGGTAAAGCGCTGTAGAAGGAGGCGGCTCCGCCCGCCGCTGCGCCATAAGCTGCAATTCAGTTAGACACTCGACTGATAGAAACGCATTAGCGATATGTGTTTATAGTAAAGTACAGGAAAAGCATCATTATTCTGTAGTGCCTATCTATCTCAGCAAACCAGGGGTGGTGTCTCAGGGATTTCAGAGGCCCCAGGCAGTTTTATGTTTACGCGTTCAACTGCTTTTGGATAAGATGTTTCATCATATCACCATGGATTGTAAGCCAGCTCTATAATAACAGTTACTAATATAAAAACCTCATATTCAATTTTTTTTTGTATAGCGTTCATCACTGAATATAGGCTAAGTGTTTTCAGATAGCTATGAAAAAAACTGATGTAGCACAAGGGGAGCTAATTATGATGGCAGGGTAGATGCATCAACACTGTCATGTTTGTGAATTTTTTTTTTTGCAGTTCAGAATATATTTCTGAATATAAATATTAACAGATAGGAATGTTATTAATGTTATCACCTTACATGTTTGGGGAGCTCGTTTACAGTCCCATTTCCAGCCTGTACACTGACTGCACATTCATCCTTTATCGCCATCATTTCTTAACAACGTTTCCAAAAAGGAGCAATTATGCTTATATTTAGAGCAGCAGGATGATCTGTGCCTTTTGATGAACTGGCATTCTCTCCCTGTATCTGGCGAGGTCAACATCGGCTCCAGCTCCCTATGACCTTGGTATGGTAGATTCAGTTTTCAGGAAAACGAATGGTTGATATTTGTTTCTGTGGCAGTTATGAAGTAATGAGTTGATTATTTCATGGGACCTGCAAAGCAATTTGTCAGGAGGCTGGTTATTGCCTCCACCATCCCCATGTATAATATTTTGCTCTATAGTTAAGAAAGCTATTGCATCAATCACCATGTCAACTTCATCTCTGTATGAAACACCCCTTAAAGATTCATCGAGGCAAGAAAAAAAATTAAATGCAGCGCATTCTGATATAAGGAAACTTTTGAAACAACCCCCAAGAAATGATACTTAAAACATGACCAGTGTTTTATATTACAGGGTGTGCAGCCTGAACTGTTCCCTATGTGTGGTGGGACATTGCAATCTGTTGGAGTCATACTGATTTAACACACACCTTACAGTGCAACCTAGACACATCATCAGTGATGTAACCTGGGTTCATCGGGTGGTTCAGGTCTTTCAACATCATATACCCTCACCCATGTGACCCAACCAGGGGTGATTAGCCTCCCGACTTGCATCTAGGTACCTTATGTGGTGCGTGGATTGCTCCTTTTGATCCATATCCATCAGTGATGTTCCTGATCGCTCTCTAATTGTGTAGTTCCCTGATCCCCAGCTCCTTGAGAGGCCTGAAGAGCAACTTGCTGGCAAATCCTTGGCAGGCGACCTTGAAGGAGTAGCAACGGGTCTTCTGTCCCCTGCTTTGACATTAGGATACAAGCTCCTTGTACTTAGCACTCTTCCTTTCGAACGCCTCTCCCACCCGGTCTCCCCAAGGGACAGTGAAATCCAGCAGGACCACCTGCCTTGATACTTTTGATACCAGAACCATGTCGGGCCTGAATGTGGTCACAGCAATGGTTTGTGGAAATTTCAGCTGTCTCCACAGGTCAACCTTCAGCGGCCAGTCCCAGGCTGGTCATGTGTGCTGTTGCAGCTTCACTCTGGCCTTGACAAAAGCAATAGCGTGCTTTACTGGTTGTTGATGCCTGCTAAGAGAGATCCTAGCACTGATCCTTGGCACCTGGTCATGGCACCACCCAGGGCTTTTGAGCAACAACTTAGAATATGTTCAAGGGATCCTCTTCCCTGGCACAGCAGGCATGCAGGGGTTTCTGTCAGACCCCAGGAGAAGAGATTAGTTGGGCTGGGGAGGGCATCGTAGACTGACTGGATAAGAATAGATCCTTTATCTCCTTCTTGGTCTCTCCCTTTCTCATCATGCCAGGAAAGGTGAGATTGCACTGGAGAACAATGTACAACATCCCATTCTGACAGCTGGTCCAGTCTCACTGTAGCACAAATTACCACATGGCTGGGTAGCCACTTAAGACTTAAGCAGCACTGCATATCCAACAATGCAGAAGGCAGAAAAGGCCTCTGGAGAGAGTCACATTAATAATAACAATACTACATTTTATTTATGTAGCGCCTTTCCCAAGCTCAAGGCACTTAGTAGGGTCTTATAGCCTAACAAGTTTACATATTTAGTTGGCTCACGTAGGAGAAATGGGTGGGGACAAAGTCAACACTGCACCAGTTTCATTTGTCAGCACTTGCATGTTCCAGGCCCACAGGCAGCCAGTTATGGTGCTTCAGCATATTTGATAAACATTTTGTGTTACTTTTGTATCAAAACTGGCATGATTCTTCTTTATTTGGGTTCTCATTCCTGCTCGATATGGACCCATGTAATTGGCCTCAGTGGGAAACTATTGCTGTTTCTATCAAGACTTGAAGAAGTCCATGAAAATAGTAAACTGGCTGCTTACTGATGCCTGCTCTGCTGCAATGTCTGTCTACGTTTACTTCATTACGCTTATTGCTGTATAGATATCAAGTCATTTGCTCGTCTTTCCCCAGTATTTTCCTTTCAGTTATATATCTGAATACATGATGGACAGTGTGGCAGGGACGTTAAGGCTTTAGCCTTCAAACTCTGAGGCTGTGGGTTCAAAGCCTGCTACTTAAACTGTGTGACCATGACAAGGTCAGTTCACCTATGTGTGTGCCAACTGGAAAAACAAAAAAATGAAATGCAACCAACTATATCTGAAACCTTGGATAAAGACATCATCCAAATTTGTAATTTTTTTTTTCTGTTTTGTTTTGCACAACCACAAATCAGAAAAAGTTGGAATGGTACGGGGAAAAAAAAAGTGATTCTTAAATTATTTTGACTTTTATTTCATTGCAGACAGCACAAACCCAAGATATGTCAGGTTTTGTTTGGTCAACTTCATTTCATTTGTTACTATGGTACTTTTCTATTATCGTGACCTACCCAAAGGAGACATTAACATTAGGGGCCTATACTGTAGGTAACTATGCTCCACCCCCACTAACTTTAAGGTTAATATTTGTGGTTGGGGTAAGATAGTCTAATAATTTAAGACAGCGGGGGCGGCCTCCAAGGAGAGAGTCCAGTCTTCGTCTCAGGTCACTGGATAACGTCCATGTCTCGCAACCATATATCAAGACAGGAAGCACCAGGACTCTAAAGACTTGGACCTTCGTCCTTTTGCATAGACATTGGGAGTGCCACACACCCCTTTCCAGTGACCTCATGACCCCCCATGCTCTCTCAATCCATCTACTCACTTCATAGGAAGAGTCACCAAAGACATGAATGTTACTGATGAGGTAAGTAAACCTCTCGACAAAGTCGACACTATCTCTGCAAACAGACACACTGCTGATTGCCGTGCCCAAGAAGTCATTAAAGGCCTGGATGTTTGGTTTTTATCCAGGAAAAGTTTGACTTTGTGTTGAATGAGCAGTTGCTCATGGAGTCCCAAATGAGGCTCATTACCTGCATTGCGAGGGAGAGTCAGTTACGGCACTACAGCCATGTGGCGCGTTTCCCCGAGGGTGATCCGGCTCATAAGATCTTCAGTGTTGGGGACCCGAGTGGCTGGACCAGGCCAAGGGGTCGCCCACATAACACCTGGCTGTGGCAGATAGAAGGTCATTTCCGGAGGGTGTGACTGGACCACGTGTCTGCCTGGGGGTTTGCCAACTGGGATCCCGAGTTGTTTCGTTGTGTAGTAGGTGCGGCAACGCACTGTACCAGTGCATGCTCCCCAACTTGACATGACTTGGAGCGGTGGCCCCACCGATTTGCGTCATGATAATATAAAAGTACCGTTACTATACAGGGCTATTTAAAATGAAAGAGCAGATTTAAAAAGTGGATTTCAAACAAACATTCCGCACATCATGGGATAGAGGAAAGTTTAAAGTTTGGTCTTATGCTCCTTGAGGTTGTATGCACTCAACATGAGCTCCACGTGTGGTGCGACAAACATCAAAACGGTAGACCATTGACTCCAGTTGTCCTTTGACTTTAGTAGACACTGGCAGGTTAGGTTAACTAGCAATTTTAAATTGGTCTGGTAAGTGTGTGTGAAAGGGCTTTGCAATGGACTGGTGTGGCATCCATCAAAGTTTTCTGATCTTGAAGATCAGCAGGCATAGGTGGAACAAACACTCTTTCTTTAATGTACCATGTGAAAGATAAAAAAAAATAAGTGCTTTCACGTTAGGGTTAATAGCTGACAAAGCCATTTTGCTATAATGGCAGGTTATTCAAAAAAGGGTCTGTCATAAGACAGGGTTTAGTAAGTTGACCAAAGAGAATTTTCAGTTTCTTTAGGAACACGTCTGTTTGACACAGGAAAGATGACCTTTCCTTCTTTAGGTTCTATCTGACAAGTTAAAAAAATGAAGAACAGATGGCCCATTAGCGTAATAAAATAAAAGTAGCCGACGCACGCTGTAGCATGCGGCGGTGTAAGAATAGGAACAGAAAATGGTGAGAAAGGAATTCAGAAATCAAGAAGAAATAAATACTTCTTGAAAGACGCAGTGTGCATGTAGAATTTCCGGCCAAGCAGGATTACACGTGAAAGTGATAAATAAATCAGGCTTTCCGAATTTATGTACTATGGCCATGGCATCGTGATTGTTTTGTTGCATGTATCTTGGACTTCCTGGAAATGTGCACGGTAATATGATCATTTTGCCTACACATACGTTGTTATTTTCAGCGTTTGCTTGCAGTGCGTCTAATACACGCAGATCTTGCTGATGTAATCTGAGATAGTTGAGACGCGCGCCCTCTGTTTTAACATACGCATCTACGACGTACTGTTGGAATAGTTTGCCGCTGGTGTGCAAAATACTAAATGTATTCCTCATTGCTAATCTGTATGCGTACAATTGGCATTGAGTAAGCCTTATTCGCTTGGCTTCTCCGTAAGGGAGTAACAGTGGGTAAACCATAGGATTGCAATTCATATTGAGCGTGGAAATCTGTTTACTGGAGTTGCCTATGGGACAGATGCAAATGTCCCTTTCGGCAGGCGTTTCGCCATCTTCTCCGACGAAAATCGCTGCAATATCGGTGTGACATGTCGGGGCGTTGTATCGTCATAAATCCTGCCTAGGGTTTTCCTTGAAAACCATTCATACAGATGCTGTTGGATTGGACTGAGCGATTTCATGCACGGGCGGCACGGTGGCGCAGTGGGTAGCGCTGCTGCCTCGCAGTTGGGAGATCTGGGGACCTGGGTTCGCTTCCCGGGTCCTCCCTGCGTGGAGTTTGCATGTTCTCCCCGTGTCTGCGTGGGTTTCCTCCGGGCGCTCCGATTTCCTCCCACAGTCCAAAGACATGCAGGTTAGGTGGATTGGCGATTCTAAATTGGCCGTAGTGTGTGCTTGGTGTGTGGGTGTGTTTGTGTGTGTCCTGCGGTGGATTGGCACCCTGCCCAGGATTGTTTCCTGCCTTGTGCCCTGTGTTGGCTGGGATTGGCTCCAGCAGACCCCCGTGACCCTGTGTTCAGATTCAGCGGGTTGGAAAATGGAAGGATGGATGGATTTCATGCACATGTTTGTATGATTTAGCGAAGCGGTTGATGGTTCTGAGCATGGAATCTAGCTGGAGAAGTACATTTTCGCTGCATGCAAAGTTTGCTTTATTTTGTAAGCGTACTTCAGTAGCTTGCGCTGTGTCAAAAACATACAACTGTCCATATCCTGGAGAGGTAGAAGTTTAAATTTGCCCGTGTATTTTAAAACAGTATGGTCCGTGGCCAGGAGGTTGAGTTATCTGTGCAACCATGGAAGCAAACACTAGAGAAGAGTTGTATTCTTGAATGTATTCACGATAGTTTTTAGCTTCTGATGTTTGCTGTGTAAGAAGCTGTTGTAAAGACACAGGTGGCTCCCGCAAAGGTGGTAAAGCTACTTTACCGTTGTGGCAGCACCTCGAGTACTTGTTGGATGTATTACGCTCAGCAGGCCAGTATGGTGCATGACATGGAAGAGGACGAATAGGAATCGAGAAATGCCGTGTCGGCTGCGTGTGGGCGGGACCAGTTTTGAAGTGGAAGCAGGACGAACCTGAAGAGAAATATATATAAGAGATGCTTAAGTAAACAATATTATGCTTTTTGATTAAGTAAAGGGAAGGGGGAGGAAGAAGGAATTATAAAAAGCCAATCGAAAAATGTAACTTTGCTCTTCTGCCTTGCAACATAGAATCCTGTGAATAAATAAAAATCAAATTGATTGCACTTGTCATGTCTTCCTCGGGGGGTTTTCTTCCACAACCCCCACAGATAAAAATCACACTCATAAATTTGCTCACGATGAGGCGGCTGTTTGTTGAACCATCGACGGAGTTCATGTGGTACTTGAACAATGGACTCACACTTCGCAAATTGCAGCACGCAGCATGATTTCTCTTGTGGTGTTGTCGCCATTTTATTATAATTGTAGAAACAGCGCTCAGTGGCATTCAATGGTACTTTTAGGTGGTCTTTCAAACTTTGAACCTTCCTCTATCCAGTGATGTGCAGAATGTGTTTCTGTCTCATACAATTTGTTTGAAGTAAATTTTTGAAATCTGCTCTTTCATTTTGAATAGCCCTGTACATCCATTCCTGCATTTCAGGCCTACAACACATTACAAAAATAGATGGGTTGGGAGCAAATTAGGGCCAGTAATGAGGTAAGATAATTAAATAATGATGCGATTTCAAACAGGCGATGTCAACAGGTGATTGTTATCCTGATTAATACAAAATCAGCATCCATGAAAGGCTGAGTTTTTGAGGAGCAAAGATGGGCAGAGGATCTCCAATTTGTCAAAATTATTGAAATGTTTAAAAACAATGTTCCTCAAAGAAAGATCAGAAGGGATTTGTAGATTTCTCCCTCTATACTGCATAATATCATTAAATCATTCAAGAATTCTGGCAGGGACGCACCTCTCCAATCCCTCAGACGGGGTGAATCAAGACCCGTCACTCATCAATAGCTGATATAAACCCATGAGATTATATGGGATTACTTTTGTCAAGCACTACAATAAAAAGTTACTTTCACAAATGGCACCTAAAACTTTACTGTGCAAAAATGAAGCCTTATGTTAGCCATGTCCAGAAGTGGCATCAACTTCTCTGGGCTCAGAAGCATCTGGGATGGACCATCACACCATGAACAAGTGTATTGTGGTCAGACAAGTCAGTATTCAAGATCTTTTTTGTTTGGAAGAAATGGATGCTGTGTGCTTCGTACCAAAGATGAAAAGGACTATCCAGACGGTTATCAACAACAAGTCCAAAATCCAGGGTCTGTCATGTTATGGGGTTGTGTCAGTGCCCTCTGCTATGGTAATTTATACTTCTGTGATGGCAGCATTAATGCAGAAAAGTACATTGGGATATCAGAGTAACAAATGCCGCTTTCACGATGACATCTGTTCCAGGGATGTCCATGCATTTTTCAGCAAGACAATGCAAAACCACATTCTGCACACGTTACAAAGGCACGGTCGAGGAAGAGGAGAGTATGTGTACTGGACTTGCCTGCCTACAGCCCTCACCTATCCCCAGGAGAGAATGTGGGGAGAATGAAAAATGAGACAACAACAATCCTGTACTGTTGCACACCTTAAGACGTGTTTTCAGGAAGAATGGCACAACATAACACCTGAAACTCTTCACTGCTTGGTATCCTCAGTGCCAAAATGTCTTTTAAGTGTTGAGAGAAGGAATGGCAACATTACAAAATAGTGAATGCTTTACCGACCTAACTGTTTTGGGAATGTATTGCAGGTGTGAAATACAAGAATGGATGCATATTAACAAATGAAAGTTGACCAAATAAAAACATGAAATGTGATGATGATGATGATGATTCAACTTTATTGTCCTTGAACAGGTACATTGAAAAACAGCTTGGGTTCCTACTGTGTGCAATGAAATAAAATTCAAAGTAAATTTAAGAATCATTGCTTTTTTTTATTATTTGTGTTTTCCATGCCATCCCAGCTTTTTCTGATTTGGTGTTGTCTTATGGTGTAAATGTTAAAGACCTTAATTTGGTACTTTGCTGTGAAAGGCGCTATATAAAATGAAGTTTGACTATAGGAGCTCTACCCTTCTCCACCCTTTGTGAGAAGCTGGATTTGTACTCTTAATACATCTGACTAACAATGCTGAATTTAATGAATGCTTTCAGGTTAGAAGCAGAATAGACCACACAACATTCCATGTGTCTGGCACAAGACGCGCTTTCACAGGCATGTCAGCGACACAAAGCACAACAGTGTGCTGTCAGCAAGAAAAAGCAGCCACTAACACTCGACTCAGCAGATTAGCATTAAAAAAAGCACTGCGGATGCAAATTTCAGTTTATTATTTTTCATATTATTGTAAAAAAACTCATATTTGCCTTACAGTTCTACTGATTTCATAGGAAACACTACTTTTATGCAATACAATTGATATTTATTTCTCTTATAGTTTTATCTTGAAAGTAATAATAATAATAATAATAATACAATGAATGAAGAAAATACTCAGACCGCTTCACTTCCTGCATATTTTATTATGTTGTAGATTAAATTTTAAATGGATAATTTCTTGCCCATCAATCTACACTATTGACAAAGTGAAAACATGTTGACAGAAAGATCTGCAAATTAATTAAAAACCAAAAACTGAAATCTGGCCTTTCCAGAAGTATTCAGACCCTATGCTGTGACAGTCCAAGTTGTGGTCAGGTGCATCCTGTTTGTTTTAATTCTCTTTGAGACGAGTCTAGAATTTACTTGGCCAACTAAACTGATCAGACACCATTAAGAAAGGCAGACACCGGTGTACAGAAGGTCCACAATTCGCACTTTGTGTCACAATGAAAGTTAAGCCTTTAAGATGAAGGAACTCTCTGTAGGCTCCTGTGATAAAACTGTAATGAGGCAAGGATCAGGGAAGGACCATTAAACCATTTTTAAAGCTGTGAGTGTTCCCAGGAGCATTGTGGATTCAATAATTGTGAAGTGGAAGAAGTTTGGAACCACCAGGACTCTTCCAGGAGTTGGCCGTCTGGCCAATATGAGCAACTGGAAAGAAGATCCTTGGTGATAAAGATGAACATGAACCCACCTGTGACTCTAAAAAGGCTTCAGAACCCCTCTGCTGAGATGGGAGAACCTGTCAGAAGGACAACCATCTCACTCCATCAAGTGAGGCACAAGGGAGCATGAGGAAAAAAAATTCTTTGGTCTTATGAGACAAAAACTGAAGTTGTTGGGCTGAACTCCAAGAACTATATCTGGTGATGACCAGTCAATGCTCCTCACTTGCCTAATACCATCCCTATGGTGAAGCATTATGCTGAGGGCATCATACTACAGGGTGTTTCACAACAGCAGAAACGTGAAGACTGGTCAGAATTATGGGAAGGATGAATGCTGCCAAATACAGACAGGACCTTGAAGAGCACCTGATCCAGTATCCATGTGGCCTCAGACATGAACGACAGTTCACCTTTCAGCACGATAATGAGCCAAAGCATACAACCAAGATAATGCTGGAGTGGCTTCAGGACAAGTCTCTCACAGTCCATGAGTGCCCCAGACTTAAACCCTGCCGAAAATCTGTAAAGAGACCTGAAGATGGCAGCTTAAGGATGTTTCTCATCAAATCTAACAGAGCATGAGGAGATCTGCTGGGAAGAATGGGACAGACTGTCCAAATCCAGGTGTGCAAAGCTTCTTGCAACCCAAGAAGACATTAAGCTGTAAAATATGCTAAAGAGGCTTCTACAAAACACTGAATTAGGGGCCTGACTACTAATAGGAATGACAGGTTTCAGTTTATGATTTTTAATAATTTGCAAAACATTCCGGAAATACATTTTTACTTTGCCATTATGGGTTACTGAGTGTCATTTGATGGGCAAAATGAAAAAATTATTATTCATTTAAATTAAACACAATAAAGTGAGCAGAAAATGAAGGAGTCTGAATACTTTCTGAACCTACTGCAGCAATGGTCAGTGGTTATCACAGCACCAGAATCTGTTTTTTGAATTCTGGCCTGTCGTTTGTCTGAGTGGAGCCTGCATGTTGTGTCTGTGTTAGGATTTTCTCGAGGTACTCCAGTCGCCTGGATTGCAACATACAGGGGGATAACACTGCTCTCGGTGCCGGGTAAAGTCCTTGTTAGGGTCGTCCTCAATAGGATCCGTGATCACTTGCTGACCTACCAGCGACCAGAACAGTCTGGTTTTATGCCTAAGAAGTCTACCATTGACCGCATCCTGGCACTGAGTGTTTACATGGGGTGCAAACGTGAATATCGGCAGAGTTTTTTTGCAGCCTTTGTCGATTTTCGTAAAGCGTTCGACTCAGTTGTATCGAGCTGCCCTGTGGGACATCCTGAGGGTTCGCGGGATCCCCTCGAGGTTGCTGGATATCATGGCCATCCTGTACACTGGTACTGTGAGTGCTGTGCAGAGTGGAGGCAGGACCTCTGTGTTTTTCCCAGTTCATTCTGGGGTTCGTCAGGGGTGTGTTCTGCTCCTGCTCTGTTCAATGCTTGAATGGAGTGGGTGTTGGGTAAGGTCGTGGGGTCCAGCGGCTGTGGGGCATCTGTTGGTGAAGAAAGATTCATGGATCTTAACTTTGCTGACGATGCTGTGATCTTCGCGGAGTCAATGGAGGCTCTGATCGGGGCTCTCGAGAGACTGAGCGAGGAGTCTGAGTGTCTGGGCTTGCGAGTGTCCTGATAAAAACCAAGAGCCAGGCCTTTAGTGACCTCTTGGGCACAGCCATCAGCAGTGTGTCTGTTTGTGGAGAGAGTGTCGACCATGTCGAGAGGTTTACTTACCTTGGCAGTGACATTCATGTCTTTGGTGATTCCTCCTATGAAGTCAGTAGACAGATTGCGAGAGCATGGGGGGTCATGAGGTCGCTGGAAAGGGGTGTGTGGTGCTCCCGATATCTATGCAAAAGGACAAAGGTCCAAGTCTTTAGAGTGCTGGTGCTTCCTGTCTTGCTATATGGTTGCGAGACATGGACGCTATCCAGTGACCTGAGACGAAGACTGGACTCCTTTGGTAGTGTGTCTCTCCGGAAAATCCTTGGCTACTGTTGGTTTGACTTTGTGTTGAATGAGCGGTTACTCATGGAGTCCCGAATGAGGCACATTACCTGCATTGTGAGGGAGCGTCAATTACAGCACTAAGGCCATGTGGCGCATTTCCCTGAGGGCAATCAGGCTCATAAGATCCTCATTGTTGGGGACCCGAGTGGCCAGACCAGGCCAAGGGGTTGCCCACATAACACCTGGCTGCGGCAGATAGAAGGTCATTTCTGGAGGGTGGGACTGGACCATGTGTCTGCCTGGGGGGTTGCAAACTGGGATCCCGAGTTGTTTCGTCATGTAGTGGGTGCGGCAACGCACTGTACCAGTGCATGCTCCCCAACTTGACTTGACTTTACTAATGTCAAAGGACAACTGGAGTCAAGACTGGCAGGTTAGGTTAACTAGCAATTCTAAATTGGTCTGGTGGGTGTGTGTGAAAGGGCTTTGCAATGGACTGGTGTCGCATCCATCAAAGTTTTCTACTTTGTTCCCAGCTCTATCCATCACATCCACATCTCTGACACCCTGAATTGTAGTTGGAAGGTTTGGGAATGTTATGTGGGTGACACAGTGCAGCAGTGGAAGCTCTGCTGCCTTACAACAAGTCCTAGGTGCTCCTTTTATGGAGCTTGCAGGTTCTCCCTGTGTCTGTCTGGGCTTCTTCCGAGTGCTCCGGATTCTTCCTGCAGTCCAAAATCATGCAGGTTAGGTGGATTGCTAATGCTGAGTTGTGTGTGTTAATCCTGTGATGGGTTGGTGCACCGTCCAGACATTGTTCCTGACTTGAACTTGATGCTTACTGGGATGAACTCTAGCTTCCTCATGACCCTGCTCTGAATAAGTGGGTTTAGAGAATTGATGGAGAATGTTACATTTTGTCTATTCAATTGTGTTACTGATATCACATTCAAGGCATTATGAAATGTGTGTGTTCATAAAAAAATCATAAATTGTCTACTCAGTACAAACAGTATGCTATTTGCAGGGTGACTAGGGTGTGAATTCTTAGGTTTTTAGGGACATTTCTTAGGAGCTTTGCAGACTTCTCTAAAGTCACATTGAGCCCAGACCAGTACGGATCTGAACCTATGACACTGTAGCATTTACTTCAAAGCCCTGTGTTATATTTATCTTTCATATGTCTGGTCAAACAGTTAACGTAAAGTGCTCTGTCTACAGCTTCAAAAGGAGAAGAGAGTCGTATTATATAAAATAATAAATAGACATCGATCGCAAGGCCCTCCGCAAAAGTGTGAAAAGCAAGTTGAGCAATACATCTGACACCCATGTAATGAATGAATGCTCACTCTTTGCACGCACGCACACACACACGCATGCACACACACACGTGCACAAACGTCTGTTGCCTTCTCTATGGCTAAAACCCTTGTGGTCTTGCAGCATTTGTGCCTGCCCTGCTCATTAACTAACCATCTGTCTCCTGCACTGATTCAAAGGAAAAATTCTGCAACTCGAACTAAGAAGTACAAGAAAAAAAAAATGTTCACACTTCACCCACCTCCTAGTCACTCCATTCCTTTAGTGTCAGCTGTCACCATGTTGAGCCACACAAAAAGCACACGTGACTCTTCTTTGCTGTACATACACACTGAGGTCCTGCAATTTCCGTCTTTTAAAGGAGCTGTGAGTTGAAAAGAAAGCCATACGCTTCTGTGACTTCAATAACTTTAATGGCTATTGACGCTGAAGATCTCTTATTTCTTTAACTATAAGTTAACACTTTATACCACAATGTCCAGTTCACGTTTATTATAAGCCTGCACCATATGCCACCAAAAGCAGTCCACTGAAACAGAACTGGTTTGCATCTGTACTCTAAAAAATAAATCAAAAGGCCGCTATTGATTTATGTATTTACTAGCTGTGCTACCTGTCTAAGACGATGGAAATGTAAGTAATCAATGTAGACATAGGGATCAGCATTTTCACTGCACCATCTACTGGAATGTCTTCTTATATAATACACTACAGTGGCTGTCCGTTTATCTGTCCAGGATTTTAAATCACCTGTAGCTTGCAAACCGTCTGACCTATTGACCTGAAACTTGGTACAAATATACTACGTGATGTCTACTATCCGCTTTCAGGGTGATGATTGACCTCCAAGGTTATTCCTTCTTTTATTTTTATTTTATTTTATTGTAGAATCAACTCTCAGCAGAGCGCAGCAGGGCGGCCGCCATTCCCATCCATACCACCTTCACCATCACTTCTTCTACCTCTTGATATCTTAAATCATTCTTGAGGCAGATTGAACACTTAAGTGCCAGCTTAAGTGAAAAGTTAAGAAAAACGTACTAAGTAATTGCAACACAAAAACTGACTTAATCACTTTTAATGCAAACAGATGCCGACAGAAGAAGAAGGCCACTAAAGTGGAGAAAACAAGGGCTGCTCACGCACGGAGAAAGAGTATGAAAACTGTAAGTCAAGTGTATTCACTACACGTTATTGTGCAGTACGCCATTACTGATATTTTATAAAACCTGAATAAAAATGAAAAGCATTTGTTATATCAACAGATGGCACATCACAAACATTTGTAGGAATAAAATATATTACTACAAATGTTTGTGATGCACCATCTGTTGGAATGACAGATACAATACATATGTCTCTGTTATATGCCATTTGGTATGGGATTCCTAAAAGCAGTGTAAATGTTTGTAGTAAGCCATCTGTTGGAATGACAAATGCAATACATATTACATATTTATATAATACAATGACTTTGTTAAATGGTCCGACTCAAACCACCTACACCTGAACACCAGCAAAACCAAGGAGCTGGTGGTGGATTTTAGGAGGCCCAGACCCCTCATAGACCCAGTGATCATCAGAGGTGACTGTGTGCAGATGGTGCAGACCTATAAATATCTGGGAGTGCAGCTGGATGATAAATTAGACTGGACTGCCAATACTGATGCGCTGTGCAAGAAAGGACAAAGCCGGTTATACTTCCTTAGAAGGCTGGCTTCCTTCAACATCTGCAATAAGATGCTGCAGATGTTCTATCAAACAGTTGTGGCGAGCACCCTCTTCTACGCAGTGGTGTGCTGGGGAGGCAGCATTAAGAGGAAAGACGCCTCACGCCTGGACAAACTGGTGAGGAAGGCAGGCTCTATTGTTGGCATGGAGCTGGACAGTTTAACATCTGTTGCAGAGCGAAGGGCGCTCAGAAGGCTCCTATCAATTATGGAGAATCCACTGCATCCACTTAATAGTATCATCTCCAGACAGAAGAGCAGCTTCAGCGACAGACTGCTGTCACTGTCCTGCTCCACAGACAGATTGAGGAGATCGTTCCTCCCCCAAACTATGCGACTCTTTAATTCCACCAGGGGGGGTAAACGTTAATATTTAACATTATACATAGTTATTGTCTGTTTTTTTCACCTGTATTATTATCATTCTTTAATTTAATATTATTTATTGTATCAGTATGCTGCTGCTGAAGAATGTGAATTTCCCATTGGGATTAATAAAGTATCTATCTATCTATCTATCTATCTATCTATCTATCTATCTATCTATCTATCTATCTATCTATCTATCTATCTATCTATCTATCTATCTATCTATCTATCTATCTATCTATCTATCTATTAAGGCTACAATTGTTAGTGATATACCATCGTTGGAATGACAGAGACACAGCAACCAAATGGACACGAAGACACTTTGTGAGAGTTGTTAATATGTACTAATGTCTTTAGGCTGATTTTTTTAATAAAGTTAAAACTTTTGAGATAAGGAAGCACTTTTTGATACAATAATACCCTGAGTAATAGTTACAAATAAAGCTAATTATTCATTTGAAGGTTAATTTTCCATATAGAAACATCACTGGTGGGGATCTTTGGATTTCAAAGCTGGGTCTAAGGATAAAAACATGTTGCCATCTTATTAGGCTCCCAGTCACAAACTTTTATAATACTGGAGAATACCCAGAAGTGTGGGTAGCCTACTGGCTCCAAGTCTCCAGAATGGCAATTGAGTCCGACTTTCTATATTATAACTGACCATTCATGTCAATTTATTTTCTCAAGCTAAGTTGTTAACTGGAGATTTTGTTTCTCTTTCCTCTGTTGTCACCTGCAATAATGTTAGCAGGCATTGTAGTGTTAGAATCTTTCAATGTTAAAGGAATACTCCACCAAAATATCATCATTTTTACATGTTACTTACCACATGTAGTTTGTTGCAAAGGCCAAGAAAAACTCTTAAAGTTATGGTTTTGTGGAGAACAGACATAACAAAGTTTCTGTTAGAATGGGATCCAATGATGCCTAATGCTGGATAACAGCAAACAATGAAAAACTCCCACATTACTCGTGTTACATAATTCATGTGTAAAGTCGTCCAGTCATTTGCTCACAATATGCAAAACGCATGTACTGTCAATTCTCATTATCTGCGGGTCATATGTGAAAAACACAGGGAATGTGGAAACTGTGGACACTGAAGCATTGCTCTTATGGGAAAAATGGGATAAGGTGCCAATGGAATGCTGGCTCAGGTAGAGGACTGGCAGGCAGTGATCATATCCAGTGGATATGCCGGCCCTCCGCTGTCACCTCTCACAGCGTGTTAATAATCATTCCACAGGTTCACCTACAGAAACTTTGTCATGACTTACTAGCTCTGTAATCAAGTCTGATCATCTTCCAGGCATTCCATCAGAAGCCACCAGTGAACTTGGCAGGGCCAATCTGAGGACCTCATTAAACCATCCAATCAGTGCTAGCAATTGGTGGTGTGTACAAAGGGCGGGGACTTAATAATACATTTTATTTATATAGCGCCTTTCCCATGCTCAAGGCACTTACAGAATATAATAAAGAACGGCAGTGTATACAGTATATAGCATTGTACAAACCAGATAAATAAATAAAGAAGATTAAGACAGTGAATTCAGAGAAAAAAAGAAACAGACAACATAATTGATGGTCTAGCACACACACACACAGGTTACATGAGCATCTTGACAGAGAAGTAAACTGAGAGAAGGGTAATAAAGTCACGTAGAGCTAAAAGCCTTCCTGAACAGATGAGTTTTGAGTTGTTTTTTAAAAGAATTCATGGAGTCAGCTGACCTGATTAATTTTGGTAGGTCATTCCAGAGTCTGGGCGCTATACAGCTGAAGGCCCTGCTGTCACCCATGGAGTGTAGATTAGTGAGGGGCACAACAAGATTGCCAGAATCAGAGGACCTTAGTGGGCAGGCAGGCACATAGTGATGGAGAAGGTCACTGATGTAGTTTGGCACGAGGTTATTTAAGGCTTTGTAAGTTATTAGTAGGATTTTATATTCGATTCTGTAAAACACAGGGAGCCAGTGGAGACGGAGCAGGATGGGTGTGATGTGCTCGCTGCTGCTGGTTCGAGTAAGGACTCTTGCAGCTGAGTTTTGAATAAGCTGGAGCTGTGATATAAGATTAGAAGGGGCACCTGCCAGTAGGGAATTACAATAATCGATGCGGGATGTGATAAAAGCATGGACAAGTTTCCCAGTGTTAGAAAAGGAGACTTCAAAAGGACTTCAAAAGTGGGAGCTTATAGCCGCACTTACTGGGAATTACTCATTTGTGGGGAACAATTGCAAACCCTGGCTGCCATGATGAATGCGGCCGATGGCTCTCGGCACCAGGTAGGCACATGTTGATCCATTCAGTGTAGCGCACATGCAGCTCCAGACGTCTAAGGCTACCACAGGCCTGTTACTGCTCAAGCTCATGTTCCGCTGTTGAGCGATAAGCATTTCAAAATTTTTCTTCTGCTGTGCATGGTCACAACTAGGCAAATTAGACTGTGGTTGTCATGAAATTGGTTACACTTTTAAGCTAATCTGGAGGAACCGATTCCATGGATAGGCAGCATTTACTGTATTTTATTTTGCTAAAAATAGGAACTTCTTCACATGGGATCATGCTTTTGCATAGTGCCCAGTTTAATTCAGTAAGGACTCCAGTTCCAGATTCTAGCATGAAGATCATAGTACCTAGATATAGTGAACATGGACACCAGTGCCTAAACACAATTACCTAAAAGCAATGCCATAATTCAGACACCTGTGCTCCCAGTTTGGGAGCAGAGCTCCGAGTAGCAAGCAGTAATAAAAGAAATTCAATTTGAGTGCCACTACTTTGATGCCCTTCGCAACAGCACACTTTACAGATTATTACTTGCGATACAAGGCTATGTTTAAGAGTTCAATCAATACTACCATTAGAAACAGCAGAGAGCAAAGCAGGAACCCTTAGGGGAGGAAAATTATACCTCTGGGGTGCTAACGGTCTTCTGTTCCTGATGGTATCGAGTCACAGGTTTAAACGTTTTTGGTTGTGGCCATGGGTTGGTACCATTTGTGTCATACTGTGGGTACAGGTGGGCTGCTTTTGTGGTCATTTTGTATCAAAGCCTTTCTCCAGAATGTGCTGTTCGCAGTATTCATCTCCTAGTTTCATATCATCGGTAATTTACACAGGCATATAGTGAGCTGAGCTAACAATTTATCATCAATTGGTGCAGAGATCTGCTGCCAGGCACTTCTACATTAATGCACCACAGGACCCATACTGTATGTAACCCTCAAAGTGCCAGGCTGCTCAGCATGATTTTGGGCTGCCTGTTTTAAAAGGTAAAAATATCAGTCCCTTATACGTGGGTCAGGTGCTCCCACCCCTTCCAGTCTTTACAAATAAATGGCAACCTGGTCACACTTCACCCAAATTTGGGATCATGTATCATCTCTTACTGACCAAAAAGTGGTTTGCCCTTTTGCCAACCATGAGTGGCAACTCTCCTTTTCTATTACAACAACAACAATATTTATTTATATAGCACATTTCCATACAATTGATGTAGCTCAAAGTGCTTTACAGGATGAAGGAAGAGAAAAAAAAAGAAAAAATATAAGAATAAAATTAGGTAATACTAATTAACATAAAATAAAAGTAAGGTCCGATGGCCAGAGAGGACAGAAAAAAACAAAAAAAAAACTCCAGACGGCTGGAGAAAAAAAATAAAATCTGTTGGGGTTCCGAGGGCATGAGACCACCCAGCCCCCTCTAGGCATTCTACCTAACATAAATTATATTAAACCAGCAACGGCGCATTGTACAATAACGTGCAGTGAATACACTTGACTTGAGTATTCCTAGTTCTCATTCTCTTTCTCTGTACGTTTATCATTCATTTGCTCAGACGTTGATGCGCTTGCTGCTTCCTGAGCAGATCTTCTTTTCTCCACCCTAGCGGCCCGCTTCTTCTCTTCTTACGTCCGCATCTTTTCACGTTAAATCTGATTAAGTCAGTGTTCGTGTTGCAATTACACGATTATGCCACATATGGCAACATTCGCGCCCCCTTTTTTGTTACTTCTAGGGGGGTGCGCCCCACAGTTTGAGAACCGCTGATTTAAGATATGAAGAGTTAGGGGAAGTGACGGCGAAGGTGGTAGGGAATGAGAACGGCGCCCGTACGCATGCGCCGCCCTGCTGGTCGCTGCCGAGAGCTGATTCTACAATAAAATAAAATAAAAATAAAAAGAGGAATAACCTTGAAGGTCAATCATCACCCTGAAAGCATTATAGTAGACGTCACGTAGTATATGTGTGCTAATAGGTCAAACGGTTTGTGAGCTACAGGCGATTTAAAATCCTGGACAGACAAACGGAGAGCCACGGTAATGTATTATATATAAAGAAAATTATATTAACCAGTCCTATTAGTGGAGTGGAAGGCACAACAGAATGTCTATCAGCCTGCAGGAATGTCTCCAGCTTCCTCTCAAGCTGCCACACTCTCTCCCTTACTCTGATCCACGTACATTACATCCTGTACACCTATTTTAATTACTGAACAGAGCCCTTCTCCCAGCACTGGTATGTATTTTAATGGTCTGATTTCTAGTGTGGGTTTTCCATTATGGTCATTCTGGCCCTGACCCTGTCCTACATAACTCCTTCCTCTCAGGTAAGCCAACCCTACAGGGAAAATTAACACAGTATACTGTACACAAATGCAGAGATGAATAAAACTATACAAAGGTAAGTCAAAAAGTAAAGGCAGTTTGAAAATTATGAAGAAACCACAATGAATAGAATTCAACACGTTTGTGGTGGCTTATGGGTAGTTTGATCATGCACAGCGCTGTGCTCTACCATTAATCTAGTTGAAGCCTAGGTCAGATGAACATGAACACTCCATTGCGGGATTGCATCATCATTGAACAATACTCCATAGTCAGATTTCTTTGGACAGAAGATTGACCATTGGGTTCTTGGTCACCTCCCTGATGAAGGCCTTCTTGGTCTGGTACACAGTTTAATGGCCTACTCGGGGTCCTTGTGGTTCCAAACATCTTTTCTTTCACAGTTATTAAAGGCAATGTGATGCTGGAAACACTCAAAGCTTAAGAAATGTCTTTATTCCCTGTGTCCTGATCTTTTCCACACCACAA
Organism: Erpetoichthys calabaricus; assembly: GCF_900747795.2. Taxonomy (NCBI): domain Eukaryota; kingdom Metazoa; phylum Chordata; class Cladistia; order Polypteriformes; family Polypteridae; genus Erpetoichthys; species Erpetoichthys calabaricus. The sequence continues at coordinate 167,450,600 of NC_041402.2, read as the reverse complement.
TTTGATAATGGAGGTCTACAGAGAGTTCTCTGGACTTCATGGCTTGGTTTTTGTCATGGCATGCAGTGTTAATTGTGGATTTTATTTACTCGTGTGTGTGCCTTTCTAAATAATAATAATCCATCCATTTTCCAACCCGCTGAATCCGAACACAGGGTCACAGGGGTCTGCTGGAGCCAATCCCAGCCAACACAGGGCACAAGGCAGGAAACAATCCCGGGCAGGGTGCCAACCCACCACAGGACACACACAAACACACCCACACACCAAGCACACACTAGGGCCAATTTAGAATCACCAATCCACCTAACCTGCATGTCTTTGGACTGTGGGAGGAAACCGGAGCGCCCGGAGGAAACCCATGCAGACACGGGGAGAACATGCAAACTCCACGCAGGGAGAACCCGGGAAGCGAACCAAGGTCCCCAGATCTCCCAACTGCGAGGCAGCAGCGCTACCCACTGCGCCACCGTGTCTCCCTCTAAATAATAATAATAATAATAAATCTTTGCATTTATATAGCGCTTTTCAAACTACTCAAAGCGCTCAGCAATCGCAGGTTAAGGCCCTTGCTCAAGGGCCCAACAGAGCAGAGTCCCTTTTGGCATTTATGGGATTTGAACCGGCAACGTTCTGATTGCCAGTGCAGATCCCTAGCTTCAGAGCCGCCATTCCACCATTCACAATTTGCTAAAGGTGGGCTCAATTCAAGTTCTAGACAAGTCTCAACGAAAAATTAAGAAAACTGGAGACACTCGACCACATTTTCGAGTGCCACAGTAAAGGGTCTGAATACTTATAGAAATGAGAGATTTCAGTTTTTGATTTTTAATAAAATTGCAAACCTTTCTGAAAACATGCTTTCAGTTTCATTATGAGTTATTGAATGTAGATTAATGGGTACAAATGTCAAATTTATCAATTTGAAATGAAATGTACAACACAAAAAAGTGTGCAGAAAGTGACAGGGTCTCAATGCTGTCTAAATTCACTGTATATTATACTTCTGGTATTACTTCCTTGGACTTGCTGTCTGCATTAAAAAGGATCAGACATCCCCGTCCCTGCCAACTACTGGGCCACCTGCCTGCCATCATCCTGAGTAAGGGTCCTGTAGGTATCCTCATCCTTTTACCCATCAGGCACACCTAACATACTGCCCCCTAGAGGTGCATGATGTCTCTCACTGATATTTACAGGACCGCTTCTACTGCCAATTTCCTTTCAATATTATTTCATTGTGACTACTTTAAGATGGCTACTTCACATTTACTGTATCATAATACACACAATCTACATAAAGCCTGGGGCTTATTCTTGCATGAAAGCAATTCCAGACAATGCACAGGGACACTACAAGGATTTAACTGATGCACTTCCCGCGCTATATAGATGTCTATTATTAATGAAGATGCAAGCAATTCAAAAATGTTTAAGAAGTTTCCAAGAAATGCTCTTAAGTTATTATATTAACCAAGTCAATACGTCATTAATGTAATTTGCCGTCCTGTTATTTTGTTTAGCAGTCAAATCAATACATACTCTTAACTGATGGCACAGTGCACGTCAAGGTTGTTTCTTTTATAGTAAGTCAAACGTTAAAAGTACAACATGCACTTCAAAAGCCTGAAACAGAACAAGAAATATATAAGTGGAGGTCATAGCTGCATTCATTTTCCTCTGGCCACATGGTAAGAGCACCCACCATTAAAGGGCAGGCCTCATTTGCAGCAATGTAGTCTCATGCAGACTTTAATCATAATACAATTTTTTTTTGTTTAGGTTAACTTTATAGAAAAGTGTGGATGGCTGTTTAGATATTAAAGTGAAAAAGGAAGAATAAAGGATTTTTTTAAACATATGCTGACATTTAGAATTAGTCTATTGTAAAATAAGATTAATATAGCACTAGCTAAACTAAGAATGTTTTGAAACCTAAGTAAACAACGTAGACTTCAGCGTTAAAGTTTACAGTGTGCCATGCAATGCATACTGCACATCTCTGTTATATGTCATTTGGTATGGGATTCGTAATGCACCATAGAGGCATAGCAACGGGACGGACACGCAAACAAATACACAGACACTAATCCTTTTATTAAGGCTGGCAACTTGAATGGTTGTATAAAAAAATTGGACTCTTTGTTCACAAAGAGATGTACAAAAACCATATACTTTATTACCAGGACTGTATTGCCCAAACTAAATCTAACTATTATACTCACATTATTTCTTCCAATGAAGGCAACACCAGGTCATTGTTTTCACTGCTTAATAATATCACACAACCCCTGGATTCTTTAACTTCTCACCTTTACTCAACTGATTTTTGCAATTCCCTTATGTCCTTTTTTAATGAAAAAATCCAGAAGATTCATCAGTCTCTCTGTACGGATTCGTCCAGTACTTCATTTGAATTTCACCCACCACATTTTCCTCTTTTCAGCTTCCTACTTTCTCAGAAATCTCAGATCTTGTCTGTAAGTCTAAGCCATCCACCTGTCAACTGGACCCCCTCCCTACAGTTCTGGTCAAAGCCTGCCTCCCCTCTCTGGTCCCCCTTATCTCTGCTATAATAAACTCTTCTCTCACTACTGGTACTGTTCCTTCATCTTTTAAAACTGCTGCAATAACCCCAATACTGAAAAAACCTGGTGCCGCTCCGACTAATTTCAGTAATTTTCGTCCTATTTCTAATCTACCCTTCATTTCCAAAATTCTTGAACAAATCGTGGCTATTCAATTTCATTCTCATTTATCTCAAAACAATCTGTATGAACAGTTCCAGTCCCCTCCACAGTACAGAAATGGCACTTATAAAAATTACTAATGACCTCCTTATGGCAGCTGATTCTGGTTTAATTACTATTTTCATCCTCTTTGATCTAAATGCAGCCTTTGACACTGTTTGTCACACTACTCTTCTCAATAGATTACCTTCGATTGGCATTGCCCACACACCATTAGATTGGTTCAGATCCTACCTCTCAGGCCACACTCAGTTTGTTCAGCTTAAAACTTTCACATCCCAACCCACCACTGTTACTTCAGGTGTGCCCCTGGACTCTGTCCTGGGGCTGCTCCTTTTCATTATTTACCTCCTTCCCCTCGGTAATATCTTTCGTAAATATAACATTAGCTTCCACTGTTATGCTGATGACACCCATCTCTATCTCACTAGCAAACCTACTGCTTCCTTTCCACCCTCCTCACTTATTGATTGCATAGCAGAAATCAAATCCTGGTTTTCTTCAAATTTTCTTAAATTAAATAGTGACAAAACTGAGGTTCTCCTCATTGGTACAAAATCAACATTATCCAAAACTGATCATTTTTCATTTGTTATTGATAATTCCTCTGTCTCCCCTTCCCCACAGGTTAAGAGTCTGGGTGTCATCCTCGATAGAACTTTATCCTTTCAGTCCCACATCAATAACATCTCCCGGTCTGCATATTTCCACTTGCGTAACATTAATGGTATTCGCACCCCCCTCACTCCCCACACAACTGCTATCCTTGTTCATAGCCTTGTCACTTCTCGTCTGGATTACCGGTATTGCAATTCCATTTTCTTTGGTCTTTCTCTCAAATCTCTTTATAAGCTTCAGCTGGTCCAGAATTCAGCTGCCCGCATCATTACTAGAACCCCCTCTATTCACCATTTCACTCCCGTCTTGCAGCAGCTTCATTGGATTCCAGTTAAGTTTGGCATTCAATTCAAAATTCTTCTGTTAACTTTTAAGGCTCTCCACAACCTCACCCCTTCATATCTGTCTGACCTCCTCCATGTTGCCATCCCCTCCCGTACCCTTAGATCCTCTTCCTCCATCCACTTGACTGTCCCCTTCGTCCGTCTTTCCACTATGGGGACCAGAACATTCAGTTGCTCTGCTCCCCAGCTCTGGTACTCACTACCATCTGAGCTTAGAAATATTGAATCATTTTCACTTTTCAAATCTAAATTTAAAACTCATTTGTTTAAAACTGCTTTTTCTCTTTGATTACTATTGCTCTGTCTGATTTTAATTTTTGTATTTTAGTTTTGTTTATGCGGTGGGTTGGCACCCTGCCCGGGATTGGTTCCTGCCTTGTGTCCTGTTTTGGCTGGGATTTGCTCCAGCAGACCCCCGTGACCCTGTGTTTGGATTCAGCGGGTTGGAAAATGGATGGGTGGATGGATAGTTTTGTTTATAATCTGTGTTTTATCTATTGTTCAGTGTCCTTAAGTGTTTAGAAAGGTGCCTACAAATAAATAAAATGTATTATTATTATTATTATACTCATTAATCATGGCTCTGGAGAGTGTTGATGTGTTGCAGGTTGATTTGAACATGCAAGTAAGAATTTCACTGTACTCTGTTACACATGACAAAATCCCAATATCCAAAGGCAGATAATCACGTAGAGTCTAAAAGCCATCAGGTTTCAGTTTAAACTTTTATTAAAGATAATAAACAGCCATGTTCTGTGCGCAGAGAAAGACGCTGTTTCTGGGCTGGGAGACGTTTTTATACATAGATTAATATAGATAAGATTTTTTTTGACCGTTTCCTGCTCATGCTATTGATATTTTGCCACTTTAGTCTGGTAAGTTCAGTTAAGCCCACTTTCCATTCGGTTACACCCATTATTCATTACGCTAATAGCCGACACCTGTTTGACATTTTGCTGTCTTTATCTTCTTTTCAGCCATCCTCCTTATTGCTAATCATCCAGTCTTTGGCATTGGCTTCCGGGGTGTCATTTTACATTGGTGAAGCACAGTGCTGGTGCTAGGTTATTTTGCACCCTAGGCCTAACTTATTAGTGCGCCAATTGACTGTTCGGTAGCTAACCTGTGTGGCTGGGTTTCCCCCCACCCCTTATGATATGCCGCCTAGGCGAATGCCTAATTCACCTTAATGGTGGCACCGGTCCTGAGGAAGAGGTGGCATGTAATGCTCAGTGCTTATCAGTGCATTCAAGTGTTTTAACTATCCAGGGCTCAGTGCAATTCAGTGCTTAACAGTGCTTGAACTATACTGGTGAGATTACAATATACTTTAAAAATAATAATAATAATTCATTACATTTATATAGCGCTTTTCTCAGTACTCAAAGCACTGTCCACACAGGGAGGAAGCGAACCCACAATCTTCCACAGTCTCCTTACTGCAAAGCAGCAGCACTACCACTGCGCCACCTGTGAGGTGTCTTATAAAGTGCAGAATCACATAGTAAAACACATGCTTAATTTCTGTGCATACTACATTCCAAATATCCAGTGCGTCATTGAATGTGAAAATATCTAGTAAATATTCTTGCAGACATATTCCCATAAATGACCCTAAAATCTCTGTTTTGGGAACAGCACTCAGCATGACGACAACATTCTGCCGAGAGTGGTCCGGTCAGCTGAAGGCGTCACAGGGTGTGCACTCACTAACACTCACTAACTCCAGAACATCCACACCAAGCGACGTCAAATCAGGGCAAGGAAAATTATACGTGACACCAGCCATCCCAAAAACAGCGTCTTTTCTGTGCCGCAGCCAGGTAAGCGTTACGTGAGGCTAGCGAGGAGCTCCTGTCCATAGTCCATCTGCAAGTTAAAGAAGGAAAGCATCCAGAGCTGCATGATGCCCTGTTGTTAACTCTTTTAAATTAAGTTAGATCATCTATTTCGTTAGTATAATAGCTAAGTTTGTCCAAAATTTCCAAGGTTCTGCAGCTTTAGCTGACTTCACAGAACAATTCAGGCAAAAGTGTGATGTGTGTTTAAGTAATCCTACAGTCCAAGTATCGTCATTTTAAAAGTTTTGTTAAAATTGAAAACAAAACAGTTTACACAAAAAACAGAGAAAAAAATATTACAAAGACTTACCTTATCTTGTTTTGTTTCTTTGTATTTATGATCATGCATTCATAGCTTCAAATGTTCTTAAATTCATAAAATGTTGGGAAAACCTGTATGCCAATGGTCTACCTGGAAGCTAATTTAACAGTTCATGCTTCTAACAGAAATACTGTTTCCTAATTGGCTTAATTAACACTCTGTTTTTACAGAAATAGCTATGAAATTTCTATTACCGTACAAGCAAATTTACAAGAGGTAAAAGATTATATCAAATCTATATCAATGATATCAAGTCACTATGTGAAACTTATTCTTTGTTACTTAGTATTGCCTAATCTTAGGTTTGTTTTTTATAAACTTTTGTTTCTTCATCTTGTAAAGCACTTTGAGCTTCACCATTTGTTTGAAAATGAGCTATATAAAGAAATGTTGTTGTTGATATTCTAGTCAAATCAACACTTACATGAATTTATTATTAATATTAACTTTCTAAGATTAGCTCTTATATTATTTAAGAAACTAGGGGGCTTTGCCCCCTGCTCGTTTCGCTCACCAATCCAATAATACCCCCCCCCCCCCCCCCACCCCGAGCTATGTGCCATTGTGAAGAGGAGGGCTGAATGCACCCCAAAGGGACGCAGCCACTCCTCTGAAACCCCCTCTTAAACGTTGATACAATGGGAAACAAATATGTTTTTTTTAACCTCCTCTTTGCTCAATCAGCTGCTGGATTGCTGCTGCTGCCGTGCCACGTGATCTGCATTTTGTGCAGCCTTTCAAATGTTTAAAAGCCTGTACAGCACCTGTCCTTTTGTCTCATGGGACATGAAAGTGTCTCTCTGTCTCTCTTCCAAAGATCACATCTCGTCGCAAGTTTTTTTTTTTTTATAATAGAGAGATATTATTTACTACCTACATGTAATCTTCGGGACAAATAACAACCTGAAGACTCCCTAGCAGGTTTACTATATTTATGTACATGGAGAGCCGTCAGCTAACTCTTAAGAATTACCCAGGGCAGAGGACGTGGACCGACATGTGCTTGCTTCCCCACTGACTTTCATAAGAAGACACTAGCGATACAACATCTTAGCTGTATCTCTGACAGAGGAGTCCTAGTAATCTTTGACTCGAGAAAATAGCTCCGGATAGACAATGTTTTTAGGGAAAATTTCAAGCCTTGTCCTTTGTTGCTGAGGTGTTTCACTTGCATGTTGTAGAGCCGTGTTGTTTGCTTCCTTTCGACGTTGTGTCTCTTCATCTGTGTCATTAGCATGACATCGTTGTTGCGCGGCAGCGTTTGCTGCAAACCGGTCTTTCGTAGTGAGAAGTGAGGTGTATGCCAGCGCCATCTAGTGGCTGTGGCTGAGTATGAGCAGAGCGGACTGCTCTATATACACACAGGTCTTTTATTTATATATATCTAATTATATACAGAATTTTATAATTGTTCATGAGCAAAGTATGGTTTCGAGAAAGCAAGACAGAATCAAGAATAGTTGGAGGTACTTTGATAAACTGTTGAATAAAGAAAAACCAAGGGTAGCATTTGGGGATGGTGACCCAAATGAAGGGTTAGTACCAAGAATAAAGTGGGAGGAAGTAAAGGAGGCACTGAAAAGAAAGAAGAATGTCAAGACAACAGGATCAAATGAAAACCCAGCAGACCTGTGGAAGAGTTTAGGAGAAGATGGAGTAGATGTGTTGTAGGATCTAATGTAGAAGATCTATGAACAGGAGGGAATACCAAAGGAGTGGAGGAACAGTGCGATTGTACCCATTTATAAAGAGAAGGGAAATATTCAGGAATGTGGAAACTATAGAGGGATAAAGCTGAAATTTGGGAAAAGGTCATAGAGAGAAGGCTTAGGGAAGAGACCACCATAGGTGAGGAACAGTTTGGTTTTATGCTAGGGATAGGAACAACTGATGTAGTCTTTGTATTGAGACAGCTCATAGAAAAGCACAGAGAAAAACAGAAAGGTTTGCATTCAGTGTTTATGGATTCGGAGAAGGCTTTTGATAGAGTGCCATGTCAAGAGGTCTGGAGGTGCATGAGAGAGAAAGGAGAACTGGAGAAGTGTGTGAGGAAGATATGAATGAAGGAGTGAGGACTCAGGTTTGGGTAACAGAGCAGGTCTGCACCAGGGATCTTCTAAATGTCCTGATCGCTTTGCTCTGGTTAAGGGTGTGTTGAGTCATGGGATAAAAGGCCAGTATCCATGGTGCAGGCTGTTTGCTTATATCATTGTGTTGTGCAGCATCAGAAAAGCGGATGTGGAAAGGAAATTAGAAGAACAGAGAAGGGCTTTGGAAGATTCAGGATTGAAGATAAATTGGAGGAAGACAGAATATATGAGATGTAATGATAATCAGGAGGCTTGACTGGTGAGGAGGTGCAGAACCAAGCTATTTGGGGAAGGTTGGTCAAGCACATTGACCCCACATAAAATGTGGGAAAGGATGAAGTGGAAGAAGAAGAACATATTTAAAATTTTATTAATGATTTTTGAATGTATAAGTTATGAATTATTGTCGCTTTATATTTGTCTTAAGCACAGTCATACTAGCTGAGCAACTAAGCATCTCATTGCAAATTGCACTTCATGTATAATTTGTATGTGACAAATAAAATTTGATTCAAATTTTGATTCAAAACTTTTAATATCTAACCTTTCACATGTGCTAACATGAATTAGGAGAAATAATCTGTGTGTGAGGAAAGGTGCCCAGTTCTTTATTCTCAAATTCCATGAGGCTGGCCCTCAAGAGGTGATTTCTGTCAGATTCATAAAGAAGAAATTGACACCTCATCATTACAAATTTAAAATTTAAAATTTTCATAAATGTCTCTCCATCCATTTTCCCAACCCGTTTATCTAGGGTGGGTTGTGGGGCAGCTGAAGCCTTTCCCAGCAACCAATACCTGAACAGATATTTGAAAGCTCATTTTGAGATCACTTTAAATGTTAATTCAGCAACCCATTAACAGACGGCAGATCACAGAGAACAATACAAATCTACATTATGACAATACAGAAAAATTAAAAAGACATTCTTCTGCTGTCATTATAGTTTCTGTACTACAGTATTTGATGCAATAGTACACTGGAAATTGCCTGTTGCCCTGCAGCTTTTCATTTATTACTTTTATTGGTTGTGATATATGTAGATAATAGCACTGCCATTTGATTTAAAATGTGCTTGTTAAATGTAGGGCTTGTTTTGATTAGTAGTGATTAATTGTGTTTTGAAATTGCCTCAAATGAAGCACCAATTAGGGTCTTATAACAAGAGAAAGTTGTTTTCGGACTAACAAAATGCAAATGGAAAAAATGAGTAGCGTTGTCAAAATCAATGTCAAATTTAAAGTTCTGTAAATAAGATTTGGCTACATGATTCTAGGAAAAGGGGAAGCATTTGAAATGTAAAGATTTTACAGTTTTTAAATAACCCGAGAGAAACAGTCAATGAACCTTCTCTTGAGAAGCACAACCTATTTATTTAGTTGGAAAACCTACCGGTATATTTATTTTGCATTACAGCTGAACGCCTACCAGTAGAAACTGGCAGAAATGAAAATCAGAAAGTGTAAAGTTTTCAGTTGTACACTTGAACACTTAAACTAACATATCATACCTGCATAATCCAATTCAGTGTCACAGAGGACCAGAACCTAATCCAGCAGCCTTGGACAAAGCGATTCCTATGCACTTCAGAGCCCAGTCATTCACACAAACACCCAAATGGGATAACTGAGAGTCTTCAGGTAACCTGACATGCATTTGAAGAAAATGTGAGGATCTGAGGGACAACACAGGGAGAACATGAAATCTCCACATGGACAATGACCAGGTGCGGGATTTATATCAAAGACGCTGGATCTGTGACGTAGTAATGCTAACCACTGTGCCGACCACATGGGTAAATAATGTAGAGAAAATAACTTTATTGTGTAAAGTATATTTTAGCAACAAATATCCAATGTAATAAGAAAATTATTTAATATATATTAAAAAGAAGATATACAATGCCTGAACAAACTTATCAGGAAAGCCTGCTCGTTCAATCACAGGGCTAACCCTGGACATACTGGAAGCCAGTGACAGTTTGTAATGCAGGGTGCTGCTGTGCTGCACCCTCCAAATATTTAAAAAACTCTATTTAAACTAATTAGGTAAAGCAAAATAATCATGAAATATATTTGCTTATTTGCACAACGTGCCTGGTTCAACATTCAATAAAAACTGTGACTTGCATTTTTTTGAATTTCTGAGTGAGTACCCATATTTCCTGAGTGAAGGGCGCCGGCCAAATGAGAGTGTATGGAAGTCCTGGATCGTTTGGCAAGCACGTGACCTGAGGCTACCCTTTAATTGGTTGCTTTCAGATTTTCCCCAGGATAGACACTCCCACATTTATTGTCAATGAATTAGCATTGTTTTAGGTGTTTTTAATCAAATGTGATTGGACAATCGTTGATGCAATATTTCATTTTCACGTCAATGGTTTGCAGTTCACACCCGCTATCAACGTAACTACAGATGAGCGAGCGTGACTTTAGGGAGATGGCAACTTCTGAAGTGGAACTTCAGAAATCAAAGAAAGCTTGGTTATTTCTTTAATGAAACATCCCTTCATAAATAATCGTTCACTTGAAAAAAAAAAAAAGAAGATAAAGGAGCTTGGACAGGACTGACCTGACTTAAGAATTCAGTAGCTGGCGAGCGATCGAGGTCAAGCTTACACACAGATTTTTCACCGCACAAGCTCTACTGGTGGTTGAGATGTGTCTGAGGAGGATAGGTCTACCTGGAGAAGCTGGCATTAAAGCAGCTGCATGATCGCCATGTTAGCGTACTTTGAATGTGTCTCCTGGCTGCTAGAGTCCATCAACCCTGGGTGTGCGGTCATAGACCTAGTGAATAATGGGCATACAAATAGCCTGTAAGGCAGAAAGGGGTGGGCAAAGGAGCAAAAATGCTCACTAAGTGCTGTGTCTGTGAACGCTGATCTCGGAGCTTCCTTTTTTTTTACCGGTTTCTCCGGTGGTCCTGTCCCTTCAGGTTGTTGAGCAGGTGTATGAGATATACTGTATGGCATAAGTGCTTGTGGTTAGTAAGATAGTGGCATGCCTTGGGATGATTTTGGCTACAAAAAGTGTGCCACTACAGGAAATAAGGTTGGGAAACACTGGTGTAGACAATAGTATGCAGCTAAATGTTTTTGTCAGACTTAGTGATGGCAGAAAGAAACTGAGAAATTTTCAGGACTGAAGGAAAGGAGGGCAAAATTCATGTTCAAGGAAATATAGGTATCCTGATTAAAAAGGCAGAATAAGATTTAAGCTTGACTTATGGGTGTATACAAGACGGGTTAGAGGGTGATGTTTTAACATGTGAAGGTCTGTGGACCTTAGAATGTGAGTTTGTGCCCAGGTGAGGTAAGCCTGGAAAACTTACATACGACTGGGCAGACTGGCAGCAAGTGTAGAATAAAATTAGGGTGAGAATGGCTCAATGGGTGTGGTGATTGATAAAGTGGGATGAAAGACTTGAGAAAAATCAAAAGACTAGTGGTTGTATGATGTGGATTTATGGAATAGAGTGGGAATGGCCAAGGACTGGGCACTCTATTAGCAGAGGCAGAATAAGATTTGGTTTAATTCTCTAAGTCTGTCACAGTAGGAGATGTCCATTAGTCCTGGGATGCTCCTAATTGCTCTCCTCTGCACATCTTTTAAGTTCTGTTGTGTCTTTCTTGTAGCATGGTGACCAGAACTGCACACAGTACTGCAGATGGAGTCTCACTAGTGCATTAAATAATCTGAGCATAATAATCCTCAATTTATATTCAGCAGTTTTTATAATATAACCTATTATTTTATTTTGTCATTTTAAGAACTTGTGCACATTGTTTAGACAATACAAACATAGTATCAACATAAACCCCTAAATCCTTTTCTTAGTTTGCTTAACATTGGACAGTGTCTCCCATCTTGTGTTCATCATTAATGTTCCCTTTCGCCCATGTGTAGTACTATTCTGCATTAAACGGCACTTTCTAAGTGTTCACCGAGTTCTAAAACTTGTCAAGGTTTTTTTGAATTGTCTTGTTGCCTCCTCAATTTCTGCCATTCCTCCAATTGTAGTGTCACTGCTAATTTCATAAGTGTACTAACTACTCCAGAATCAAAATCATTAATATAAATCAGAAAAAGTAAAGTCCCCAAGACAGTCTTCTGAGGGACTCACCTGATGACCTCACTTCACATGCAGTATTCTTTTCTTACCGGTACTTTTTGTCTCCTGTCATTTTGAACAATTAGGATGAGAACAAGCAATTCAGTCCAACAAAGCTCTCCAATCCTATCCACATAATTCTTCCAAAATAATATGAAGCCTAGTCTTGAAGGTCCCCAAAGTCCTACTGTCTACCACACTACTTGGAAACTTATTCCAGGTGTCTATGGTTCTCTCTGTAAATAAAAACTTTCTAATGTTGGTGCAGTGAGAAGTTAAGCAAAATGACACCTTTTATTGGCTAACTAGATAGATTACAATATGTAAGCTTTTGTGGCAACTCAGGCCCCTTCTTCAGGCAAGATGTAATACAAAAAGTGGAGTTCTCTGTGCTTATATAGACACTAGGACAGATACAGCATTGCAAAACCTTTAGGTGTGACATCATAGATGTAAAAGATTAGTAGACCAATCCAGGCTAAGATTCATTCAGCAAGAGAGGAGAACAATGTCTAGGCAAGATCTTTTGATAAGATAACAGTTCAACAAAGTCTTTTGAAGTTTCTGATGAGTTTTTCTAAACAATGTGGATCTGTAGTCAGGTTGTCTGTGATGTAAATAATCCTCATATCTGGCTATAAAACTCTTGTATCTATTTACACCATGTTGTAATGTGTTAAATTTTGCCATCTATTTAATTTCCCATTCTTTTCTCTCTTGCTGTGTTCTGAAGTTACCCATAAGCACTGTGACTTCACAGTGTCCATGACTGTTGAAGTGAGCTTCTACAGGAACAGCTCTGTTGCCATGTTTAATGTGGAACCTGTGTGAATTCATTCTTTGGTGAAGTGTTTGTCCAGTTTCTCCCACATAAAGTGCAGTGTTGGGACATTTCATACAGATGTTCATTACATACTAATATTGTTGCAAGATTCACCCTTAACAAGTTTCCAACTGTGTTCCTGTGTTCTTGTTAAACTCATTTTATAGTAACAGTCTCAATCCACCGGACTAATTCCCTTTATAATTTTAAATACTTCAATCATGTCTCTTTCTTTAATTGTTTCCTCATAATTTATCCCATGTAGCCATGGAATCAGTCTTAACACTTTTCTCTGGACATTTTCGAGTGATGCTATGTCCTTTTTGTATCCTGGAGACCAAAACTTCGCACAGTACTCCAGATGAGGCCTCACCAGTGTGTTATAAAGCTTGAGCATAACCTCCTTGGAGTTGTGCTCCACACATCAGGGCACTATATAACTTAATATTCCATTAGCCTTCTTAATGGCTTCTGAATACTGTCTGAAAGTTGATAGTGTTGAGACCACGATGAAACCCTTCTCATAATCTGTACTATCGATTTTGAGACATGCCTATGTATTCAAATTTAACATTGTAACTTCCTATGTGCAATATTTTACATTTACGGACATTAATCATTGTCTGCCACAAATCTACCCAAGCCTGTATACTCTCCAAGTTCCTCTGTAATGATTTAATGGATTATCTGCCAATCCATCTAGCTTGGTATCATCTGCAAATTTAAGATGCTTGTTATTTATATTCCTATCCCAATCATTTATTTATATTAAAAATAGCAGTGGCCCTAGCACCGACCCCTATGGGACACCACTCTTAACATCATCCAGTTCTGATTGGGTTCCTTGCACCATCACCCTCTGCTCCCTGTGTCTGAGCCAATTTTGCACCCATCTACACACCACACCCTGAATTCCTTGTCCTTTTAGTTTTATGCACAAACTTTTAATTTGATCAGCTTAATCAACTTGTGATCCTGTTTTGTAGGTTACCTTTGATGCCTACAGCTTCTAGTTGTGACTGTATCGAAGGCTTTTTAAAAGTCTATTAGTATGCTGTAACCTCTATCTTTTGAATCTCCCAATATCCCACTGTGTTAAACCACATTGAAATCACAAAATGGAATCTTTCTCAGGCATGACTGGAGCTGCTTCTGCTACTACAAACTATGACAGGAGTCAGCTGCAGGGTAAATCTATGCTGTTGTTCTTTCAGTACATCAGGGAGTTTAAAAATAGTTCACAATAACTGTATACTACTAACCGAGCTACCCAGCGTTGCCCAGGTGAGAAAATGGAAAGACATAAAGTAGTTAGAAATGACATGTTACCCAACTTCATTACCTTTAAACTTGTTGCATTTAGAGCACACAGTAAGTACTGAAAAGCTTCCTTGCATCTGATATTCTCTGGTTTTTCATTCTGTTGAAAAGAACCTCCAATTGCAACAAATAATTCTGAAGACAATATGACCCCAGCTGGGGTAGCATGAGACAATGACAAGCACAGCGAGAAAAATGCTTGATTTAGAAAACATTAAATAAAAGGTGAAGAAGGAGAAGAAGAGGGGGAGACATGTCCAAAGGAAAGAGGAGAGGATGAAGGTAAAGAGAGTGGAACTGAGGGTAGGAACTTTAAATGCAGTATGACTGGTAAGAGGAGAGAGTTAGCCGATATGATGGACAGAAGGAAGGCTGATATATTATGTGTGCAAGAGACTAAATGGAAGGGGAGTAAGGCCAGGTGGATTGGAGGTGGATTCAAATTGTTCAAACATGGTGTGGATGGGAGGAGAAATGGGGTACAGTTTATACTGAAGTAACAGTATGTCAAGATTGTTTTGGAAGTGAAAAGAGTGTCAGACAGAGTATTGATTATGAAGCTGGAAATTGAAGGTGTGATGATGAATACTGTTAGTACATATGCCCCGCAAGTTGGGCGTGCGATGGGTGAGAAAGAAGACTTCTGGAGTGAGTTGGATGAAGTGATGGACGGTGTACCCAAGGGACAGAAAGTGGTGAATGGAGCAGATTTTAACGGACATGTTGGTGAAGGAAATAGAGGAGACGAGGGGGTGATGGGTAGGTATGGTGTCAAGGAGAGGAATGAAGAAGATCAGATGATAGTGGATTTTGCAGAAAGGATGGGCATGGCTGTGGTGAATACATATTTTAAGAAGATGGAGGAACATAGAGTTATGTACAAGAGTGGAGGAAGATGCACATGCAGAAGAGTCAATCTGAAGGAGACTGCAAAGTGGTGGCAGGGGAAAGTGTAGTTAGACAGCATAGGATTGTGGTCTGTAGGATGACATTGGAGATCAAGAAGAGGAGCAGAGTGAGGGCAGAGCCAAGGATCAATGGTGGAAGTTGATAAAGGAAGACTGCAAGGTTGAGTTTAGGGAGGAGGTAAGACAGGCACTGGTTGGCAATGAAAAGTTACCAGACAGCTGGGCAACTACAGCAGAAGTAGTAAGGATTATAGCAAGAAGGGCACTTGGCGTAACATTTGGACAAAGGAAAGAGGAAAAGGAAACCTGGTGGTGGAATAAGGAAGTACAAGAGGGTATACACAGGAAGGATGGTGTAGAAGAAGTGGGATAGTCAGAGAGATGCAGAAAGTAGACAAGAGTACAAGAAGATAAGGCGCAATGTAAAGAGAGAGGTGGCGAAGGCTAAAGAAAAGACGTATGATAAGTTGTATGAGAGGTTGGACACTAAAGAGGGAGAAAAGGACCTGTACTGATTGGCTATACAGAGGGATCGAGCTGGGAAAGATGTGCAGCAGGTTAGGGTCATAAAGGATAAAGATGGAAACGTACTGACAACTAACTTGACTGGGTGTGTTGAGAAGATAGAAAGAGTACTTTGAGAGGCTGATGAATGAAGAGAATGAGAGAGAGAGAGAATGTTGGATGATGTGGTGATAGTGAATCAGGAAGTGCAACGGATTAGCAAGGAGGAAGTAAGGACAGCTATGAAGATGTTGAAGAATGGAAAGACCATTGGTCCAGATGACATACATGTGGAAGCATGGTGGTGTTTAGAAGAGATGGCAGTGGAGTTTTTAACCAGATTGTTTAATGGAAAGTGAGTGGATGCCTGAGGAGTGGAGAAGAAGTGTACTGGTGCCGATTTTTAAGAATAAGGGGGATGTGCAGAGTTGTAGTAACTACAGGGGGGTAAAATTGATGCGCCACAGCATGAAGTTATGGTAAAGTGTAGTTGAAGCTAGGTTAAGAAGGGAGGTGATGATTAGTGAGCAGCAGTATGGTTTCATGCCAAGAAAGAGCACCACAGATGCAATGTTTGCTCTGAGGATGTTGATGGAGAAGTATAGAGAAGGCCAGAAGGAGTTGCATTGTGTCTTTATGGACCTGGAGAAAGCATATGACAGAGTGCCTCGAGAGGAGTTGTGGTATTGTATGAGGAAGTCAGGAGTGGCAGAGATGTATGTAAGAGTTGTACAGGATATGTACGAGGGAAGTTGTGACAGTGGTGAGAACTGCGGTAGGAGTGACGGATGCATTCAAGGTGGAGGTGGCATTACATCAAGGATTGGCTCTGAGCCCTTTCTTATTTGCAATGGTGATGGACAGGTTGACAGACGGGATTAGACAGGAGTTCCTGTGGACTATGATGTTTGCTGATGACATTGTGATCTGTAGCGATAGTTGGGAGCAGTTTGAGGAGACCCTGGAGAGGTGGACATATGCTCAAGAGAGGAGAAGAATGAAGGTCAATCGGACAAAGATAGAATACATGTGTGTAAATGAGAGAGAGGTCAGAGGAATGGTGAGGATGTAGGGAGTAGAGTTGACGAAGGAGGATGAGTTTAAATACTTGGGATCAACAGTACAGAGTAACGGGGATTGTCGAGGAGAGGTGAAAAAGAGAGTGCAGGCAGGGTGGAATGGATGGATAAGAGTGCCAGGAGTAATTTATGACGGATGGTTATCAGCAAGAGTGAAAGGGAAGATCTACAGGACAGTAGTGAGACCAGCTATGTTATATGGGTAGGAGACGGTGACACTGACCAGAAAGCAGGAGACAGAGCTGGAGGTGGCAGAGTTAAAGATGCTAAGATTTTCATTGGGTGTGAAGAGGATGGACAGGATTAGGCATGAGGACATTAGAGGGTCAACTCAGGTTGGATGATTGGGAGACAAAGTCAGAGAGGCGAGATTTCGTTGGTTTGGACATGTACAGAGGAGAGAGAATGAGTATATTGGGAGAAGGATGTTAAAGATAGAGCTGCCATGGCAGAGGAAAAGAGGAAGGCCTAAGAGAAGGTTTATGGCTGTGGTGAGAGAGGACATGCAGGTGATGGGTGTGGCAGAGTAAGATGTAGAGGACAGGACGATATGGAACAAGATGATCCGCTGTGGCAACCCCTAACGGGAGCAGCCGATAGAAGAAGAAGAAGAGAAAACATTAAATATAATATGCGAGTACTGAAGATGGATTTCATGGCTGAAAGGCAAGGATACTAAACATTACTCCACCATCATAACCTACAGTAAATAGAGCTGTTTCTCGGTTGATAGATCAAGCTGGAGTATTTCATGTCACTCACTCAACCCCTAGTTACTCCCAATGCCCACTTGGGGGGCATGACAGAAATTACATGTCAAAAATGATGACTTTTGGTGAAAAGTACCTCTATGGCAAATTTCAACTCTTGAAAAATAAAATTGTAGCTAAAGAAATAAACATTATATAAAATATATTCAGGGCAAAGTATATAAAAGCTTAATTGCTTTTGACTTTTTTACTTATATGAGGAAAGGACTGAAGAGAATTTTGATATAATTTGAATATGTTTCAAGGTTTTACCTTTTTACTTCATAATCGCATACAGAAATACAATAACAGTGCTTGGCTTCAAGATGGCATTTTCATAAAGTCTGCTGCACACTGAAGAAATAAATGGGCATCACACCTCACACTGCATGAAAACTACCTTCCCCTTACTGTAATGCTTCATATGTTAAACACCTAAAAACTAAACAGCACCGCATACACGTACTGTACAGAGCATGAACGTGCTTGGCAGCTGGCAGAGTATGAACAGGCGTGCTTTATAGTGCTCTACAATGGCTCAACGACGTAGCCCACTGACATGTAATGTTGGCATGTAAATACACATCAAGGAGTAGCCAGAGGAGCCACTGCCTTCAGACAATACTGTAGATTACAGTGCATTCACTAGGGAGCCACTCAAGTCACAAATTGTATGCAAGGTTTAAATGCAGCAGGAGATAATGCTCAATAGAAAAATAAATTGTTTACTTTTAATAAAAAAGGCAAGATAGATAGATAGATAGATAGATAGATAGATAGATAGATAGATAGATAGATAGATAGATAGATAGATAGATAGATAGATAGATAGATAGATAGATAGATAGATAGATAGATAGATAGATTTAATGGAAGCAAAAGGCCAAAAAAGTGAATACAGTATTTAATTTTATTTTAAAAAACGTGCCACATTTCTCAGTTGTATACAAATGGATGGCGAGTGTCAGCACATACAGTACCTCTTTTTGTGCAAATGCAGGAGAGTTTTTATCTATAATCATAGCTAAGTATGCATATTTTTGTCCTTCGAGAGTCCTCCATGAGTTGCCTCTAGGAAATTTCCCAACAGACAAACAACCGTGAAAATAGGAGCTCGGAAATTTACACAATTAACCTTGTCAACCTTTTCAATTTTAACCTAAGTGAAGCTTTTTGGCAAGATGTATGGCCTGGTGTAAAGTAATTCACAGGGTGATTATTATGTACAATTATAATACAATGAGAGTAGTTAACAGTGTACACCAAAAATGTAACAATATTGAAAACATTTTTTATAATTCACAGATTATAGTCAAGAATATACTGAAACAAAGCCTCAACGTTTTATCATTTCATTTAATTTACAGATGGGAATACAGCATCCAGGGTAAACTGTTGTATAATGAAATCTTATTATTTGATGATGATGATGATTCATAAATCAGGAGGGGACTGCCTATGATGCAAGGTTAATTTAATTTCAGGAAGAAAATCAAGTAAATTGAAGACTACATGAAAGTAACAGAACAAAAGTTTAACCCTAACAAATTAACAGCTGCTAAGCTAACAAGAATAAAATGATTTGTGGGTGAATATTAATAACACAGCGAAGAGTAAAATGGAAATGCTGAGGTAATTATAAGATACGGAGGATAAAACTTCATAAGGGAAAGCAATTGTATTTACTGCTTGGATGAAGAATAAAATATTCTGATAGTTAGGGGTGGGCATCACTCATAAAGCTTAGGTTTTCATTTTAATAACAAGAGGACTTCTAGGCTGCCAGGAATGAAGGGGAATAAGAAATAGGCAAGAAAAGAGGTGAACTCATACAGAGATTGGAAAGCGTCTCCAAGTGGCAGTGTGGATACGCAGCCAACATGGGGCTTTCTGATCAGCAGGAGCACTTGGAAGAGTAGGAGACAAGGCCAGCAGCCTAGACTTAACTTTGGCCTAGGCAGAAACAAGCAATGTGCCCCTATGGTACCAGAGTGCATGCCACCTAGGGATGCTCGACTCTCTGATTAGAGAGAAAGGTTTGAGGTGATACATAAAGGTATGTGAGAATTCCCCCAAACTGTCAGGAGGCAGCACAAGGTGCAAATGGTAAAGATGCAGGGGTGAGACCAGATATGAGGAACAGGGAAAGCCAGGGGAACAAAGGGGGCCAATCCTTTAATTGGTATTCAGGTGGCAGAGACACCTGGGAGCTCTGGGGAGATGACCTAAGTACTTAAAACATCCCTGAACTCAGAATTAATTTCAGGCTGGAACATAAAGCACTACTGACACACTGAGTGTGGAGATGAGATGCAAATTAAGAGGAAGACAGAAAGCAGAGGCAGAGCTGAGAGTGAGAGAAGGGAGGGTGTTGCCATGCTGGTGGCACAGTGTTTTGGTGATTAAGCAGTGGATGAGAGCTCAGATAGGAGCTCAAAGCCTGTTTAGTTAGGCCCAGAGAGACAGCAGGATTTATTTTCTGATTGTTGTTTTTGTACTTTGTATTAATCCTTTAATATTCCCCCTCCTTCATGTTTATTTTGACCTAATAAACAATCTCATTATTTTATGACTTTGCTCTGTCTGGCTTTTCTCTGCTATAAGAGTGTATAAATTAGCAGTATTTTGAATATATAAAGTAAAATCTGATATATGTATGGAATAAATATTCAATATTGCCCGAGTCTTTAATTATTAATTTGGAGTCATGTTCACAGAGACATTGGGTATTGCCCAAGGGAACTCTGGAGAGACAGCAGTTCAGAGATCAACCCAGAAGTAACCGCAGCTTGAGGTTTAAAGGCAACTCTCTGCTAGCGGAATGCTGAGCTTGGATTTAGCAGGCTTGGCTGGCCGACACTACAGAACGAGAAGGAGAAAGTTCTGACTTTTATCATCTCTCTCTGGCATGTTTAGTTTAATAAAATGAGAATTTTCTGATAAAGATCTGGACCATGGCTCTTCTTTTTCCAGGGTGAAGCTGACACACAAAGGTATCTCACATTGTAACGCAAAAACAGACATTTAGTAAACACCATCAGAATAAATGCCATGTTTAGAGTAAGCCACTTACTGCACATAATAAAAAAGACAAATAAAGGGCTTGTAAAGTTAGAGGGTAAAATAAATGTAGCAGCAAAGTACAAAGAAATCCTGGAGGACATTCTGATGTAGTCTGCAAGAAACCTACACCTTGGAAGAAGATTTGCTTTCCAGCAAGACAATCCCCTGAGACATAAAGCCAAAGCTACACAGGAGTGACTGAAAAACAACAATGTGAAAGTCTTGGAGTGGCCGAGTCAAAGTCTGGATCTCAATCCAATTCAGAATATGTGCTGGACTTGACAGAGGCTGCTCACTCACAATTGACATGCAGCCTGACAGAGGTTAAGCAGTTCTGCAGATAATAATGGGGGAAAATGACAATGAGCAGAGGTGCAAAGTTGATAGAGAAAAAGAGGCCTGAGCAACACACTCAAGGCTGTCATGGCTGCCAGAGATTCATTTACTAAATTTACTGACTTGAACGAAGTGGATACTTATGTGAGCAGGTATTTCTGAATACAATGAGGACTGATTGAGGTCATTTATGTTAGGTAGAATGTCCAGAGGGAGCTGGGCGGTCTTGTGGCATCGGAACCCCTGCAGATTTTGTTTGTTTTTTTCTCCAGCCATCTGGAGGTTTTTTTTGTTTATTTTTTCTGTCCTCCCTGGCCATTGGACATTACTTTTATTCTATATTAATTAGTATTGCCTAATTTTATTTTCTTATATATTTTGTCTTTTTTCTCTTTCTTAATCCTGTAAAGCACTTTGAAATACATCATTTTTTTGAAAATGTGCTATATAAATAAATGTTGTTGTTGTTGTGTTTTATATTTGTAATTAATTTAGACCACTTTGCAGAGATCTGTTTTCATTTTGATATTAAAAAGTCTTTTTCTGGTGATCATTGTCAAAAAAAAAAACACAAATTAAATCCACTGTAACTCAATGTTGTATAACAATAAAATGTGAAAACATACTGGCTCAATACTTTCTACAGGCACTGTATATATGTATACAGTATATACTGCATAGCAGTTCACACAGATCTATGTGTATATATGTTTGTGTGTGTGTGTATATTATCTCTATACAGTGGAACCTCGGGTCACGAACATCTCGGACCACGTACAAATCGGGTTACGACCAAAAATGTGGCCAAACTTTTGCATCTGTTCACGACCACACACTCAGGTGACGAACAAGCCAGTTTCCCTTCCGGTTCATACGCGCCGATGATTTCTGCACGTGTTCAGTCTCTGCCTGTGCATTCCCTGTGCAGCGAGCGCGAGAGCACGAGAACGCGAGCGAGCGAGAGAGAGAGAGAGAGAGAGAGAGCATGAGCGAGCGAGAGAGAGAGAGAGAGAGAGAGCAAGAGCATGAGCAAGAGAGAACGCGTGAGCAAGCGAGTGAGTGAGAGCGAGAGGGAGAGAGCGAGCGAGAGAGCCCAAGCAGAAGAAGTAAACATTACAGAAGAAGTAAGTAAACATTTAGTTTACTATTACACTGTGCATTCTATGGTATAAGTAACTATTTTTGTGCTTAAAAATCTTTAAAAAAATATATATTTACATTCAGCTTGTACGGTCCGGAACGGATTAATTGTATTTACATACAATCCTATGGGGGAAATCACTTCGGATAACGACCAAATCGGGTTGCGACCAGAGTTTTGGAACGAATTACGGTCATGACCCAAGGTTCCACTGTATATATAAAAATCCAACGTCTGTCTGTCTGTAATGTCTGTCCGCTTTTCACGAAAGAACTACTTAATGGATTTAGATGTAGCAGGCCAAGGGGAGGGGAGTGGGGCCCAACTCACTCACGTACCAGTCTTGGGGTGTGTACCTTACCTCCACTTAGGTAACAAACGAGAGAACAACTTAACGGATTTAGATTGGGTTTTTTTCTAGAATTTGCTTGAACATTTCAGTTGATTTTGCGACTTCTCTCATCACGCTAAGAATCATAGTTTGCTTGTAGGAGCATTATATTCACACTAATCCGAGACAGAGGTTGCGGGCCAAATTGAATGCGAGGCGTGACGTCAGGAGTGGGGATCGGGGTAGGGCCCTCCTCACTGTCTTTTTTCAAAATATGCAGGGGGAGCCACGGGACACAGCTAGTATATTATATATATATATATATATATATATATATATATATATATATATATATATATATATATATATAAAATGAGGTTTCTAAACTCTTTTGGGATGACATGCTGAAGAGCGTCCCGAAGAACGATCACCACGTCTGTGGAAGACTGTTTATATGTTGCCAGAGCAACCAAAGGTTCACAGCGCTGCAGCAAACTCCAAAAAGATTGCTGTCGCGCTATGAGCACCTGTCATCGATGGGTGATTCACGGAACATTATAAATGCAGGGAACAGGATTACTTGGCCACTAACCTGGTCACGACCCTTCCTGACTGCTGTGTCTGTGTATAGGAGAGTGGTAGATCCCGCTACAATAAATAACCGTGCTGTTCCTGTTTCAGGCAGAATAAAGCTGGTTTTACTAAAGTACTGAGACTCGGCCTGATGTTTTGGGGTGCAAGACAGGGACTCACATATATATATATGTTAACATGCTATCATTGTATCCCTCTGCAGACCAAAAAATGGACAGCTGTCCTCCATCTATGTCACTTCCGGTGTACATCCACCTGGATCTGCCTCTTTCTGCCCAGTTGACAGGAAGATCTGCTTCCTTGGACAGTCAGTACAGGACTTGTATCTGAAGAAAACTTACTTGTGTACTTTCACAAGTTTCTTTTGTTCTCTTTTTGGCACTTAATTATTTGGACTCCACCTAAGGGTGCCCCAACACTCTGACCGTCACTATCTTGTTCTTACAGTGTACATATATATACTGTATATATGTAAGTGGCACATGGTGCATAGCAATGTTTAGCCCCTCTTGGAAGTTTACACAATTGTTAAAAAATCTTTCCTCTCTTCCCGGATTGGAAATCTGTTAGCTCTGAGAAGGAATAAAAGGACCACTGCATTTCATAGTCAATGAAGGAACACATAAAGCTGTGAACCCTACCTGCAGCTGGCTGATTCTG
Organism: Erpetoichthys calabaricus; assembly: GCF_900747795.2. Classification (NCBI taxonomy): domain Eukaryota; kingdom Metazoa; phylum Chordata; class Cladistia; order Polypteriformes; family Polypteridae; genus Erpetoichthys; species Erpetoichthys calabaricus. Next base: position 167,427,014 of record NC_041402.2, on the reverse strand, counting down.
TTATTGAAAGCAAATTCATCCAACAGGTAAATGCCTCTCTCTTGAGATCCCAGAGGTTTTTCCTTCCATTAACCACATGGATGACTTTCACTTTTTAGGTTTCTTGTTGGTGCTAATTCATTATGCCAATTAAGTAAGAACTAGTTAGGAAAAGAGAAATGGTCTTAAGTCTACCTTCATCTTATATATATTAGCCACTTTTGTGATGACCAACTGGGCTCTTTCCCATTTCGACAGGAGCATCAGCCTTTTTGATATTTATTCCACAATCTAAAACCTATTACCTTTTTCTTCTAAACCCCGTCTACCTATGCACTTGTCGTGCCTTTGTTCACTTCGATCCATCCCTTCAGTGAAGTACTGTAGGCTGGGTGCACTCTTTAGTTTTCGTCAATATTGCATTGAGTTTATGTGACGAGCCTGTCCAGTAATTCTGTTTCCTGCAGCCCCACTGCAACCGTTGATGTGCTGAGGACTCGGTTTCAATCAATCTTAATTTTAGTGAACATGGCACCTTTTAAACTGAAAGCTCTTGAAATACAAAGGGAGGTTTGAAAACAGCATGATTTCAAATTAAAAAGCTCCTGAAACTGAGGCATGATTTCCTTCAAATTGGGCTATCAAGTTAAAGGTTTTTATTTCAAATCCTGTCTATAAATTACATGATGGATAAGCTGTTTTGTGTGTACATGCCTTACCTGTTTTTCATAATTCAGATTATGAGTATTTTCCATTAATTAAAAAAAAGAAACAGAAAACACAAGGAGAATAAGCAGGGCAGGGATGAGCACTGGAACCATGAAAGTTCAAGGCAACAGCATTGTATGATTGCATCATGGTCCATCCTGCATTCTCATGACAAGGTGGTGGACTGCCAATGTCTTTATACAAAAAGAAACCAATCCTGGATGGGACACTAGGCCAACACAGAGCATTACAGACATATCTATGCATTCATTTCACTTGGAGTCACAGAGAACTGGAGACTATACCAGTAGTATCAAAGACAAGGCAAGAATGATGCCTGGATAAGACACCATTTCAGCACAGAGCATAACAGACCTTTCCAGCCATTGTCAGAAAATCAAACAATCCAAATTGGGATTACAGGAATATGCCGCCAATTCCACCTGCATCAAGGAACCACCTTGGATAGGACAAAAATTCAAGGAAGAGCAAAATAAACATATCCATCTATCCATCATCAGAAACTTGTGTGTTTCAATAAAGGGTTAGCTGGAGCCCATCCCATTATGATCGACTACAAGGAAAGTACTGCAGCCCAGAGGTGACGCAAGTCCAACACAGAGCAGAAAAGGCATACTGTACGGGCACGTGAGAATTTTTCAGTTTAGATTCTTAACAGCATACAGTATGTGCAAGACAAGAGTTACATTACACAAAACATCATAACACACATTAACAAAATATATTCTTATTAAAAAAAGGAGTGATTTATTAGTTGCAGGATGCTATAAAAATAGCAATGTAAATATTTTTCCGTCTCAAAATAAAGCGTTAACAAGCCTTTCCCCTCGACTTGTTCCATTGTTTCATAACAAGACGGCATGTAAACCAGGGAGAAAATAGCAAGTTTACCAAAGAAAGGGAACAACAGCTGAGGCGACCTTGTGAGACAGTGTCTTTTGTACTCGTGTAAAAGGAATTACAAGAAACTGAAAACGCACAGAAAACAGACAGAGATTTAGCAGTAATTAAGCAACCCAGAATTGCAAATCTATTAGAAGAGTGAACACCAAATTTCTTTTTTGAACTGACAACACCCGCTGGCTTTCAAAGCATCCAAGAAAATTCCACCTTAGAACACTTTCCGTTAGAATTCATTTCACAAAATTGAACACTTCCACTCAAACTATATTGGAACAACAACAGGTAGCTACACTTCACTATTACTCCATTACTTTAATACAGCACTACTGTAACCTGTCAGTCTACGTGGAGATTGTATGTTCCCAAATGTCTGTGTGGATTAGCCCAGTCTGTCATCCCTGACCTAAAAATGGGAGTATAAGTTAATGTGTGACTTTAAATGAAGACTGCAGGAGTCAGTGGCTAGGAATAGGTGTGCCCCTGTGTGCCCATTCAAGCTTACACTGGTAACCCTAAACTGGAAAAGGCAATCGATGAATTATGAAGTAAAGTGTGCTTAGTGTGCATATACAGACCTCACCAGACAGTGAAACTACAGCAAAACCTATCTGTCTGCCTAGGTGTCTATTACATAGATAGATAGATAGATAATGAAAAGCACTATCTATCTATCTATCTATCTATCTATCTATCTATCTATCTATCTATCTATCTATCTATCTATCTATCTATCTATCTATCTATCTATCTATCTATCTATCTATCTATCTATCTATCTATCTATCTATCTATTTTTACTTTATAGTCACATTGCTGGTATCATAAAGGTCAATGGTGGCTTGTGCGTGCCTTTCAGTGTCAGAAGAGGAGTCAGACAGGGCCCGGAATGTTATATGCTCTGGCTTTGGAGCCTTTCCTGGTGCACCTGAGGAAGGTGCTGACTGGTCTCCCCATCCCGAACTGCAACATGGACCATGTGAAAGTCACTGCTTATGCAGATGATCTCACAGTAATCATCACAGGCCAGAAGGATTTGGACAAACTAATGGAATGACTGAGGAATTACAGTAAAGCGCCTTCGGCAAAAATTAATTGGAATAAAAGCAGTGCAGTGCTGGTTGGGAACTGGACAGGATGTAGTCCTCCTCATCTGGAAGGGGGTCTGCAGTAGACCACTGGGGGCTTTCTGTACTTGGGAGTCCATCTCGGAGATGACCACTACATCCAAAGGAACTGGGAGGGTATGTTGGACAAAGTTCCAGTTCAGCTTGCTAAGTGGAAGTGGATCCTCCCTCAGTTATCCTATAGAGGACAAATGCTAGACATTAATAACCTGGTGACCTCCAGCCTGTGGCACAAGTGTATTTGTCTGCAACCTCCACCTTTGCTTGTTCAACAGATACAGGAAACAATTATTGATTTCTTTTGAGATGGTACTCATTGGCTACGGAAGGGTGTTTTATTCTTGCTGTTGGATGAAGGTGGACCAGGACTTATTGACATGAACAGCAGGATTGCTGCTTTCCGCCTTCAGACCATTCAGAAACTGCTGTACCCTGTTGAGCAGAGCCAGTGGATGAACTTGGCCTTACTTTTCTTTAAACAGGCCAGGCAAATGGGACTTGGTAAAAGTTTACTGCTGTGCCACTTGGATAAGGTCAGGACGTTACATGTGCCAGATTTTTATAAAAGCCTTCTAGCAGCGTGGCAACTGATGTCGATAAAAAAGGACTGTGATGACATTTCCCCATTTTGGGTCCTTGATGAACCACTGCTGTATAATTCTGCTGTTGGCACTGCTACAGGACTTTCTGAAAATTTTATTCATCATTTCATAATACAGGGAATAACCACAATAAAGAACATCATTGACTGGGAAAATTACACTTGGAAAAGTGCACAAGCGGTAGCAGAGGAGACAGGAGTGCACTCAGTACACCTAATGGAGAAGTTTCTGTGTCAGATAAAATCATCACTGGACAGGGAATCCATGAAACTCCTACACAGAATTTTCACCTCACAACTGAAGCCAACTGACGAGACGCCTTTTCCAACTCTTAATGTATCTCTGGCTGCTGAACTGAGGGATGGAGAGACTTACGTTCTCTAGGGGTGTTATCTCTGCCTTCAGTGCCAGGGAAGCAGCTCTACAGGATATGCGTGAAGGTGAACCACTTGGAACAGCTGAGGACACAAAGACATGACACACTTTGGACAGACAAGTATGGAGCCCCCCAAGGACTGAACCCCACCTGGAGGTCATTGTACAAGCCGCCATTGGCCAGTAGGGTGGGAGACCTGCAGTGGAGGTTGGCGCATGGGATACCACCGGTGAACTCCTTCTGATCGATTATATGTCCTGGCGTTTCAGATTGCTGCCCTTTTTGTGATCTGAGAGAAACTGTTTATCATGCTTTTATGTACTGTGAGAGACTCCAGACCTTTATTAGTATGATAGGAAGAATGGTAGAAGGGCTGGGGGTCCTGTATAATGGTATGGTGTATGTGTTTGGGGTGACAATTACAAAACACACCAGAGAAAATAGGAACGCAATAAATTTTATTATCGGGCAAGATTACAAGATTACTGGGAGTGGGATTCAAGATGTTATTGTCTTTTTTAGAAAGGTGTGTGAAAGTAGAATATTAGTGGATTTTAATTTTTACGAGTCTACGAATAATTTAGTACAGTTTAAGAAATTGTGGTGCATGAATAATGTACTTTGTAAATGTGATGATGATATTTTGCAGTTTGTGCTCTGAGTTTGTAGTTTTTCTTATTTATAAATTGGGATAATAAATAATACAAAGGATAAGTGGGATTGGAGGGTGGAATCAATGGGAGGGCATATATAAATATATTTTTTATTCCAAGAAAAATATAAATAGGTAATGGTTTGAAACAAGATATTCATCATTAGGAATGTGTGTACATGTTTTGTGTAGAGTTAAGATTGAGTTTGGTTTATTGTTGTGAGTTATTTCTGTGTTTATTTAATAAAGTTAGGTTTTAAAAAATGAAAAAAATATCTATCCATCTGTAGTGCCTTTCATATCTATCTATCTATCTATCTATCTATCTATCTATCTATCTATCTATCTATCTATCTATCTATCTATCTATCTATCTATCTATCTATCTATCCTTGAGGTCGAAGTAGCTTCCTTGACATGAGTTAAAGCTATTTAAAAACTATTATATTTCCTTTCACTACAACTGTCTCATTGCAAAATGCCTGAGCAGACTGAAAAGATATTTCACAATCTGTCCAATATGTAGAAGAGAAAAATACATATTAATTCCCAATCCCATTTAATCCAATTTAGAGTTGCACAAGGCCAGATGCTACAGTATTATGGCTTTACCATCCTCAAGGTAAGAAATAACTCCAGACAGGTGACAGACCATTGGAGAACCCATTCACACACACACACACACACACACACACACACAAACACACATACACACACACACACACATGCACATTAACACCTACAAAAAGAGAAATGTAAAAACCATGATTACTTTAATCTGCACAAACAATAAGTCAGTGAAGCAGCAGCAAATACTCCTCACATTGTCACTGTACCACCTGCAAATGTGTGTGAATTGAAATAAAAGACATTTCTTTTTGTGAGGTTCCATATTACTGGTGGCTTTAAATCTTGTATACTTTGCATATCTACTTTAGCTTTACAGGTTCTGTTATTAGACATTCTTATATAAAAAGATTAATGATAATAAAACTTGTGCATTTAATCGTGTACAATCCTTCCAATTTGTCAACTGTTTTACTTGTGTTCATTTGCTTCAAATAATAAGAACAAATTAGCTTTAAGGTTAGCCTTCATATCTATTGATAAAGCAGAGTGCATACTGTGAAAATTGTGGACAGCTCATTTAAAAAATTGTTTCTTTCCTTCATTACTTTCATGACATTGAAGAAAAGTAGTGGGAATAAGGTAATGGGAAGTTTGCCAAATTTGTATAAATATAGTAGATATTCAGATACAGCTACATAAAGGTTATGCCTATACAGTAACATAAGTGCAAAGCGCAGAAGAACACATCTTCAATAACTCAGATAGATAGATAGATAGATAGATAGATAGATAGATAGATAGATAGATAGATAGATAGATAGATAGATAGATAGATAGATAGATAGATAGATAGATAGATAGATAGATAGATAGATAGATAGATAGATAGATAGATAGATAGATAGAAACACTACAGGAAGGAACTTCTGAGTTGCACCCATTAAGTTCTTTGCTGCTTCGTAAGAAACCCTTAAAGGCTCTTTTGTAAAATCTTACACAGGCACTAGGATAGAGAGAGACAGATAGAACATGAAAGGCACTAGAAAAGAGTAAGGAAAGGAAGATGCACTGCAGCCCATTTTCTTTTTCATTTTGTATTTTATCAAATGTAAAACCTCAAAGGTCTTTATGGAGATCTAACAATTATTGGACCCAAAAAGTGTGCCTATGCACAACATTGTTCCATTTTCATTTGGTACTAATATGGAAGTGTAATTGTGAGAGGTACATAAAAAGAAATAGACAGTATGAACACATATATTTTAATCTAATAAGCATTATATTTCATTGCATTGCATGAAGCTGAAGTTTAATATTTTGAAGATGGCCAATTTATGTTGCTTGTTGCAGCTGCTTTACTTTTGTATTGTTTCTGAAGCCAGTCATAGTGCTGCACAGAGGTCAACTGATGAAGATTTACACTTTCATTATAAATAATCAGTCTCTGTCTTTCTGCATCTCGATGCACTTCCCACTTGAAATAACAAAATAAGCCAGCAAACAATTCAAGAGAGATGTAAATGAACAGATAAAGTGCAATTTGAAGACAGGCAGGTCACGCTGCCATTTAAAAATTATTTGCAATTCAGTCATGATCATACAAAGCTGACGGCTTAATACAGCCAAACCAGTCTTCCATCTCCGATATTACACAGATTTCATTTTTCTTTTCGGCTTGACAAGATTGCATCCGTACCTGCATTTGATATTTGTAGATTAATATCACTATTTCATGAAAACAACAACTCCGGCAATAAAATGTAAATGTCATCTTGGATGTCGTTAATGATAATCATAAAAGGACATCGTCTCAATGCTACTGACACAGAAAAGACATTATGCTGATATTGTGATATAAACAAAATAATAATGTACCATGCAGACTAAAATAAAAAAATCCAATTATTGTTTTTCAAAACTAGTTTGCTTGAACTGCACAGACCTCTGGGATTATACACAACAAGACTGTCTTTCAGCCTTTACTTGTGTTTTAATCACTTATATATCAAACTCTATAGAAAAATTTCTTACGAGTACAAATATATTATGGATGAACAGCTAAAACTTTCAATGCAAAATAAACCTCTGAGTCTTCATTCTGTTAATTAACTAAACCAATGTGCCGGCACATTTCTCTCCATCCACCAAAGTGATGATTATGGAAGACTTTTACGATTCGATTCACTGTTAAGCAGTACATTATTCATAATCTACACTACTGTCATCCACGCTCAGATTGAAGCTTATGGCATATTTTTAGCTCACAAACATTTGTCAGAACAATTAAACACATGTCATTATTTTACAATTTAACAAAAAAAAATATGTGAGATCCATTTCACTCTATAGTGCATCTAATGCAGCCATCATAATTTTGTATAACTATTGTAACATCCTCCTTTCTCTTTCTCTCACAGTCATCTGCAGTCCTCCAGCACCAAACTTTTCTATTTCACCCAAATCTATGTCTTCATCAACACAGGGTGGTTTTCTACAGCACCTCTCCATGGTGGCATACGCACAAATGAACAAAACCGGCCATTCAATCTGGTGAGCTCTGTTTACTGCTGTTCCTTAGGCAGGGGAGAGCTAAAAAGTAGAGGTGTAAGGTGGCATGGTGGACTGGTGGGCTGTGTTGTACATCTGTTTGAAGTGTTGTACATTGTATATTTTATTGATGTTTCTGTTCATTTTGAGTCTTGTCTTTAATTTCTTTGTTATTCTGGTTGACTACACATATGATTTTGTAATTGTGGACCCCCTGTTTGCATGAAGTTATGTTCTTTGTGGGTGGAGCCCTAGGAGGCGGGGCCACCATAACATCACCACTCCTGAGCCCACCCTCAGGCTGTTTAAATTGGCTGAGAAGGCTCTGAAGTTGAGAATCATTTACTTGTAAGGGCTTCTGTGAGTACTGTGTATTCAGATTTTCTGGTTTTCTTAAATATTTGTGCACTCTTTAAAGGATTCTGATTTTTGGGTTGTGTTTTAGGACTCATTTACTTAGGATTACCTTTTAGGCAACTGTATTGTGCCTCTTTTTGCTCTTTTGGAACTTTCTTTGTACTTTCTTTGACTTATGAAAGATTCCTGATTTGCCCTTTAATACAAGTGGAGGGTTTACAGTTATCCCTCCTCTTGTAGGGTTTTTGCATTATTTTTGGATGTTTATATATCACTGTAAAATCACCAGTATTAATTTAAGTGTATATATGAGTCCACTCTTTCCATACTTATATTTTTAACACGTTGAACCCGGAAGGCCGAATCTGAGGCCAGCCACAAAGCGGTATACTCTCAGAAGGTCACTATAATGGCTCACCAATCCACTGTCATAACTCCGCTGGCCTCAATAATGGCCTACACCTATCTGTTACGCTATGCTACTGTTACACTAATCTACTCTTTAGATGGAGGCCACAACACCTCTGTGCCATTATAACCCTGCTGGCCAGAATATCGGCCAAAACTATATTAGACTTCACACATGAAATACCGCTGTCTAGTTATGCTGTTACAATGCTTATGCAAGTTACACTGCTGGTTTTTTTTTTTAACTGCAGGTCTGGTTTGTTTTTTTCTTTAGCATTTAAGAAGAAAATAGAAAGAATTTGTTCTTTAGCATGGGAACAATTCAAAACAATAGATGATGAGTGTGCACAGAAACGTACAAGCAAGCAAAGAGAGCTTTTGCCCCTTTGCTCCACAGGAGGTTTCCTTCTTCCCTGATACTCCCCTTAGGACATCTGCGTTATGGCTCCAGTCATACTCCCCACTTGCAACTGTCTCCACAGCAGATTGCACTTCACCCGAAGGAGTTCAGGTGCTTGATGCCATAAGCAATGGCCCCACAGCGAAGTGGAGACACAGGGCTATTCATCGGACTTATGTTTTTTGGTGTTAAGTCCTTGTAATGGACAGTAGAAAATGATGAAAACTGCGAGGCTGAAAGTGGTGCAGCGTGTTCTGTGGTATCAATTTGTTGTTATAACATTATGGTTTATCATCACAGAATATCATTTTACTTTTATGAACCAAAATTTTGGTTTTTATTTTTCTGTGTATGTGTATGAAATCTTCAGTTTCTTTGCAGTTTGTCGCATGGAACAACCTTCATTATGCAAATAAAACAATAGACTGACATCAGCATTCAGCATTTTTGAACCCAGAACTGAACTTTGTGAATGCCAATACCTTGCAGCCCATATTGAAGAGTGCAGTGCTCATGCCAATCCAAACAGTTCTCCAATAACCATTTAGCATGTAAACAAGACTAGTAAAAGATCAGCCAGATGAGGTTACCATCGGAACGCTGAACTGCTGCTGTAAGTGGGGCTTAGCTGTCTTATGTGAATAATAAATTAAATACCAGTCATTACAACCAGTAATAACCATAAGAAACTCTTGATAAAAAAAGTAACAATTTCTATCAAAAACATGAACTGGCCATATCCAAACTTTTGACAGGTTGGGTATAAGAATGGAAAGTTAAATAAAAATCCATAAATGTATTATGGATTATTTCTGAAAGTAAGGTGACTGAAAGCTTTATGGGTCTGCGGTTTAAGAAATAAAACCTAACAGATAAAAGCAAGATGAGCCAATGTTTAACTTTGAATATGATGTAAGAATATGGTGCAAATATGCTTAAAAGTTGGGTATATTTTTAAGTAAAAATAAAATAAGTTTATTAAAAGGTACAAGGAATCTCTATAAGTAGAAAGACATTTTTTTCAAACTGTACCTATAATTAAAGCACTTGATTCAGCTAGGACTGCAATAACACAATTGTTGGTTGTCCTGGAATACATTGGCAATTTTGGCTTGTTTATTTACTGCCATTGGCCAGCGTGCCTTTGGAAATAATTGGAAACTGGCTGGGGATCACATGACATTGCTACAATTAAGAAAGCTCACTCTATCAGCATACAAAACGGGTCTGTGCAGGCAGGCAAGAAACTTGGGGGGTGGGGGGGGGGGGGGGGGATGACGCCTGGCAACAGGAGTTTGGAAACAGGAAGGCATCACGTTAGAAATCTGTAGTGTCTGGTGAAGTGTGACTTGTATATTAATGAGGGAGGATCTGTAAAATAAAAAGGGGCTGTAGGCATTTATTTATGCCTACTAGCAAACTGCATTGTGGGTGCCAACATTTGTATTCAGGATTTACTGGAAAGAGATTAAAAAACGGACAATTGCCTGGCTATTACCTTAGCGTGTCGGCATAAAAGAAGTATTTTTCTACCTAATTTGATCTATATTTAGCGCAATTTTCAGACATCTAAATTTGAAGAAAAATCTATATAATCATTCTTGTATGTAATAAGAATAATAATAACAATGCACAATGAATAGGATCACTGCAGCACTGGGCAGAAGACTAAAAACATCTATCACAGCATTTACTCACACCCACAGAAAATTGTGGCTAACTCGGAGGCAATGTATCTAAAAACAAAAACAGAGTGCCTGAAGAATAATCTACAAAGAAACAGGGAGAATATACAAACTCAACACTGGTAACAACTAGGTGTGGGATTTAAATCAGGATGCTGCATCTTTCAAATGACAGCACTTCACACTATACCACCACCCACCATAATCATCACTATGTCATCATTTTCCTTCGATGTGCTACTTAGTGAGGTATGTGAAGCAAAAAATGGACAGAATGAACAATCAAAAGAGCCCATCTTCAGCTTCTGAACAAATTGAAAAAATCTGCCCACTTCAAATATATAAGTTCATCTATATTGTAAGTATTTTTTATTACCAGCAAGGGACTACTACATTATGTTGCTTTTCTAATCATTGTAATGATCATCACACAGATCAATTACTACATATTATGCTGTAACCAGGGTTTATTCTTTGGCCTATGTTCATTTTCAGTTTAATCATTATTTCTGTCAATTTAAAATGATTATTGCTTGTGTTTAGGTGTTATTTCAATTAATTTTGTTTATTATATGTTGTAAGCGCTTTGAGTACTGAGAAAAGCGCTATATAAATGTAATGAATTATTATTATTATTATTAAGAGTCAATCCTAGACAGTTAATATTTAATGTTAAATTTGTTTAATTAATTTCAATAGAATATAATTTTCTCATATTATATACAGTATATAGAATATGGTAAAGCCCTTTACTCCCAGTCTAGCACTTTCTTAGCTATATCTATAAAATAGAGAGTTAATTAAGCCAGTTAGGAAATAGTCTTATTGCTAGCATGGACTGTTAGATATGTTTGCAAATAGGAGATGGCAAATAGTTTTCTGGCCGTGCTTAACGTGCCTAAAATAGGACTGTATGACTGAACTTAGAGAAATGAAACAAGATAAATAAGCCTTAAAAAGAACTTTTCTTCAACAAGAAATTTTCTTTAATATCAGTTTTTTCTCTTTTTGTGGCTGAACTGTTTTGCTTTGAAATTTCTCTAAAATTTTTAAAACGAAGATACTTGGTCTGTGGAATTTTTTGGAACACGCATCACACTACTGCCAGAACCATCCTATGAAGCAAACTAAAAGCTGCAGAAATCTGGTAATTTGGGAGAAACACAGCTCCTTTGTTAATTATGTTCTATGTCTTGTCACACATGTATGCATGGGAGGCAGCTAAATGGACCAAAAGAAGGGAATTCCATGCCAGGTCAGGAGGTGGTAGGATGCACTAAACGTTCCTCTTTTATGTCTGCAGACTGGACATGGGAAATTCTGCCTGATTCCGGACGATGATGTCACGTCTGGTTCTGACCACCAAGAACGTCATTTCCAGTTCCACCCCCAGGGACATCATTTCCAGTTCCAAGCTCCGATGACATCACTTCGACTTGCCTGCCTTAAATACAAGACAATTTCCTCTTTAAATTCAGTTCTGTTTTGGACTCAGATCTGTACACATCTGTGCAACTTATTGTGCTTTTTTTTCAGCCAAGCTTCATGTATATGGGTGGCTGCTCCAAACCTTTCTTTGTGTGTCAAGACTGTTGTTTTGCACAGTCTTTAAAAGTGTGACCATTCTGTATACTTTGGGTAGAACCCCATGAGTCTAAGATTAAATAGGCTAAAATCAAACAAATGACCAGGACCAGATAATATTTACCCTTAAGGTTAGTGAGTACATCTATAAATTCTTGATACATATTTTTAGGAAGTCACTGTGCACTAGGACAGCGTTTCTCAATCTTTAAGTATTTGCAACCCGAGTTTTCATAACAGTTTTAATCGCGCCCCCCCTAATGTTTTTTTGAAAGGAGCTCCCTAATACCAATTTGTTCTTTTTTAATTAATGATATATCATAGATGCATATTTTATTATACCTACTTAACTTTTATCGACACTTATCTAACTCTATATTTATTTTTCTAGTATAAAAATGTAGTTAAAGTTAATTTGTTTTGGTTTCAATAGATGTATTTTTCATATTTTCGATTCTTGTTTTCTTTTTTTCACATCTTCAAGCCCCCCCTAGGGGGGCCCGCCCCACAGTCTGAGAACCACTGCACTAGGACTTGAAAATGATAAATATTAACATGTTACATAAAAAGAGTGATCTGGCAGATCCAAGCAACTACAGGCCCATAAGCTTAACATGCATCACAGGTAAATTAATTGAAGAAATGATTAAGGAAAAGATGGAGCAACACATGGCAAGAACAGGAGTTTTACTGAACAGCCAGCATGGGTTCAGAAGAGAGAGACTAACATGCTGGAATTCTGTAAGTAAGCAACAAAAGGATACGATCAAAGTGGAGGATATGATCTTATTCATCGTGACCTTCAGAAAGAATTTGATAAGGTGCCACATGAGACATTGGACATCAAACAAAAAAAAGTGGGAGTTCAAGGTGTTGTTTGTAGATGGACGCAAAATTGGCTTAGACACAGGAAGCAAAGGGTTATGCTGTGAGGAATCCCATGAGAATTCAGTTAAGTGTGATGTCCCTCAAGGGTCAGTGCTAAGGCTGCTGCTATTTTTATATATATATATGTATATGGTTGAAATAGTTTACTGTCAAATAAATGCAAAGAGTACACGACACGTGTTTCGCCCTCATTCTGGGCTCATCAGGTGTACACACTCCACTGCACTCCCTCTCGGGAATCGAACCTCGGACGTCAGCGCCAGAGGCGATGCCCCTAATGTTGCGCCACGGCGTGTGGTTCGTTTATTTGACAGCATGTAGATTGGGGTAATTACATTCACAGCCCAGAATGAGGGCGAAACACGTGTCGTGTACTCTTTGCATTTATTTGACAGTAAACTATTTCAACCATTCTATGATCTGCTCCTCACAAACTGAAGGCACCGTGGCAGATGTTAGCAGATTGCTGGCCAACCACAAGCATTACCTGGTAGGTAACCACCCATACAATCAGATTGTGACACAGACTTCGAATGCCGTGAATGTAATTACCCCGATCTACATGCTGTCAAATAAACGAACCACACGCCGTGGCACAACATTAGGGGCATCGCCTCTGGCACTGACATCCGAGGTTCGATTCCCGAGAGGGAGTGCAGTGGAGTGTGTACACCTGATGAGCCCAGAATGAGGGCGAAACACGTGTCGTGTACTCTTTGCATTTATTTGACAGTAAACTATTTCAACCATTCTATGATCTGCTCCTCACAAACTGAGGGCACCGTGGCGGATGTTAGCAGATTGCTGGCCAACCACAAGCGTTACCTGGTAGGTAACCACCCATACAATCAGATTGTGACACAGACTTCAAATGCCGTGAATATATGTATATATATATATATAAATGATTTGGATAGGAATATAAATAACAAACTTGATAAATTTTCAGATTATACCAAGATGGGTGGATTGGCAGATAATCTTGAATCTACTGAATCATTATAGAGGGACTTGGACGGCATACAGGTTCTGGCAAATTTGCGGCAAATGAAATTTAATTTAAGTTAATGTAAAGTATTACATGTAGGAAGTTAAAATGTTGGGTTTTAATAAACAATAGGAAGTCTGAAAATTGAAAGTACGCCTTTGAGAAGGCTTTAGGAGTCATAGTGGACTCATTACTGTCAACTTCCAGACAGGGTTTAAAGGCCATTAAAAGGGCTGACAGAATGTCAGGTTATATAGTGCCCTGATATGTAGTGTACAAGTCCAAGGAAGTTATATTCTAGCTTTATAATATTTATATTATATATTATAATATAATATTTGCGACTCTTCAATTCCACCCGGGGGGTGGTGGGGGGGTAAACGTTAACATTATTCAAAGCTATTGTCTGTCTGTATACCTGCATTGTTATCACTCTTTAATTTAATATTTCCTTTATCAGTATCCTGCTGCTGGAGTATGGGAATTTCCCCTTGGGATTAATAAAGTATCTATCTATCTATCTATCTATCTATCTATCTATCTATCTATCTATCTATCTATCTATCTATCTATCTATCTATCTATCTATCTATCTATCTATCTATCTATCTATCTATCTATCTATCTATCTATAATGGGTGCATGACATAGCAGTACTAGAAGAAGCCCAGAGAAGAGTGACTACGCTGATTCCAGGACTACAAGGGATGAAATATGAGGAAAGATTAAAAGAGCTGAGCCTATACAGTTCAAGGAAAAAGAGATTAAGAGGAGACCTGACTGAAGTGTTTACAATTATAAAAGGAATTAGTACAGTGGATCAAGGCAGTTACTATAAAATTAGTTTAACAAGAGCGTGGAGACACAGTTGGAAACTTGATAAGGGTAAATTTTGCACAAACATTAGGATGTTTTTCTTTATAAAGAGAATCATAGACACATTGTGTCTATTACAGCATTGTGTGGTGGACAGCAGCACTTTAGGAACCTTCAGAACTACAGTAGACTTGATGTTATTTTGGAAGAATTAAGTGGACAGGACTGGTGAGCTTTGTTGGGCGAGATGGCCTGTTCTCATCTACATTGTTTTTTTCTAGTTAGAGCACAGGCAGCTGAAGTGACATGCTCTTGGCAGCAGGATTTGAATCCACAACCTCAGGTGAGACCACCCTGACATCACAGCTGCTGATTTCTGCTTCTGGTGTTACAGTCATCTAGTTAGAGAACCCATCAGTGGAATGTTAAGTTATGTACTGACTCAGAATGAGACAGTAGAGATTTTTGAAGTGAACAGGAACAGAAGATGAGTTTAGGTGGAAAAATCAGCCAGGGGTCATAACCAGAAAGGACAGACAATCTAACATTAAGTTTTAAATGCATACTAAATATCAAAGTTTTGAAAAACAGAAAAATATTTGTTCATAATGAGGAATAGAGAGATCAAAATATAGCAATGCATATTTCTAATATCGGATGCTCTGATGCTCTAGAATAGAATGTGCTGAGCTTCATGCCAGCACTCTAGAGAATGTCACACGTCACGCACTCTTGGGTGACTCTGTGAAGGATTATCATGGTAACGGCCAATGCGATTATAACAATAGTGATACTCAACTCATAAACAAAATGGCATCCCGATAATTATTAAAGTTAAACGGTTTAAATAATGCATAAAATCATATTCCTTGAGGTCCAAAACCCCATATTCCATGGGCAACATGTATTCAGAAGCACAGTAAAGGCAAAAAAAAAAAAGAAAATAGCAAATTATATCAAGATTGGAGTGTATTCTAAATATTGCTTAACTGTCGTAAACCTGTAAAATATGATACACATGGTAAATTCACTTCTAGTAAAATAAAATAATTTTACTCTTTTCAATTTAATTTATTTGCATTTATCTATATTCTTTTAGATTTTTCCACTGAAACTATTTTTCTCAGTAAATCTGGGTTTTTGGATAAATATGAATGAAAATCTTTGCATAGCATGCTACTGAAAGTGAATCTTGTGATTATTAGCCCCTTAATTGAATCTGTTCTGCCCTTTCGAAAACAAGGATATTTGTTGTTCAAGTAGTCTGTGAACTTGCACTTACTTTTTGGCATAATGGGTATTCCAGAATTTATGTAAATAAAAGAATTATTAAAATATTGTTAAATTGAGTTGATCAGTTGATCAACTCATAACTAAAAAGATACTGCAATCATATGACAGAATAAATATGTGGTTTTTTTTTAATTAACTGAAACTTTAATAGTTGACTCATTCATTTAAAATCATAAACTCATTTTGGAACAATGGGTGATAATAACAATATTTTACATTAAAATATTACAAGCAGTACTTACTTGCTCTTACATATGACAGACTGTACCTAGATGTATGAAATTTCTAGTTTAACCAAGCTGCCAAAAGAAGAATCGAAAATAAGATCTCATATAGAAAACATGAAATTTTAATGTCAATTTTGAATAAATTCACTTAGTTACAGTGAATTAGGATTACAAATTATTAAGGAAAGGAACAACATTTATAATGAACTGTCTACTCGCCAAGAAGATGAAGCTGAATTCAAAAGATGAAGTGAAAAAGCCAAGTTGGACAAATTTTGATTATTCTCGTCAATATCTGCGTTGTTTACTACCAGAATAGATGATTCTGGGAAAAAAGTGTACGCACTACGTCCGCAAATTCTGATTAGTGTACGTCTTTCAATTTTTACCAATGATAAGGTTATGAAGATTTTCAAATTTTAGGACATTTTTAGCCAAAATTCCAGACATTTTCAAAATTTTATAAATTCTTCTTGGACAGTTCATGGCGTGTTAAAAAGGAGGATATGCCCGTGAAAATTAAGATGGTTGGCAGCCCTATGAATGCAGATGGTGTTACTTTTGACTCCAAATAAGAGGTGCGCTGTGGAACCATCGGTGTGAATGTGCAAGCAGGAAGTGCACAAGGCAAACAAGAGCATGTGAATCCTTATGGAAGGAACCATGAAAGATTGGTGGAGCATTGGAGGGGAACTGAGGAAAGACTCAGGGGATTCATCTGTGGAATATTACACAAAGAGAGCTGGACAGGGCCATAGAAGGGCATCAGCCCAACAGCAGGACTGTTATCTGCTCCTTTGTGTGAGGAGGAACAGGAGGAGCACTGCCACAGACCCACAAAATGACCTTTAGCCTGCTATTGGAGTGCATGTTTCTGACCAAACTGAGAGAAACAGACTCCGTGATATGAGGGCCCGACGTCCTATAGTGGGATCTGTGCTAACAGCCCATCACTGTGCAGCTCAATTGGCATCTGCCAGAGAATACCACAACTGGCAGCTCCACCATTGGAGCCCCTTATCTTTAACAGATGAGAGCAGGATCACACTGAGAATCTTATGACAAACATGAAAGAGTCTAGACAGGCAGTGGTGCACATTATGCAGCCTGAAACATTATCCAGCATGACCAGTTTGGTGGTGGGTCAATGATGGTCTGGGAAGGCATATCCTTGGAGGGTCGCACAGACATCCATGTGCTAGGGTACAGTATCCAGACTGCTGTTATGTACTAGGATGAAATCCTCAGACCCACTGTCAGACCTTATGTTGGTGCAGTGAGCCCCGGCTTCCTCATGTGTAGAACAATGCCCAACATCATGGGTAGGCAGTTCCTGGATGACAAAGGCATTGATGCCAATGACTGGCTGCACTTTCCCCAGACCTGAATCCAACTGAGAATCTCTATGACATTATGTATCAGTGCATCCAACACTGCCAAGTAGCACCACAGACTGTCCAGGAGCCCATTGATGCCCTGATCCAGGTCTGGGAGGTCATCCCCCAGGACACCATCTATCATCTCAATAGGAGCATGCCCAGACGGTGTTGGGAGTGCACATAGAAACATGCGGTCTATACATACTACTGAGTCACATTATCAGTTGCCATGATGAAATTCACGTAAGTTGGATCAGCTTGTGATTTCAATTTTTGACTTTTGGTTTTCAGTGTGATGCTGAACACAGCCCTCAATGGGTTGGTGATTTTGGTTTTCATTGACCTTCCATTTCATCATTTTGTTCTCAATGGAATTACACAGTATATTTTTTTCCATCGATGTGTTATTTAAGTGTTCCCTTATTTTTTTAGTAGTGTAGATGACCAAACAACTACTGACAGAGTAGCACAGTCAGTGCTGCCATTTCATCTGGCTTATAATTTCTTTGCTCATTTGTTGTTGCTTTCATATGTTCCCCCTGTATCTGTGTGTTTTTTTTTTTCAAGTAGCCCACTTTTCCTCCCTCATTAACTTAACTTTCAAACTGTGTGAATCAGTGACTCTAAAGTGTCTTCATGGGTGTGCAGGAATGTGCAGCATATACAGTATGACTGGGCCTTCTAATGAAGGTAACCAAAGCTGTCAGAATAGACTACATCATCACCACAAACCTGAAATGCATTAGGTGACCTCAATATCAATGATATAAAACCTTAACATAAATTGTAGTAAAAACTCTACATCTTCTGAGTGACCTGGAAATAAAATCATTTTCATCTGTTCTACAAAAGTGAACATTTGTTGCGGAAACAACTCACAGACCCCCTCTGTCAGATCCCTGTATATTGCATTAACCTCTCACTGGAGACACCAACAGTACATAAGACCCAATTTAAGCAGCAGCTCCCTAAGCGTGGCTGCCACGTGGATTTCAGGTTAATACAACAAACCATCTTGGCAATACAGTGTATGTACATAATTACAAATCCACCTGCGGCACCGTGAAGAGACATCTGTTGTTGGAAGGACACTCGGTGGCACAGGAGATAAAGCAGCAGAGACTCAGAGACAAAATCCGTTACCTGCAGCAACTGACAGAAGGCAGATTTCTACCAAGGTGGGCCAAAAAGCAGACCGCAGTGGGAGATGGAGGGCACGCATCTTAAATTTAAGAGAAACAGAAAAGAAGTTCATGCATCCATCCATTTTCTATACCCCTTTAAAAGTTTCTTATGTAGCAACAGTCCATCACAGGGCACCATGCCATGCTGAAAGCATACTATTCAACCGTGGGACTAAGCCCACATGAACATGTGGAGATTGAAGATATGCCAGCTGGGCATTAAACTGGTGTGGAATAGCTGAGAAGTGGCACATTGCCAGCAGTGCAGCTCCGTAGCCGTATGACAGAACTGCCTTAACAATTATTGTACTGACTTTGAATATTTCAGCCAGCATTCCAAAGTCAATCAGAATGAAATATGAAGATTTCTAATGGGATGAAGAGAATATAACTAACGATTGTGCCACAGTGGCAGCCACTGCCATAATCACACAGCCAGTATAATAGATACCAACAAATAAAACATTTATTAATATCAGGATTGGTTCCCTGCCTTGTGCCCTGTGTTGGCTGGGATTGGCTCCAGCAGACCCCCGTGACCCTGTGTTTGGATTCAGCGGGTTGGAAAATGGATGGATGGATGGATGATTTTTGCTATCAACAGTTTTAGGAAGGGAACATCGCTACATTAGCGATTTTATGGGTGCCTCAAGGGAAACGAAAACAGCAGATGCCAGTCTGCACACTGTTATGCCAAAGACGGCAACAAGGGAGAAAAAAAAGGAAGAAGAAAACAGGAAACGGATGATCCATAAATCACAGTTTAGTTACAAAAAGGGCCGTTACTAAAGAGAAGGCAGCTGAATGTATAAGCCAAAAGAAGGATTGAGAAAACAAAACTAAAGTGTCTAAAACCCTAATCTAAACCACTAATAAAAAAGTCTGAATCAGCATAAGCCCCTAATTTTGGGTGTCCATACCTAATTTAATGACTTACTTCATGACAGAGAAGTACTTGTGTGAATTTCCCCTTGGGATTAATAAAGTATCTATCTATCTATCTATCTATCTATCTATCTATCTATCTATCTATCTATCTATCTATCTATCTATCTATCTATCTATCTATCTATCTATCTATCTATCTATCTATCTATCTATCTATCTATCTATCTATCTATCTATCTATCTATCTATCTATCTATCTACTTAATAAACAAGAGTATTGTGTCAAATATTTCAAATACTAAAATACTAATACTAACATTCACTTACATTTACTGCGGTGGGTTGGCACCCTGCCCAGGAATGGTTCCTGCCTTGTGCCCTGTGTTGGCTGGGATTGGCTCCAGCAGACCCCCATGACCCTGTGTTCGGATTCAGCGGGTTGGAAAATGGATGGATGGATGGACTTACATTTAAATATTCAAAGTCTAAATATTCTTGATTGTAATGTAGTACTAGGGTGTTGTACCGTGTTAGCCATTATGAATGTAGAGAAAAGCCAAGCAAAATGACACCTTTTATTGGCTAACTAGAAAGATTACAATATGCAAGCTTTCGAGGCAACTCAGGCCCCTTCTTCAGGCAAGATGTAATCTTGCCTGAAGAAGGGGCCTGAGTTGCCTCGAAAGCTTGCATATTGATTGTAATGGAAATTTATCATTCTTCACACTAGGATAGAGGATCATAGATGGCTAGGTCCCTAGTAAAGAATCAAAAAAAAAAAAAAAATCATATTCATAATCACTGATCTTGAAATAGTCTAAAACAATACCCCACATGCTTATGTGGGAAACTTGCTATTTTTCACCGTTTGAGAGTGGCTCTTTGAGGACTAAGACCACCAGAAAGGAATCAAATTACAAAAGTATCACATTCATGACCAGCAACCACAAAAATATCAGGATCAAGAAAACTATCAGGAAATATCATTAAAAAAACACTCCACATGCCTATATTACCAATCCAGATTTTTTTCAAAATTTTGTGAAAAGGACTAATTTTGACCCTTTGTATCCCATTAGGAGGTGAACCCCTGGGGTCGGTAATTTTTTGCACAAAGTATGATCCAAAAATGGCATAAGAAATTAGGGTTATTCGGGTCCAGAGGGCCAAAAATAGGGGGGGGGGGGGGGGGACCACCAAAATCTAACCATCAAGACAAGTCGAACGGTATATCATATGTAGGGTTTTTCTTATAACGGTGAACCAGTAGTTGGTGAGCAAAAAAAAAAAAACAAAAAAAAAACTGAAGGAATTTGGAAACTTTTTACTTTAGCCATTCTCGTTTTGTCTATTAAAAATACTTGGCTAGAAAGGAATTTAATTCATTTGCTTCTGGGTGCTGGTGAGTCAGGAGGCACTGGAAGAAACAATGAAGTGAGTTCAAAGCATCCATAAGTAATTTGTTTGAACACAATTCACACAAGACAGCTTTTCTATTTATCCTAAATGTTCTGTCCTGCTTATACCCTGTACATAATTTGACAGGCAGTCTAAATTGATTCCTCAAGTACCACACTGGAAAAATCTGCTTAAATTTTAATGTATCAATTGGGAAAAGGTAAAACTGAAACAGAAAACAATATCTACATATTGATCTAAAGAAAACAAAGATAATACAATAAATAGATGAACAATACTGCTGCTGACAGTAGCTCTTACTGTAAGAGAGCATACAGCATGTCACAATCACACTGAAATTACAACTCTAAATATAAAAGTTAAACTGCTTTAGTACAAGCAATAATACACAGGTGGCGCAGTGGTAGTGCTGCTGCTTTGCAGTAAGGAGACTGGAAGATTGTGGTTTCGCTTCCCGGTTCCTCCCTGTGTGGATAGCGCTTTGAGTACTGAGAAAAGCGCTATATAAATGTAAGGAATTATTATTATTATTATTATAATGAACAAACATACCAAGAATGTTAAACATACCAACAATGCTACAGATAGATGAGGACTGAGGGTATTAACACATGCATGCTTCTTCCTACCATTTACTACTGATTGCATCATGAAATTTTGACAAGTAAAATGATCAATAATATATTTAACTGCAGTACCATATAAGACCAATAGATGGCAGTCTTGCAAACATAGAACTTCTCTAACAATACACAAAAAATTGGGACAATAATAGCACTGCAACACAAACCTTTATGCCATTGCACTATCAATCTTTGAGGTTGTGATCTCTGAGACCACACCCCCTACCACCGGGTCACGGCTAGTGATGAGCAAAACATTTCATGCAAAACAAATGACATTTTGTGTTCCAGTGGAATTTGTGCCAGTGACACAAGAAGAAAGGTGTTTACTAGTCCTGTCTGGAAGTGTTAACATGCATCAATTCTGCATGCATCTGCCTCTCATTAGTATTAAAAGAAAAATGTCTACTGAAAAAAAAACAAAAGACCACAGGATAATTATGTTGAGTTGTCATCATCATACTGATTTTATCATACTGATAAAAAAAAAAAACCTGATAAGTCATTGCACCTGAAAGCTCAATAACACTCTAAGAACTTGCTGACTCCACAAAGAGAGTGGCCAGACGAGGAACTGAATCCCCGGTACCTACCACTTTGACACTTAATTCTGTACATCTAACATAATAACTGTGTGATGTCCGCATGGGCATTGTGGCCGCCTTCTGGCTGAAGAGTTAAACCCTAGCTGGGAAGGTCATTGTTTCATTCATAAAATGAACTTTGTGTTACACCGAGAAAGTACATTTCTTAAATTCTCTTGGATTGAGATTGATTTTCATGTTGTTTTTAAATTACTGGACTTTGTAAAGGTTCTGTGTAAACACACACTGGATGAGTGATTGGTTGATTGATTGATTATAAACAGAATCATATTTTGACAAAAGTAAATTCTACACAAGAGAAACAAGATGTGCTTTCTGAAATGCATACTGGTATGTTATTTGTGTGATGGTGAAAAAATTCCGGAAGCTTTACAAAAACATTTTTAAGAAGAAGTAGAATTTATTAAAAAGCAAATAGATTTAAACAAGAGTTTATTTTTTTGTCTTGCATATTTACTTTTGTTCTGTAGTCTACAAACATTAAGATTAACATAAGGTTTATATTCAGACCATAGATAGATAGATAGATAGATAGATAGATAGATAGATAGATAGATAGATAGATAGATAGATAGATAGATAGATAGATAGATAGATAGATAGATAGATAGATAGATAGATAGATAGATAGATAGATAATAAAACACCAGTATAAAATGATCTTAGATTTATCTGTCTATCTATCTATCTATCTATCTATCTATCTATCTATCTATCTATCTATCTATCTATCTATCTATCTATCTATCTATCTATCTATCTATCTATCTATCTATCTATCTATCTATCTATCTATCTATCTATCTATCTATCTGCAAAAGGGTGAAATGATCAGAGGATAAATGGATACATAAGTGTAATTAACTTAAATTATGTGCTCTTCTCCATCTCTTCCTCTCCATTACTTTGTAGGTCTGGCTGTGCTCTGTACAAAGATACACTAACAGTTAAGTGACTTTTATTAGTGAGCACAACACAACTTTGAGGTGACACACCGCTGTACATACCATACATATCAAAGTAATTAAAATGATTATTTGGAACATTGTAAATTAACCAAAAACAAGCAAATGAGTCAAAAAAGGAATGGTTAAGTCATATTTAACAGATAGAGTGAGACAAACAACCATCTGAACTCCGGACATCTGATTAGTTCAGCCCTCCTCTCTCAGTTCTGAAGCCATTAGCATTACAAAAGCATTTGAATATACCGTATGAGCACTACACCCCTGCTGATTTGACAAGGTCAGTTGAGGTACAATCTCCTGTATCTCTTTCTGACTTCTCTCTTCTGTTCACGGAAAGGGCACAAAGCAGATACAATACTTTGTGAAAAACCAGGATCCACAGAGAAAGGAACAAAATAAGAGGCCATCATCCAGCAGTGAAGACATGAATTAAAAGGATGACCTTGGGTAACAAAATTTAAGACAGGAGCCATTGTGCTGAACAATATTACCCTAAATAGGAAAATGATAAGACTTCTCAACTTGACAGTTTTTTCTGCTTTTTTGTCTCGTGCCCATAGAAATGCATTGGTTGGCAGACTGGTGCCAAGAAAAAACAGGACATGTAACAGGTGTAACATCAATATAGGGGAAAAGGTCTGTCCAAAAGCCCTTGAGAGCAATTGGGCATAGACAGAACACAGTAACTCTATAATACGCAGTAAAGCTAAGGAAGCAAATTCTCTGCGGGGTACCAGGTTAAATGTGTTGCCACTGAGGATTGACATTGTGCCAGCTCTATAATGTTATGAGACACAAGGTGTCTGATGATTAATTATTATTGAAAGATGACAAAAAAATAACCAGGAGAAGGTAAATGGGAGCCAAAACTCCTAATCAAGGAAAATAAGGTCAGAGCTGAGAGAACTGAGAGACCAGGCAAACAAAACACGGGAGCAAAATAAGAATCAAAAGGAAAAGGGAAACAAATCTTGCCACTGGGGCCTACTTGGAAAAGAAGCAAAGCAGCACTAACAAGAATTTTCATTTTCAATAATGAATCCACTGAAGGATAATAAATAAACGAACCACTGCCATTTTTATACTATTACATTCCATGACAACATTCATTCAATGATCATGATCATGGGATGCATCCTACCATTTTGAACAAACAAAGGAAAAAAATCGAAAAAATGGGATGGAAATTGAATTAAGCTTTTTCAAAATAAATTGAAACTAATAATTGTTGTGCTTTGAGTGCACTTCTAAAAAGAAAAGGATGTGAAGCCTCTTAATGGCTCCACAAACCAGACCAGGCTTTTCCAGCCTGCCTAGACTTTTTCACTCCACAAGCCCAAGATAAGGATGTAACTTCCAAATTTCCAAACAAACTCTTATGATGTCCAAATAATGATAATAAACACAAAAATACATTCTAGAGAAAGAACCCATAAAAACTTGGGCTGCAAAGTTCAAGTCCCAGAGGGGAATGTTTACAAATGAGGCCATTTATTCAGAAAATTGCAAAAAGAACAAAAATGGCAAAAAGGAGTTGTCTGAAAAGGCGATGTTGAACAAGTCCTAAATACACAATGTGAATAACAAAAACCAAGAATAGAAACAAATCCAGAAAATACAATGCTCAAAGAGATATGCACTCAATGAACTCCAATGGACCACTGAAAGAGCCCCACTCAGTATCGACAGATAAAAGCTGAGGGTGGTCCTTCAGCGGTGACATCATGGAGGCCCACCTCTTGGGGCTCCGCCCATAAAGTCAAGGGACATAATTAGAACATTTCATTTCACATAGACAGTAAATAATAAACAACTTTAAAGGAACAGCATTTAATTAATAAATAATAACAAAATCAAAAGAAACAACACAGAAATATGATGATTAATGATTTGAAGTTAATAAAAAAGAAATGTAATACAAGCCAGAGAATAAACAGTGGTAGTAACATGATATTGTAAGGTTTGTAAACTTTTTTGTGGCTCCCCCCAATGGGACGACACACTGAAGAGCATCCCAAAGTGCAATCGCCGCATCTATGGAAGACAGCCTATCAGTTTCCTGGGCAACCGCAGGCTCCCAGCGTTGGAGCAGTTCGCCGCGAAAACAAATCCGAAAAGATGGAAGTCATGCTATGAGCACCTGCTGTCGATGGGTGACGCAAGAAACATTATAAATGCAGGGAACAGTATAACTTGGCCACTAACATGACCACCACCCTGCCTAATTGTTGCGTCTGTGTATAGGAGAGTGTTAGATCTTGTTACAATAAATAACCCTGCTGTTCCTGTTTCAAGAGGAATAAAGTTGGTTTTGCTAAAGTACTGAGACTCAGCCTCGTTTTTTTGGTTGAAAGACAGGGACTCACACATCACAATATTAATAAACCACAAAATCAAAATCTACATACAAAAAAAGAAAATATACCAAAATATGTGTGTAAAATGTTACATATGTTACAAGTAACTTGTCATCCCTTTTGGGAAAGCGTTGTACTTTGCACTCCATAGTGTTATACCAACTACTAGGAAAGGCACATGAAAAGGATGGAGGCAACCATGAAAGAAAATGTCAAGAAAACCCCCAAAAATAATGATTAACAAAAGGCTTGCTCTATCTTTTGTCAATCAAAAACATCAACCAAACATCAAGGTCTTTTGCAAGAAAGGAGAATTCTAATACCGAAACATTAGTCCTAAAAATTAACCACAGCTGCACAGAGAATGTCTTTTGTTTTTATCTTCAAACTCAAATGAAAAGGAAGTGCACAAGGCCATCTTCTGATCCTGTCACAACAATGGCATTAGCATTGCGCACCTCTGGGAGATGTTGCATAGCATAGCAACCACTGCTCCAAATGGCAGTGTACATGAAAAACAAGACAGCATCAGGAAAAGATACAAAATATTTATCATTATCTGGAAACAAAAGTCCTAGCTAAAAAATCATAAGAACATAAGAAATGTGACAAATGAGAGAAGACCATTCAGTTGACGAAGCTCATTTGTTCAGCCCAATATCTCATCTAGACACTTCTTATGTCAGAAATGGGTTCTCTGTCCCACAAAAAAAAACTAAATTAGGATGTAAATTATTACTAAAAGAGTTTAGAAACATTGTCAATATGAAGCTTGGGAGCAAGCATACTCTTTAAGATCCAGCAGTAATGCAGCAAACCAGAGGGCGCTGTAGAGTTCATGACCAAATGTAATATCTGTGGATGCTTGGAAAGGACAGTAAGCCCTTTGACAGGATAAGCAGAACTACTGCCTGGGAGGCTTCACTGAGTCTTTAGGGAAGGAGGAGATAAGCTGCAAGCAAGGTAGTTTAGCCAGGGTTGGGGAAGTCTGTGAGGGAAAGAAGCTTGGGAGTACTGTGATGGTGTTTTCAGGGGATGAAATCGGAAAAATGTCTCATTACTTGGTGCCCTTAATGGTTGCCTGAGCAGCATTGCAAACTATCCAGTTCCCTTAAAAGACAGACGTTTTGAGAATGAAGTTTCATTTATAGAGGGATAAGAATCATAAAAAGACAAACACGCACACAGATAAAGCTTCCTGGGTTCAAATCCTATACATAGTATGTGGAGTTTCTTGTATAGGTTTCCCCTGGATACTCAGGTTTTCCTCTCACATCTTTAAGAAATGCACATATGCGTGTAGGAGTGGGCCTGACTCAGTAGGCACTCGCTCCTTGTCAAACTAAATTGTATTAAGCGGTTTTGATGTTAGCCAGATCAATCTCTGAAATCAATAGAGTTGAACATTATTATTGCACAAATGCCTAACAGCTGAGTTCAGAATTCATTCACGATTTACAGTAGTGACTAGTGGGTAATGGCATCATGATATTTATAAAAGCTCATTGAGGCCCACAGCTATCCCACCCACTGTAAGGGATTTACACTTGACATGCAGTCTGCTCTTTGTCTACCAGGTGTATCAAAGAGGTCGACACAGTAGATATCACTGCTGCTCCACAAATTCAGGTTTGAATTCCATTGTCAGTCCCAGTCTGAATGGATTTAACATGGTCTCCTTGTGCTCACTTTGCACTCCACTTTTCCTCCAAATTCTCAAAGATAATTGTGTTAAGTTACTTGGCAATTCTAAAATGGCTCTGTGGGATACCTGCATAAGCAACTCCTGCATTGCACAGAGTGCTACTCAGATAGGTGTCAGAGGTCTTCCATACCGACCTTGATTAGAACAGTAGAACATTAAAATATAAGAAAGGTTGCAATGAGGACTGGCCATTCAGCCCAATGAACTTGTCCCTCCTATTCACCTATATTGTCCAAAATAACATCAAGTTGAAATTTAAAGGTCCTGCTCTTTACCGCACAACTTGGTAATTAATTCCATGTGGGTATGGATCTTGGCATAAGGAAAAACTTTCTAACATTTGTGCAAAATGAGCCCTTAGCAAGTTTCCAGCTGTGTCCTAAATAGGTTTGAGTATATTATGAAATAACAGCTCCACGTATCTGTTGAAGATAGGTAATGCAATAAATTTTTAAATATTTGATATTTGATAGTAAACACACCCTCAGTGTTCCTCATATGCCCTTCCTCACTATCCTTGTGAGCCTCAACCACTCTTGCTCGGTGCTTCCTCTCTTGATGGCATTCCCATAAAGCCTGCTTCTCAGACTCTGTCCCTTACTGCCTGCTCTGAAAACATCTTTCATATTGTTGTGAATACTTCATGTGTTTGAAGGCGACTCGTTTCATGCCTTATTATTTTTTAGCGACTCAGCGTTGCTCAGTAAGTTGTGTTCCTCCCACGCCTGCATGGCGCTTCCTCTCTCATTTGTGTTCCTGTAAAGCCTGCTTCTCAGACTCTGTCATTTTGAGGCACCTTGCTCGTCTCCGGCCCACTTTTTTGACTAAAACAAATGGTAGAAGGGACCCCATTACCCGCTGTGAAAACATCCTTCCTATTCTTGTGAATACTTCCAGGCTTTTAAGGTGACTAAGGTGGTGCCTCATTAGCAATCAGTGAGGTAACATTGCACGGTAAGCTGCAGTCTTACTACGCCTTTACTTGGTATCCTCATGTGTCTGAACCTTTATTGTCTGCCACTACATCTCTTGTTTGCATTCCCATAAAGCCTGCTCTCAAGCTTTGGCATTTTGAGGATATCTTGCTCGCATCCTACCTGCTTTTTGACTGCCGTTAAGGGCAGACGGCCCCCATTACTTGCTGTGTATACAAAATTCTCATTTCTGTGAATACTTCCCATCTTTGAAGGCAACTCAGGTTGTACCTCCTTAGTATTTAGCAACCCTGCGCCCCTCACTTAATTTGTTTCCCTCCTGTACCTTTCCTCTGTATCCTTAACTGTCTCACCCTTTCTGGCCCGGTGCTTCCCCTCTCGATCACATCATCATCAGTGGTGGGTCTCATTCGAGGTGACGGGGAGGGGGATTACAGAGAGGAGGTGAAGTCATTTGTGGAATGGTGTGATAAAAAGAATCTGATACTGAATGTCGAAAAAACAAAAGAACTGGTGATCGACTTCAGGAAGAAACAGCTGATACACATCCCGGTCTACATTAAGAACACTGCTGTGGAAATTGTGCAGTCTACTAAGTTCCTGGGAGTTAATGTGATGAACAACCTCACCTGGTCCCTGCACACCTCCTCCGTCATCAAGAAAGCTCACCAGCGCTTGATCTTTCTGCGGAGGCTAAAGAGGGCCCATCTCAGTAAGTCATTCCTTACCACTTTTTACAGAGGGACCACAGAGAGCGTGCTAACCAGCAGCAGCTCTCTGTGGCAGGAGAGCTGCAGCGCTTCGGACTGGAAAGCACTGAGGAAAGTGGTGAGGGCTGCGGAGAGGATCATTGGAGCCCCGTTGCCAAATGTACAAGATTTGGCAAAACAACGCTGTCTGGCCAGAGCTGTGCGGATTTCTAGAGACCCTACTTATCCTGCCTCTGAACTCTTTTCCCTCATGCCCTCAAGCAGAAGGTACCGCAGCCTGAAATGTAGAACTACCAGGTTTAAAAACAGTTTTTTTCCTACTGCCGTTCGTCTTTTAAATGAAGCATTTTAGTATTTCATTGTATGCTGATTTTAACTATGTGTTTTTATTAATGTCTTGTGCAGCGTATTTTCATTCTGCAGCACATCTTGGATGTTCTGCTGAATGACAAATAAAATTGAATTGAATTGAATTGAATTGAATCATCCCTACCATTGAGCCTCCACAGCTAAACTGACCAATACGAACAAAGCCAAACTGACCAATCAGATTACTTGGAGGGACCAGACACACAAACACACACTGACTAGTGTTTTACTATATAAAAGGTAGCAAAGAGCCACCAGCTTAAAACAGATCAGATCAAGACTTGCTATGCTCCATGTAACAAAAGGCTGAAGAGGTTCAGAAGACTGCTCTGTTGTAACATTTCGTTTGTAGAATTGAATTGTGGTTGTGGAAAAGTTACAAAATAATGAAGGCTGCTGTGGGAGATTCCCCTTCTAAATTGGAAGATGTTTTTTCCTATCATATGGTGAACTTGGCTTTTGGGGAGGATCACCCATCATCCTGTTAGTCATATAAAGCACCATACAGTGATGCATACCCTGAAAGTTTGTATATAAAATAATGATTGATTGTCCTGCGGTGGGTTGGCACCCTGCCTGGGATTGGTTCCTGCCTTGTGCCCTGTGTTGGCTGGGATTGGCTCCAGCAGATCCCCGTGACCCTGTGTTTGGATTCAGCGGGTTAGAAAATGGATGGATGGATAATGATTGATTGATGGATTCTTTAATTGATGCATTGACTAAATGATTGAGACTTACTTTGTCACAATGAGCTTTGATCGATGGAATTATCAATTCACTGATTGATACATCAATTGAGTTATTGATAACGGTTTACTTTGTCACAGTGAACAAATCTGTGATATGTGGCATGCTCAAAGCCTACTTCTCAAATAAAGGGCAGATCAGCAGCATGGTGTATGGATTTCTCTAATAAAGTACATCCTTTTCTAAGAATTACGCCTTGGCAGCCTTGACTCCAAATCTGTTGTCCAGCGTCTCTACTTGTGGGAGAGGATAACTGTGATCAAATACAGATTTGCTGAAGTGCCCCTGTGGCAGTGAAGCCAAAACCAATAAAAGATTTACATCTAATGTTTCCAAGAAAAGCAATGCTGAACCTTTTAGAAAAAGGTCTACAAAACAAAATCAGAAAATTGATTGATAGCCTTGGGATATTTTGTTGTATAAACAAGAGGCACACAGAGCCCTCTTTAATAAAACACATCTAAGCACTTGCATTGATGATAATTAGCTATAATGAGCATTTCAATTAACACGCATGTATCATCGATAAATATTGCTGGAGCTTTGTGAAAAGTCAGATTTCACGTTTTTTTTTCTGTAATCTATTGATTTCTGTAGGTAGGAGTGATGTGGAATGTCGACCCTTGGGACGGTGTGCGGCTACTACCCAAGATTAGCATTTATTCCACATACCAAAGTATCATTTATCTTCTTGTTTTTTTATTTATCTTAATTAGCCTGACACTTAACTTTTGTAAATGCAATACAGGAAAATCAACCAATTTTCATTAATGAAGAGAGTATCAGGATGAAACAAACATGATTTCCTTTTTTCTTTTTCAGACCACAACAGATTTGCAAGCAATTGTTTCTCAGTGGTTTATGAGGAACTAATCCTTTAAAGTGCAGACAGCCCTTGGCAATTAGGCAATTTGCCAGTACAGCATAATTGAGCCGAGATTTTGCTTTTTATCCGTTGGCCAATTAGCACATTACACATTGCCATGTACAGATGAAGCTGTTGATTATTGGAAGGCAGATACCCACACACATCAGACAAGAAGGACATTTATCTGCATAAAATGCTCTCTTGTCAGCTGGGTTCCCCTCGCAGTGAAAGAAAGTGACAGTGTAGAAGGTCTACCGCAGGTTTAGTCAACAGAACGACACAACCTGACAGCACACATGGAGACACATCTGTTCCATCATTGTTTGTATCATTAGTCATGGATAAGGAATCCAAAGGATACAATTAATCTACCTATGGATGGTTGAAAGTGAAGGTACGTAATGCAAAATTTTACCTCATCTCCACATGTCAATGAGGATCCCGATAATAACACCCTGAGAAGGAGAAGACCAGACTTTTGGGTTTGCTTCTTTTTTTTTTTTTGCATCCAGAAAATTCCCATTAACTCCCAGGAAATATTGCCAATTTTAAACTGCAAAAAATGCATATACAAAAACTAGACCAAAAAACTTCAAATGCCATTGTTATGCTTTTATTTAGCAAAAAATCCACCAATGGGGTAAGCAAAATTTACTTGACAAGATTTCTTAAAGTAAGCAAAATAATCGTAAATACAAATTTTTGATAAGTCAATAATTCTTACCGTAAGGAAAAAAAGAATCATTGTCACAATATAAATGTACTTTTCCACTTGCTTATATTTCATTTTTTGCAGTTTGCTTGCCTTGGATCTGCCCCAGATCTGGCCCCAGATATTTCCTAGAACTGATTATCATGAAATGTATTCAAATGTGTAACCAAATTTTTCTTTTTGTAAACATGTTCAAATTTTGTGCTAATATGTCTATTTTAGATCGAACACTTATATACAGTGCATCCGGAAAGTATTCATAGCGCATCACTTTTTCCACATTTTGTTATGTTACAGCCTTATTCCAAAATGGATTAAATTATTTTTTTTCCTCAGAATTCTACACACAACACCCCATAATGACAACGTGAAAAAAGTTTACTTGAGGTTTTTGCAAATTTATTAAAAATAAAAAGACTGAGAAATCCCATGTACATAAGTATTCACAGCCTTTGCTCAATACTTTGTCGATGCACCTTTGGCAGCAATTGCAGCCTCAAGTCTTGTTGAATATGATGCCACAAGCTTGGCACACCTATCCTTGGCCAGTGTCGCCCATTCCTCTTTGCGGCACCTCTTAAGCTCCGTCAGGTTGGATGGGAAGCGCCGGTGCACAGCCATTTTAAGATCTCTCCAGAGATGTTCAATCAGATTCAAGTCTGGTCTCTGGCTGGGTCACTCAAGGACATTCACAGAGTTGTCCTGAAGCCACTCCTTTGATATCTTGGCTGTGTGCTTAGGGTAGTTGTCCTGCTGAAAGATGAACCATCGCCCCAGTCTGAGGTCAAGAGCGCTCTGGAACAGGTTTTCATCCAGGATGTCTCTGTACATTGCTGCAGTCATCTTTCCCTTTATCCTGACTAGTCTCCCAGTTCCTGCTACTGAAAAACATCCCCACAGCATGATGCTGCCACCACCATGCTTCACTATAGGGATGGTGCCAGGCTTCCTCCAAACGTGACGCCTGGCATTCACACCAAAGAGTTCAATCTTTGCCTCATCAGACCAGAGAATTTTCTTTCTCATGGTCTGAGAGTCCTTCAGGTGCCTTTTGACAAACTCCAGGTGGGCTGCCATGTGCCTTTTACTAAGGAGTGGCTTCCGTCTGGCCACTCTACCATACAGGCCTGATTGGTGGATTGCTGCAGAGATGGTTGTCCTTCTGGAAAGTTCTCCTCTCTCCACAGAGGACCTCTGGAGCTCTGACAGAGTGGCCATCGGGCTCTTGGTCACCTCCCTGACTAAGGCCCTTCTCCCCCTATCGCTCAGTTTAGATGGCCGGCCAGCACTAGGAAGAGTCCTGGTGGTTTTGAACTTCTTCCACTTACGGATGATGGAGGCCACTGTGCTCATTGGGACCTTCAAAGCAACAGAAATTTTTCTGTAACCTTCCCCAGGTTTGTGCCTCGAGACAATCCTGTCTCTGAGGTCTACAGACAATTCCTCTGACTTCATGCTTGGTTTGTGCTCTGACATGAACTGTCAACTGTGGGACCTTATATAGACAGGTGTGTGCCTTTCCAAATCATGTCCAGTCAACTGAATTTACCACAGGTGGACTCCAGCTAAGCTGCAGAAACATCTCAAGGATGATCAGGGGAAACAGGAGGCACCTGAGCTCAATTTTGAGCTTCATGGCAAAGTCTGTGAATACTTACGTACATGTGCTTTCTCAATTTTTTTATTTTTAATAAATTTGCAAAAATTTCAAGTAAACTTTTTTCACATTGTCATTATGGGGTGTTGTGTGTAGAATTCTGAGGAAAAAAATGAATTTAATCCATTTTGGAATAAGGCTGTAACATAACAAAATGTGGAAAAAGTGATGCGCTGTGAATACTTTCCGGATGCACTGTATTTCACTCATATACACTGGAATGGAAGGCAAAGATGGGTTGGTGTCTCAGCTGGGATGGATGTTCAGTTACACAGGCGGGAGGTCTACATAATGGATGGAAAATGGCAGCAGATGAGTGTCCCAGCCGGAATGACACAATGGAAGAACAGAGGAAAACTACCCTTCAGGGCTGCTTGCTACCCAGTTTTACAGGTGGCAGCATCTCCCTTGTTTACCGAAACACAGCAAAATATCAGCGGTCCCCTTTTTATAGCAATACACTACCATTCTGTCAAGGGGGGGGGGGGGGGGGTTCCCCATGGAACTTTGAGAGCAGTAATACCCTAATTTTTGATTGAAGAGTTGGGGTCACCATGAAAATCTGAGTGCCACTTCCTCACCAGTACACTAACAAAAGATGAGTATGGTCCCACTTCAAGCACTTCCTCTGCTGGGACTCCCATGTACCCCCCTCGCAGGGCTGCCTGGGAGTTGTAGTCCTGATAGACAGCACCGTTGGGTTCATTGTGTGCCACCAGGGGGACCCGCCAGGAGAGTTCTGCCTGTCCTGGAAGTGCTTAATGGGGGTAGTGTTGGAACAATGAAAGTACACACGGGTCACACTCAGGTAGGTCAGAGTCAGGACATGAGGAGGACTAAGCTTGCCTGGGAGGACGGAAAAGAAATTGGAATTGTTATGTGCTGATGTTGGGAAAAAAAAAGTGTTATTTACTTTAAAATAAAACATCTTTTGAACCTGGGATGGCAGTTAGAATGGTTGTGTCTGGGGTTTTAAGGGCCTGTGACAACCCTTAGCCGTCATAATGCTAAGCACAAACGTGGAAATTTACATTCAGTAATTTTTCTCATTGTGTTATTGACAGTATCACAAATGAATTTTGTTTTTTATTTTTTTGGTTTTCTTTCTTATTCTTATTTGTTGCATTTTTTAGACATCTCTTTAGTTGTTTTTGATATTATCATGTGCAACTTGGGAATATCATTCAATATCTGGGAAACCCCAGAAAAGTGGGGGCTGTTATGCCCCAAAAGGGAGGCTGACTCCATACTAATGTCAATGGTTTTAACATTTACATTGATTTGCTTAGCAGACACTTATCTAAAGGGACTTACAAAAAAGGAAGGGGATGTCCAACAAGTTCATATAGGTGTGATGGTCAGGTGTCTGCAAACATTTGGCCATATAGTGTACATTTAATAAAATATACCTGAAATAAACACAAGTATGAAAGACATGTTAAAGGTCCTAAGGAAAAGGGAAGAAAGACAGTGAGTGGGACAGAGGGGCTACTACAACTGCTGTATATACTGTAAAATGATTATTTTAAACTGACATCTGCAGAACCCTTCCATTTCAGAGTTCACTGTAAAGCTTCATAGCATTACAAAACTATACACCCTGTATATCTGCAATCGCACGTACAAGACAGGATAAGAAGCTAAAAAAGCAATATTGAACTAGCTCCAAGAAATGATATTCTAATATTTAGAGAGCTAATAACAAATCTGTGCGAGAAGTGAATAAAATATGACGCAAAAGTAAATAACACCACAGATAAAGAAGCAAACACAAAAGTCTTCTCTATGGGGCGTGCTTAGCATGTGACACTGGAATAATGCAAGACATCAAGTAGCAGCGTCGCACCGCAGTGTGACACAAATGCTGATCTGCACCAGACGGTAATTTTAAGATCACATCATTGAGAGGAATTTCTCCTCTCCTCAACCTAATGGAATTCTAATATCTGTAACTGCAAGTTGGTCATATTGGTCACTAATTTATCTGTCTATCTAAAGTACCCGATGTATAGTGGATTTCCTCTTATTTGCACAACAGAACATTTGCTGTAGTCATTGGAAAGGAGGTGTCCTCATCTTCTGTATTTGGGAAGTTCCTCAAGGCTCCATTTTACTTTCAAGTTTATTTTCTTTATATATACGCTTCTACTGGGATATGTAATTCGGGAACATATTAACTTTTGTTGTTAGCCATTTGACTTACAACTTTACTTGTTTTTGGATATAAACAATGTGTCTAATTTACCAGTTCTGCAAGTCAGTATCAATAATATAAGACAATGGATGTGTTACAACCTTCTTCAGGTAAGTCCTAATAAAAAAAGCTTTTAATAACAGGCCAATAACGAAATACAGTTCAGGTAAAGCAGGCCCTGGGGTGTTTGGCACCAAGTAGCAAATCAGTGTCCAGGAATTTAGGGGTGACTTTGACTCCAGCTTGAGTTTTTGAAGCTTGTGTAAATAAAATGCTGCAGTCATATTTTTATCCATTTTGAAACATTTCCAAAATTAGAATTTGTTTTCATCATTTTAAGATACTGAAAGGTCAAAAATGGCTTTATTACATCTCGTGTTGATTATTGGCACGCTTTGTTTGCTATGCTGAACTGTTCTTCTCTTGCTCAGCTTCAGTTGGTGCAGTTGGATTACTTACAGAATCAAAACTTTGTGATTATATTACTCTAATTTTGGCATCTCCCCACTGGCTTACAATTCAGTTTAGAATACATTTTAAAACTCCATTGATTACTCATAAGGCCTTTCATGATTCAGCTCCTGTATATGTCACTGAATGACTGAGACCCTGTCAAACGGTGAGACACTGCCGCTCTAGGAACTGTGTACGCCCGGAGTGCTTCCGGGTGCAAGGGCAACACTTCCACCACACCAGGAAGTGCTGCCGGAAGACCATCTCAGAGCACCTGGAGCATATCCGGGGCGTTATAAAAGGGGCTGCCTCACTCCATTCGAGGAGCTGGAGTCGGGAGGAGGAAGACAGAGCTTGAGAGAGAGGAGTGAAGGTGGCCGAAGAGAGAAAAGGACTGAGAAGTTGTAGCTGTATGTGAGTTGGGGGAACTGAACTGTAAATATTGTAAATATTTAAACCAGGTGTGTTGTGGACTCTGGGTATCATGTCTGTCTGTGGCCGGGCTATCTGTTACACTATATATATATATAATTTATGTATCTGTTTATTTATTCTTTTAAAGAGCTTCTGTAAAAAGTCTAAAATTCCCCTGGGGACAAATAAAGTTCTATCTATGTATTATAATATATTTTTCAAATCTATCCATCTATCCATCTAAAGATGATATAGTGCCTTTCCAAACTATTTCCTTTATAATGCTTTTAATGTCTACCTGCCAATGATTTAGTGCGTTTCACAACTATTTACTTTATACTGCCTTTCACACTAAATGTCACACACTTGCACTTAGGAGACATCTTAAGAGCTCCAGTGAGGTAAGCAATACCAACGTCTCCTTTAACTGTC
The DNA here is from genome assembly GCF_900747795.2 of Erpetoichthys calabaricus. Lineage (NCBI taxonomy): Eukaryota > Metazoa > Chordata > Cladistia > Polypteriformes > Polypteridae > Erpetoichthys > Erpetoichthys calabaricus. The sequence continues at coordinate 167,390,267 of NC_041402.2, read as the reverse complement.
AACCGGAGGATCAGTGACATCACTTCTGCCTTACACACATACAGTAGATGTCCTGGCTGATCTGGGTGGCCATTATAAGAATCTGAAGGCCTCCAGAAGTGGGTGTTCTTTTAGGACCTGTGACTGTGGATGACGGAGTTCCATCTCAGAAGCATCATTCAACCTTTTATGTTTATTCATTTCAGATGCCATTATTTTTGCATCCACGAGTGAATTTTTCTTTTCCTATTTTAATTAATAAGCATCACGAAATGGGGCATAAGGGAAAATTTTCTGCATGAATTGTTGTATTGTTTGAAATTGTACAAACTGTGCCTGCCTATAAAAGTAAGTAATTTGTGCAAGTACGTCAAGTTAAATATGAGATCATATAACATGTTAACTTTTTATTTTGTTCTCTGATTTGTGTCCTACTAGGGGGTACAACATACTGGACCACGTCTATTCCAACCTAAAGCATGCTTACCGAGACCTACCTCTCCCAATTCTGGGCTTGTCTGATCGTCTCTCAGTGCTCCTTGTCCCAGCATTCACAATCAAGCCAACCATAAAAACTTTCAAAACCTGGCCTGAGGGAGCCCTCTTGCAGCTACGGGACAGTTTTGCATACACAGCATGGTTCATATTTCAACAATTAGACTTAAGAGGAGCTCATAGAAGCTGTACTAGGCTGTATGAAGTTCTCAACTGATATGGTTTCAATGGATAAACACATATGGGTCTAGCCCAACCAAAAAACAAGGATGACCAGTGAATTTCAATCTCTTTTAAAATCCCAAGACACCGCTTTCAGGTCAGTGGATACAGTAAAGCCCAGTACAGAGCAGCAACAGCATATCTGTGTAAAGACATCAAAACTGCTAAGATGGCCTATACTGAGCAAGGTAGAGGTCTATCTGAGACACACTAACTCACAGCACGTGTGGAAGGGATTACAACAAATCACCAACTACAAAAGTAGTACACATCAGCTGATCTGTACTGATGCTTACTTTAAGACAAAGTGGTCTCACAGAGACACACTGACCCCACTGACTCCCAGCTGCGACATACTCACTTTTTAGTAATCCTCCCATCATCGGCCCTCACTAGTTTGCTTTTAGATCAAACAGATGCATGGACGACACCATCAGTACAGCCCTCCATTCAATGATAAGCCATCTGGAACACTCAGGGACCCATGTAAGGATGTTGTTTGTCGATTATAGCTCAACATTTAATACAATCATCCCTAGCATACTAATCAATAAGCTGCCTAACCTGAACATTTCCCTGCATAACCTGAACCTGAATTTTTCCCTCTCTGTCTGCACTTGAATAAAGGATTTCTTCACTGGTCACCCACCCTGTTAGGACTGGCCCCCACAGCCCCTCCACCCTTACACTTAGCATTGGCTCAGGGTTGTGTACTGAGCCCACTTCTCTATGCCCTGTACAGTTGTGACTGTACATCTAATTGCTCCAGCAACACTATCATCAAGTTCATTGGTGACTCCACCATTGTAGGTCTCTTAACCGGTGATGATGAGTCAGCATACAGGAACGAGATGCAGAAACTGTCAGTATGGTGATCCAGAAACAATCCCTCAGTCAACACTCACAAAACTAAACCTATGGTCATTCATTTCAGCAGGCACAGAGCAGAACCAGCACTAATCTACATCAACGTGGACCTAGTGGAGAGGGTCACCTCTTTTAAGTTCCTGGGAACTTACATCTCTGAGGACCTGCCTTGGGCAGCAAACACTCTGGCGATGGTCAAAAAGCTCAGAGATTTCTTCAGAATGTGGAAAAGGAAGGCGAAGCTGCTGTTGACCTTCTACCACTCAACCATCAAGAGTATTTTAGCATACTGCATTTCATCATGGCATGCTGACTGTACAGCAGCAGAGGGTAATATGCATGACAGAGAAAACCATTGGCTGCTTTCTGCCCTCCCTTGTAATATATCTCCATTGCCCAATGCATATGCGGAGCCAGGAAAGTCATTAAAGACCCTTCCCATCCTAATAAACGCTTTCTAATTCTAATTTATATATAAGATGTCTGATTCTATGAACCACATATTTACCTAAGAATGTAAAATGGTTAAGCATTTTGGGACCTTTTAAAAATACTTAATGACACAGAAATGTTTAAAAGATCATAGCATTTACCTGGTCTCTGATTGTCAGAAATTAAAATATATTTAACTATGTAAATGAACCTAACTGATAAAAAGAGCAATTCTGTTAGGACAGATCAGTCTAACAACAGAAAACTCACCTATTCACATGGCGAGGTTACTCCAGCCTGGTGTAATAAATGACATCCACCTATGCATTCATTCAGAGCAGTGATTCATGACTATAATTTATTTATAGAGGGTTACCGATGTGGTACCCAAACTCTTTGTTATGACTTCTCTCCTTGTTTGTTACACTACCTATTTCTGATATAGTCTATTTCATGTCAATCTGTCTACATTATTATACAGCCTCTTCCTTTTGCTTTCTGTTATACAGCACCTTTATACCTATTATATAGTGCCTTTCATAACTGTTGTAGCAGGCGGCTGGCGTCCATGCCCTGCCGGGACGCCCCTGCACACTATATCCAGGGGGAGCAGCCCTGGACAGTGCAATACCTCCCCCTGGATGCTAGATGGCCACTCCCCTGGGGTGGAGCGGTGCCTCGGTTTCCCACAGGGCTCCCTGGGAATTGGAGTTGGGTGCAGCCCTGTTGGGTCCCGTAGGCACTGCCATGGGGTGCTGTGTTTGGGACTCCTGAGCCCGGGTGGGCAGCATATTCATTACACCCGGAAGTGCAGCCGGAACGTGGTGATCAAGCACCTGGAGCACTTCCGGGTGAACTATAAAAGGAGCCAGCAACCACCACTCAGCGGCCACAGTCGGGTGGAGGAGGACAAGGTTGCTTGGGAGGAGTGGCGGTGCCAAAGAAGAGAAAGTGCGGTGGATTAGTGGTGCACTTGGGACTGTGTTGTGGCTGGAGGGATTACAGGGAAGACGTGCCCTCCAGCTGAAGAAAATAAACAGTTTGTTTTATTTTACACGTGCCTCCCGTGTCCTATTTGTGTCGGGTCGGGTGCTATACGGCGTCCATCCTTACACTATCTTTTTATTTGATTGTGTATTTTATGTCTGTCTACCTAGCTATTGATTATATAGTGCCTTTCACATGTATTTAATAAATATTGTTTTTAATATTGTCTATCTATACAATCTAAATACAAGATATCCTCTGCTTGATAACCTCCCTTGGGTCTATGTATATCCCATGTATTCTGGATACTGCCTAATGAATAATTTAAAAAATGTGTATGATCAATAAAGGTCAACTGTCTATACCTAGCATACTGTATGACCTTGAATTAACTGCTTTATATTGTACTACACTGATGATTTAGTGTGAGATCTGGGACAGTTATACCAAACCTTAAATCTCCACAAAAGTTATCTTTATACACCAGAGCATGCTGAGATAAAAAGAAAACTTTTTTTTTTTAAAAAAAAGAAATGTAACAATAGTATGTTTCTCAAGTATTAGGTGAGAAAAGGGAAAGACCATCTGCTTCATTCCCACTGTTGTGTTCTCCTTATAATTCATATTGGCACAATGCTTGTCATGAAAGGTGCTATATAAAATGCAGATGGCTTCCGTGGTTCTCACGTTTCAGTATTTCTTCTATTTTTGAATGCAAGGTGGGCTCTTGGCTCCCTTCTGATGGATAGGTGACTAGACAAATAAAACAATTTAATAACATAGATAATATCAGCAATGTTAAACAAAGTCACTGGGGAAAGATTGTCAGCATCAGTGTCACCAAAATTGCACAGAGTAACACATTCTGACATTCTTTATCCAGAGAAAACATTTTTTTCTTAATTAACTTATTACTTTGGCAAGATTCGAGACTTTGCTGCCAAGACTAAAGTTCCTGGCCAGCAGTCTTTAACATAAAGTTCATCATTTCATAATTCAGTGAATTTTACCGATTGTTTTATCGCTTAAGACATGGAGGGAGAAGAGAAAGGCAATCTAAATTACCAGTAAAAAGAAAAAAAAAATCTTTATGATCCGAGACTACTAAATTACAGCTCACTGATCAATACTTCATTTATTTGTGACATTTAAGCAATGCCTTTTGTATCAATAAATATCTGCCTTTCGGTCCCTATTCTCAGGGCTGGCTTGGGGATATAAATCAAAACTCTTCTTAGCTCTCTTATTATAATCAAAGAAAGGGGGGAACAGATTACTAACTTCAACATAAAGTCTCAGCAGACCACACTGAAAGGGCAGAGACAAGAAGCCATTGAATACCTGTGGTTTCCACCTTCAATTATTTCAGTGGGTTGTATTTCTTTTTCAGAGATTTTGCTTCTTGCTCAGTCCAGATTGTGTATGAGTGGAGATCAAATATGTTCACACAATTAACCAGCATGTTTCCTAAAGTGTTCTAGGCAGATATTCTTAATTGTGAGTCTCTCCTAAACTGTGGTGGGTTATGGCCATTCTACTTTTACTTTCAAATCTCCCATTAAGTCCCTTTATTGTACAGAAGACTTAACAACTGTCCCTATTGCTTTTCAGCCGCCATTTATAAATGATTTCAAGCTAGGAAGTGACCAGTTTGTCAACCTGTGCATCATTAGAAAAAAAAATTCTGAGTGTCCATTAACATTCATTTGTATTTTGGGAAATAAGACAAACTAAAACATCCATCCATTTTTCAACCCACTGAATCCAAACACAGGGTCACGGGGGTCTGCTGGAGCCAATCCCAGCCAACAAGACAGGAACCAATCGCAGGCAGGGTGCCAACCCACCACAGGACACACACAAACACACCCACACACCAAGCACACACTAGGGCCAATTTAGAATCGCCAAACCACCTAACCTGCATGTGTTTGGACTGTGGGAGGAAACCCACGCAGACACGGAGAGAACATGCAAACTTCACGCGAACCCGGGTCTCCTTACTGCGAGGCAGCAGAGCTACCACTGCGCCACCGATGCCACCCTTTTAAACTAAAACAATTGATCTTAATTTAGATCATATTACATGGCCTTCATGTTTCTTGAAAGATTGCGAGTCCTTAATCTCATGGAGCCAAATGTATAAAACATTCATCCAGAGACAACCATGAGCTTAAAAATTGGATGAAACATTAAGACAGTTTACTCAATTTAAAATTTCTAAACCAATCCAACATCTCGTTAAGGCGGAACACAGTGAAGATTTAATCAGCAAATAACAACAGTGCCCATGTTAACCTGACCCAACAGACAGCAAACTTGTGGTCACGATGGATAAACCTTCTATAGTGAAAAAATCTCCTAAGGAGAACTCTGCTAATTAATGTGTGGAGAAGTCTTTATGTGTGTATAAACTAAACATAACCTGTTGCAAAGGAAAAATCTTGCTGTAAAACCAGATTATAGTTTAATATTCAAAGACAGTGTTGGTCTAATGGTCAAACTGAGCAACGCACTGCAACAGTTCTGACAATACTGACACAGCTATGTCAACGTAAAGATTAACCATAAAATATGCATTCAAATTAAATGGTGTAAGTGGCACTCTGTCCAGGGGTTGTTTCTGCCTTACCAGTGATTGCTGGGATAGGCTACAGCTGCCCCAAGACCCTGCCCAGGATAAGTGGGTTTAGATGACAGATCGATTGACTAAATGGTTTTCCATCACATTGATTATAAAGGAGTTGAAAAGAATTCCCATATGGAAGTTGTTACAGAAAAATCATATTTTCAGTCCTGTATACAAAATATACCCAATGACGTTGATACCACACCAGGAGAATCACGGACGATGCTTCACAGTACCCAACATCTCACTGTATGTCTAAAAAAATAAAGTAAGCTGACAATGCTCTCTAACTGGAAATGCTAAACATATTTTACATATATACACACACAACAGATATAATCAGGTATTGAGCTCTTGAATTGGTAACATCTTTCTAGTTTATTTAATCTCTGTGTCAAGTCTTTTGTTCAGGTTTTTTTTTTTCTTTCTCAATGTCTTTATAGTTATGTTACATATATGAAGAGAAACGGGACACTGCAACATGAAACTTTTAAAATGTATTCACTGGAGAAAACTGGGGGTGGGCCTTTAGGAAGAAACCCTGTGGGTGGAGCCTTTTCAGAGGTGGTTTTTGGTACTGTTCTCTACAAACCTTTTAGTGAGCTGCGCTCAGACATATGTTCTCTTTTGAGAATCACATCTGCCCCATGAGATGCCTGAATGACTGGGGTCTAATGATCAGACTGTTAGCATGTGTTGTTGCTCAACGACTGATTCTCTGTGTTTACCTGTTCTTATCACATCTCTTGTATGTGTTCTTTGGAAGAGATTTTGTGATGGTGCCACCCCCTGAATCAAACCAGACCAACACATATGAAATGGAGATGAACTGCTTGCTGTAAATTGTCCCAGTATGAGTAAACATGATGTACTGCCACTCATCCAGAATTGGTTCCTGTTTTGAATATAATGCTGCTGGGACAGGCACTGGCTCTCCATTACCATAAAATGGTTAAACACGGATGGGTGGATTAAGGTTACCGGTTAGAGAAAATGAGTCAAACACTTAAAACCTTGGATCTACTTATTAAGACCCTCCTACTGTGTGTCACTGACTATTGTGTACCATCTTACTCACCTGCTTTGTACATACAGTAATCACAACCAAAATATCCTATGACCACTACTGCCACCTGGTGGCTCCTACCAATAATTTCCCAGTCTTTCCAAAGCCCTTGGCCACACCCCAAGTAGTTATTTAATAGTTGTTGTGATTCCTGCCTGTTGATGCTCAGCAACTTAAATTACTTTGCTAAGACCAATTCCATCCTTTTAGTATTTAGGTTCATCAATATGTAGTCTTGTTAGTCACTTGTTTCATGTCTAATTCTTTGTTCATTCCTTTGTCATGATCTGAATGCTGTTTTTCATTTTTTACAATATTCCTGGACCTTTGAAAAGTTATTCAGATAGTGTTTTGGAGGTTTTAAAGGTCAAGGAATTCATTATTCACATATAATTTTTGTATAAATGGTATTTTGACCAGAATGTCATGTTGATTTTGCTTTGGGCACAACCATTTTCTGGGGTTGTGCAAGGTCATTAAAACAACATGATAAAGGATAAGGTGTGTATTTCGGAAGTGGCTGGAATTTCTGCATCCTCACTGAAATCTTACCATGTGGTTTAAAAGTTGTAAGATCTAATCCTCTGGTTAAGAAATAATTTTGATACCGACTACAATTTACACCTTTAGATGTAGACTTGGTTATGTGCTTTCTACTGGTTTCTGACTGTTATGATCGAGTTCACAACGGATGACAAATAGTAGTGATGGCCTCCAAAAAAAAATCGATAAACCAGGCCAGAATCTATACTGGTCTGGCTAAAGATAGGCCTCACCCTAGACAGCCTGTCCCCAAACTCCACATGCAGGCTTTAGCCTACACAGGCCCAAAATGGGAAACATGCTTTTAAAATTCAAAATATTGTAAATATTCAAATATTTAGAAAAAGTCTCACAACCATCAAAATTCTGGCTTGGGAAACAAGTCACGGAAGCAATTTAAACAAGGAAGGAATCTATATATATCTTATATATAAACGTCTATGAGTGGAACTGTGTGTGTGTCTGTCCGTCCAGCCCGGAAGTGCGAGGCTACAGCATGAAGCTGAAAGAAAGCAACTCCATCGCCAAAGTGAAACCGCCGATAAAAGACAAACTTGCTTACCAGCTAATACACAAACGAGGCAAGCACATCGGCAAAATGAAACATCCGAGATGAGAGAAACTCAATTATCCGCTGATAGACAAAGGAGGTGAGCATGTCCACAAAACAAAACCACTGACTCTGTATTTCAGTTTTTTTTCTGACGATTTCAATAGTTTCTAGGAGCCTGGGCTTTTTACAGCACGGGTTTACATAGCTAGTAGATATAGAAACTGCTAATGCCTGTTCATCTGTCACAATGTGCTATAGCAGGGGTCCTCAACTCCGGTCTTGTTGGGCCGCAGTGGCTGCAGGTATTCATTCTAACCCTTTTCTTAACTAGTGACCTGTTTTTTCTGCTAATTAACTTTTTAAAATTAATTTTAATTGGCTTGTTGTTTAATATTTGTTCTCCTTAATTTCTTCATCATTCCTCTGAATTGCTTCATTTGTTTCCTTAAATGGCGCCCAAACAGAAATGAAATGTGAAGTGAGTGAGCCAATAGAAGACCAACTAAGTCAGGGCTTCAAACATCAACCAGTTGCTTAGTTAGGTGCCAATTTTTATCATTAATTAATCCCGTTCTTTAATTCCATGGCTTGCTGCTGCTCTCATTGTGCAATAGCATATATATCTAAAATTGTTGATTTTCTCTTTTCTAAGAGCACTGTTCAAATGTTTTGGGGACCTGAGAAGATCAACATTCCTGAGACCTTCATCTTTCTTTATTTTCAGATATTGTATGACGGACACAGTTTGCTGGTCATGTTTTGGCTCATTTTGTATCTCATTATTGTTTGGCTGCTAATTAAGGAATAAGAAACAATTAAAGTGGTCTAAGTCTTCAAGAGCAAGTCCGTTAAAATGAATTTAAAAGAAGTTCATTAGCAGCAAAAACAGGTCACTAATTAAGAAAAGGTTTAGAATGAAAACCTACAGCCACTGGGGCCCTCCGTGACCGGAGTTGGGGACCCTTGTGCTAGAATATCTCTCTGTCATTTTGAACATGGAATAACAATAGCAATTAAGAGTTTAGGTAAGCATTTTGTTCTCTGTATATACTACATGTTAAAACACTGTGACAATATTCTGGCATTGCAGGTTTGCATTTCCTATTAGACAGTAATGTTAACTTCCTTTAGTTATTCATTTAGAGATGCAGTCAGAAGGTGGATGCTGTGCAGCCTCATCTTCATCACCTGACTCTTTGTTAGGAAGTTCTTACCTGCAGTCTCCTTTTGACGGGGTGTGTCACAGCGTTTATTTTGCAATTCGTATTTTCACAAGCTCAGCTGACAATTCTTTCAACCTTACATCAGCTCTGACACTATTGTCATTACTGTGTACACAGCACCTGCGAGAATGTTTTGTTCACTTATACCACTAGTTCATTAATGTCTTTGAATTCTAGTAATCTGATTTTATGGACAGGTTATCCTTATAACGGGTTATGTTTATGTTTAAAACACGCAATGTGCTCTCCACATGTTCTACACACATTTTTATGCTCAAGCCAAGGTCTTTAAAGGAGTCTAATGGCTGTAGATGGCTCATTGTATTCAGAAGTTTGCTGTATGTCGCATTAGGTTAATGAAAACATCTCTCTGCTCTTTGCAATTCAAAATCAAAACCCCTACTTTGAGCACCACCTTCATGATGTATTGGATTGGTTTAGAAATGTGACACTCAGTGAGCTATTTAATTGTCCCAACCCACTTATAAGCAAAATTCACTCATGGTTGTCTCCAAACTTATCCATCTGGCTCTGTGAGACTAACCTGAATGTTTCATTTGATAGACTGGCACCTGTCCAGGGAAGTTTCCAGCATTGTACCCATTGTTTCTCCAATAATTATTTCTTGGCAGCCCTGAATTGGATCAAGAAGGTTTTAGAATATTATAATATGTGTCATATGTCATCCCATATCAGTCATACCACATGAACTTCAGAAGAGGTTATTCACCTCAAGCTAATCATGTTCAGGTCTGGCCAGTACTTGAATGGGAGACCACCTAGTAAAAGCTTAGGTTGCTGCTGGAAGAGGTGTTGGTGAGGCCAGCAGGGGGAATGTGGATCCCAATACCCCAGTGCAGTGACGGGGATACTGTGCTGAAAAATGGCGCAATCCTTCAGATGAGACATAAAACCGAGGTCCTGACTCTGTGTGGTCATAAAAGATCTTTGAGCATCCTTTATAAAGAGCAGGTCGTATTCCATTGTCCAGGCTAAATTGCCCTCCATAGCCTAGTCATTCTGACCCCCTAATCACCCCCTGTCTCTAACTGGTTATCTAATAGCTAATGTGTGTTGAGCATACAGGCGCAAAAATGGCTGCCGTCACATCATCCAGGTGGATGCTACACATTAGTGGTGGTTGAAGTGGCTTCCCACTCACTATGCAAACTGCTTTGAGTAGTGAGAAAAGCTCAATATAAATGTGAAGAATTATAATTATTATAATAATAATTATTATTAATATTTCAGACCTGAGACCTCTTCACCTAAAAAAGTTAAGAGCTTGTCACCAGGTGTCTCCTGATTAAATTGCAGCTCTGTCACTTTATGTGCTCCACTGTCAATTCACCTCTCCTTCTTTATTCCTTTTCTTTTGGTGGTGGTGGTGAAGTGGTCTATGCAGGCCAATTGGGGCTGAAGTTTAAAGCAGTGTCCTCCGAGCCCACAGTCTAACTCTGTGCTGTCTTGTGAAGCAATATTCATGACACCTGCATGTAAAATATATCTGGGAGAGGGTACAGATGAATTTGTCAACATTTGGAGAAATCCCAAGGCTTTTACATGACTATAAAGCCAATTCAAAAGCTAGAAAATAATAGTCAGATCATTCTAATGAGAGAGCATCTTTTTCCCTTAGTGATGGCACTATTCCCACATTCGTCAGGAGGCGGGTGACAGATCGATTGAGCCAGCTAGAAGGCTCTAACTAAGCTCTCCCCAGTGAATTGAAATGTAGGATCCCTCCGCTATTTAGTATGCACTAGAAAGAACAGCAAACCTTTTATTTAATATTAGCACTGGACTGACAGCGGCATCGAGATGCACACATCAGCAGTGATTATGCCGATATAGCTTCCATATGAAAATACATTTATGAGTGAGGGAAAAATAAGGAAAGAAAAAGAAAAATAACGGGCCGTGTGACATAATTTGACTTGTACACACTGCAGAGAAAATGAGCTGCTCACAAAGCGGCAGGAATGTTGAATTTTAATGTGTTCCTCTGCCCAGTTTCTTTGGGATTCTTGAAGGCTGCTTCAGATTTATGGCAAACGAAAAACGTCTGCATTCTACTGAAGGGGGAGCCTCAGTCTCGAGGAGCTAATTAAAATAAAAACCGGCTCTGCATAGTAAGAAGCATTTTGTACCAGCTAGAAAATGACCTGCATGGCTCTTCCTAATGTTTGGACTTCTTAAACTAATGAATATCTTGCTCCCTACTTTTTAACCTGTCCATAGAACTTCTAGGCAGAAAGAGCCCACACTTTCTACTAAGCTTTGATTGCCAGTTTCCTTCAGCCGCATCAACTGTCGATAATTACGTGACAGCATGTGCTCCCTGGTTTATTTATTTCAATTTGTAATTCATGCATGGATTTCTGCAGTTGGAATAATTATTGTCTTAAGAGTTTCAGTACAAATACTTTGTCCATATCAGAGGTTGCAACCTTTAACCCTTTTCAAGCAGCTAAAGCTCTGGGGTTATTAAGAAAGCAAAACGTGAGAAGTCAGACTGGCTTAGTTGTAGACTGTAATTTAAAAGAAGAGAAAAATCGGGAAGAGAGAAAACAAGGGGATTATAGGATAATGCACATTAAAAATAGTCTGCGTCTGCTTTATGAAAAATATTATTCACCAAAAGAAAAGTCAACATGCGCTAGGGTCTAGAGGCTAAGGACATGGACTTGAAACTGAAATGCTGCAATTTCAATCTCAATGCTGGCTCACTGGGTGACCAGGTGGGATACGTGCTTTTCATTGTAACACAACAGGAACCACAGAGGAGTACAAGACAGCCAGCAGTGTGGCATGGTGGCTAAGATATTGGAACTTAGACTAAAAGAATGGCCAGGATAGGCTCGAGACCCCAGAAATCCTGAACTGCATTAGGTAGATTTGATAAGGCTATGTTGCCTCATGTTATCTAATTCATCCAGTTTTTGTAAGTGACCTTAAGTAATGGTAATTGCCAAAAATACTTAATGACAATACTAATTTCACCACACCAAAGAGCCTCCACATCCAGCTCAGAAACTAATTTCATTTATAACTCACGAGGGCTACATAGGTTCCACTAAAATGGCCAAATTCGGCCTATACTGGGCCAACGAGTTTTTATCTTCAAAGTTCAAAAATATACTAAGAAATCTCAATAGTGCAAAATGTCTCTCAGGAGAAGGGCAGCATCATTAAAAAATGTGGTTTGAGCCCAAAAATAATCTTCTAAAGATTCTTTATAAATAAAATTATTTACTGTACACAAAGAATGCAAAGGCTCAAAATGAAGGCAAAAAGGAGTTCTCAAATAGGCAACACCAAATCCAACTCACAATCCTTAAATGAAATCCTTAATTCAGAAGCAAAGTACTCACAATCAGAAACCAACTCCACCAGCACGCCTGCTTTTATAGGGCTGGGGGTGGTCCCTTAACTGTGATGGATGGGTGGCCCCGCCTCTTAGGGATCTACCCACAATGCATAAGGAACATGCGAGGACAGGAAACCTCACATAGATACTACATTAGAAGAAAATACATAATTAGACATATAATAAGGAGAACAATAAATGATGGAAAACAATGAACAATAAAGAAAAGAGAACAAAGAAGAATAGGAGAAAAACTAGCTTAAGTATAACATCAAAGACATCACTGGACTAGTGGTATAAATGAACAATGCATTCCTACCAACTGTATTCTGGCCTCTGTTGCTCACAGATACAACACAATCCGAGTAAATGTGAGGTTGAAAGAACTGGCAGCTACATCCACAGAAAGATGAACACTAGAATCTGTGTTTGAGCTAAAATGGTGTGTCATCACACCCAGTGAAGAGAACTCCCTTTTAGTGAGGTGTCTTTGCTGTTGATAACAAAGCACCACAGGTGACAGAGATTTCAGTACTCAATACACCCAAAATAGTAAATGTGCCTTACGAAACTGACACCAGCAGAGCCACGCACCATGGCTAAGGCTGTGCAACATCCAAGTTCAGTTTAAATGAATAACTAAAGTAAGATAAAATGACTTATTGTAAATGACAAATATGCCATTCCATAAATATATACTGTATTGATCATAATACTGAATTAAAAATTATTCTGAAGGCTTTCATCTTGAAATGGTATAACTAACGGTAACTTCACACATTCTATAAATTTGCCTAGCCAGAAGGATTTTGCTTTGCTTGCTTTTCCAATAGCACCCTGAATATTTAAGGTGCACAGACTGGAGAAAACCGGGGTTGGGTTTTCAGCGAGAACCCTGGTGGGCTTTCCCTTTTCAGCAGCAGAGTTATATCCAGATGTGTATTCTTATCCAGAGAATCACGATTGACCACGCAAAACAATCCTATGCCACATTATCTTTGAAGTTATTTATCACAAGTATTAGTTTTTTTGACAATAATACTGAATACATAGAGGCTATTAAATACTAACAAGTTTAAGGGTATTAAAGTCTCACAATACCTATAATACGCTACCGTGGCTCTCCGTTTGTCTATCCAGGATTTTAAATCACCTGTAGCTCGCAAATTGTTTGACCTGACATTTGGTACACATATACAACGTGACGTCTACTATTCGCTTTGGGGTGATGATTGACCTCCAAGGTTAGTCCCCTTTTTATTTTTTTCTTAATGTATTGTAGAATCAACTCTCGGCAGCAGCCAGCAGGATGGCCATGTGACGCATGTGTATGAGTGCCGTTCTCATCCCTACCACCTTCACCGTCACTTCCCCTACCTCTTTATATCTCGAATCATTCTTGAGGCAGATTGAAGACTTAAGTGCCAGCTTAAACGAAAAATTAAGGAAAACGTACTAAGTAATTGCAACACAAACACTGACTTAATCAGTTTTAACGCAAAAACATGCCAACGAAAAGAGAAGAAGTGGGCCGCTAGGGTGGAGAAAAGAAGAGCTGCTCAGGAAGCAGCAAGCGCATTACAGAAAAAGAGGATGAAAACTTGGAATGCTTAAGTCAAGTGTATTCACTGCACGTTATTGTGTAATGTGCCATTACTGGTAATTTATTATTTTTATATGTCATACTTGTTTTTCCTTTCCACTATCTCACATCAGCAACACCTGGTAGCTCAGTTAGAATTATAAATACAATCGTGAGACCTAAGAGGTAGAATATCTGGTAGAAACTGAAATGAAAATATGAAATGTTTTTCATGTGTCACTGTGATGGAAACCGGGGCATCAGTAAGCCCCAAACCCACAAACATGATCACACCAAGAGTCCCGGGTTCAAATAATGGTGTGTTTATTCTATACAGTACTTCACAAAAAAGTTGCAAAAGCACTGTAGACGCTAGGGGTTGCTGTTGCCCCTTTAACCCCAACAGACAGATGCTCAGGACAAAAAGTAAAAACAATAAGAAGTGTTTTAATCGTTTTCTTCTATAAATAGTGCCCAAAGAACCACAGCCACAATATCATAAGCAAGTAAAACACCAAGCACAATAATAAACACAAATCTCTCTCTATCTATCTATCTATCTATCTTCTCCTCCACACCTCCCAATAAGTGTTGTCCACCTTCACCCAACTCTGTCTCGCCTGCTGGGTCCTCAGCAGTCCTTTAAATAGTCCTTGACCCCGAAGTGCTTCTGTCCTTCCGACTATGTGTCTTACCAGCACTTCTGGGTCAGATGAAGATCGGGAGTACTGCCGGGCAATGCAGAAAGTAGAAATCCCCAGTTCCTCCTGCAGCATCTCCTGGTGGCACCCACAATACCCAGCAGGGCTGTGAAGCCGAACTCCAGATCCCATGGTGCCCTGCGGGAATCCGGAGCAGTGCTATCCTGCAGGGAAATCACCATCTAGTGTCTTGGGGCCGGCAGTATCCCAGAGTAGCTTCCTTCCCCCATCCTTCCATTCTTTGGGCGTCCCAGCCGGGTTGATCTGCCGGCCATCCATCACAGCACACAAATCACAGGTTCTCCCTCTTCACAATACCTCTCTTCTTCTCATTGTATTGCCCTCCTCCAGTCGAGTGTTGCTCTACATCCTCCCAGCTCCAACTCGTCTGGATAAGGGAGTGCGGTTCCTTTTGTTGAGGGTCCGGGCCACTGCCCGATGGAAGCACTTCCAGGTCATATGGAAGTTTCATATTTTGGGAAGTGCATCTCACTGCAGCACACGCTTGCAGCACCCATGGACCCCAGCAGGGCTGCACTGCCAAACTACAACTCCCGGCATAACTTGCTGGTTCCTGAATGGGTACCAGTATGAAGGGTTGCTGCCATCTAGTGCCATGGTGGAATAGAAAGTCCCCAGTGACCTCTTCCATTTCTGGTGGGCTATCTATCCATCTTGTCTGGCCATCTCTTCTGGGTCTGGCGCCTTTCCCTTCCCTGGCCAGGATGCCTGTCCGCCTTCCAGGAGCCTCCCGCCCAGGTAAGGAACAATCCCCTTTTCTGGCTGCAATGCCAGTCCAGCCCATGTGGTATCTACAGTCACTTTATAACAAACAGAAATAGAATGACTTGCAGACAGCGAATACTAAGATCTAAGGTTCATATCCCACTGCTGGGCCAATTACTTAGGCCGCTTTTTCTTTGTAAAGTTGCAGTGTTCATGCAAACACTTTAAATTGCTATTAATTATGAAGAAAACCTTTAGAAAATAAACATTTACTGCATACAATGAAGGTTATGAAAGATATGCAAAAATAAAGAGAACAGGTAAATGCTTTAAAAAATTAGCTGAAGAAGTAAGGCAGGTAGGAATTACAATGAAATAACAGGATTCAGCATTCAAAAGTAATTCCTCAAAAGCCAGCAATGATAGTACTTAGAGAAAGGAGGCCAAAGTCCTAGCCAGCAGAAAAGAAAGTGAAAAGGTCGTAAATAAATGATGAAAGTGAGAAAGCCAAAGTACCGAGGACAGAGGCTGATATCATCATCATTTAGAGATTCAACAGAAATGACCACGGTGATAAAGAGAAGGACATCCCAACATGATGAACTGGAGTCAATTAAGTCAGACCTTACTAGTACAATAGGAAACAAGTGAAAATACTCAAACATGGTTAATGATGGTTAGCAAAACTATTTGTGCTAAACTTAATTCTCAATGAAACTCACTGTTTCAATTTGCAAGGCAAACAAATAAATAAATAAATGTGCCATTCATACAAGAGGAAAGATGTTTATTTCCTTCTGGAAGCATTTTCATGTTTTAATTCAGCATGCATCTGCTTGTCATTTAGTATTTACAGAAAGGTCTTTAGTGTAGAGAGAGTAAAAAAAATCAATGGAAGTGTAAAATAAGGGGCACAGAGGATGGCTTTGTCATGTGAGGTGGCATCGGTGTCTTTCCTTCTAGTAAAGTTTTCATGTGGAGAAAACAGAGTAATGTGCATGAAGGTGCATTTTAATGTTAAAAATATGCATCATGTCACATTTTTAAATAACATACTGCACTCCTCCTATGTGAATGAGAGGCATAAACAGAATTGATTGTACTGATATGGTGGTGGATTACATGCTTTACCAAGCTGCAGAAAAGAACACAGGTAAACAAAGCCAAGCCAGGCTTTAGGGAGAAGTATTCCTTGTTTTCCACACACTTGAAAATAAAAATTTAATTAACCCCTTCCCCCAAAAATATCTTTTTGTGAGTTTTGTGATTTGTAAATGCATTACACAGTGTGCAAATTGAAACTTACCTTGTTACACTTATGACTACCGGTAATTACAGTAAGCCAGAACTTTCTTTGACAGCATCAGCTTTGAGACACATAACAGCTTGGAACAGGGCATTAGTTTATTGCTGGGATCATTCACATACACACTCACACAGACGACTCAGAATCACCACTTAACTTACAAAGCATCAGCAAAGTGTTTCTACATCTGTGACCTGTGGCTTAACTGAGGCACAATTCTCTTGATTAGATAGACAGATAGATAGATAGATAGATAGATAGATAGATAGATAGATAGATAGATAGATAGATAGATAGATAGATAGATAGATAGATAGATAGATAGATAGACAGATAGACAGATAGACAGATAGACAGATAGACAGATAGATAGACAGATAGATAGATAGATAGATAGATAGATAGATAGATAGATAGATAGATAGATAGATAGATAGATAGATAGATAGATAGATAGATAGATAGATAGATAGATAGATAGATAGATAGATAGATAGATAGATATTATGCTGATATATTGCTGTTGGTATAAAGGAGACGGCATAGTGTTTCCTGACATACTTAATTATTTTTTATCTGAAAGTCCTCAATGTTCTTGTGTCATAGAGATGATGTACAGCTTTGTTCAAAATGGCACT
Source organism: Erpetoichthys calabaricus (assembly GCF_900747795.2). Classification (NCBI taxonomy): domain Eukaryota; kingdom Metazoa; phylum Chordata; class Cladistia; order Polypteriformes; family Polypteridae; genus Erpetoichthys; species Erpetoichthys calabaricus. The sequence continues at coordinate 167,372,948 of NC_041402.2, read as the reverse complement.
CAGTTTTGTTTTAATACTCTCCATCACTACTATCTCCAGGGGATCCACAGTGCGTTCCATAACTGAGCTTGCCCTTGCACACCATGGCGTAGAAAATCACACTGGTCATCACAGAGTTATAGAAGATTCCCACATTAAAGGAATGCAGTCTCCTAAGTAAAAAGAGTCTACTCTGCCCTTTCTCTTATAATGATTTTCTCTATTCTGAGACCAGTCCAACCTGTCATTAATGTGGTCCCACAAGTACTTTCACTCCTTGAATAGCAGTCAGACATAGAGGCTCTTTGGTGTAGCGAAAGTCAATGACCAGCTCCTTGATTTTGTTAAGTTGCAGATAATTCTCTTTACACCAAGAAACAAAGTTCTCCACCTGACTCATCTCCTCTGTCTCGTCCCCTTCATCAGTATACCCTATAAGTGCAGAATCATCTGAGAATTTCTGCAAGTGACATGACCTGGTGTTATATTTATGATGAGGGGTGTACCGAGTGAAGAGAAAAGGAGACAGGACTGTTCTTTCTGGTGCTCCAGTGTTGCTCACATTCATATCAGAGACAGTCCTTAAGTCTCAAAAACTGGTCTACCAGACCACTCACAGGAAATCCCATAGGGTTCTGGCCCCCATGAAGCCATCACTTCCGGTTTGGGTGCCCAAGATGATGTCACTTCTGGTCACGATGATGTTATTTATGGTCTCGGCCTATACAGCCACCATCTTTACATACTTGAATCAGTTCTGTTCTGGATTTAAAACTGAACACAGCTCAACAATTCATACCCATTTTTCAGCCAGGGCATATTTTACGGGTTGCTTCCCCAAACCTTTTTGATGTCTCTTGTCAATTCTTGTCACAACAGTAATGACCAAGTATTTGAGATAGCAGATAAATGTAGTACATAACTAATACATCTGGTTCAGATCATCAATCAAAGCATAAAAAATGAGTAGCCTGAAGAAAGACAAGAATGGGACCAGGTTTTGGGATTGTATAGAAATGTGAAACACCAACTAGCTCCTTAGGAACACACAACCACACCACAAAAGTGAAAACAATGGCCTAAAGATCTCTTGTATCTGTCTGCATTGCAGTTTTATGATAGCAACCTACCACTAAACAACCTCCTCTGGTTAATTATGGTGGTGTATAGAGGGTGATGTTCATTGTCCATAATAGACAGCCGCTTACATAATGCCCTCCTCTCTGCCACTGTCATCAGAGAGTCAGTGAAAGTACAAATTTGATGAAGTACTTTTACTCAAGTATAATTTATGAGTAGCTTTTCTAACACCGACTGCTACCCTGAATTGAACAATGTGAGTTAGGAAAATGAATGGGTAGCAGTAGTGAATGGGCAGCACTTTGTACTCTAGTACAGCAATACAATAGCTGAGCAAGCTAGAAATATTGTAGAAAAGGAGCCATGGATCAAGAACGGTGATCATTATGCTGCTAGTCATGAAGATGAAGACCAGCTAGACTGATTAATGGGAATCATCAAAGTCTAATGATAATGATGATGATAATAATAACAGAAAGCAGGAGGGTACAGAAGGAGTAGTAAATGAGACAGACGAAGATAATTCAGCAAACTGATGAGACTGATACAATCCACATGATGAGCAGGGGGTCTGACTGTTAACAAGCACCAAACAGCCAATCTACAAAGACTGATGGTGGTCATCATGGAAGTGATGAGGCTAGAGTACAAAAGAGATAGATGGGGAAGCAAGCCAGGTAGACATCAGCAGGACATCAGCAGAATGGTGTAAATAGAAGCAGGAGCAATTGAAAAGAGAGAGATACTGTGTAATCGTTCAACAATCAGGGCGTCAGCAAAGATGGATGATGATGGTAACAGAGAACGGGAATATATTAGAAGAATGTCAAGCAAGGCTGGATAGGATTTCATCTAGTAATGAGCCAACAAACTGATGAGAGCAATGCAATCGGAAAGTGGGACAGATGAGCCAGTGGAAGGCAACTGGTAACGAGCACCAAAACAGCAGATCTACAAAGACTGATGATGGTCATAATGAGGATGAGAATCAGAAGAGATGGATGAGGAATGAGACTTGGTAGATGGAAGGATAGAGTGAAGCAGGAGATCAAGTAACTGAAAATAAGTAGTGGGGAAGATAGGAATGAAGAGATACTCTTTTATTGTTCAACAAGCAGTGGATCAACAAAGATGGATGAGGAAGATAACAGTGAGCGGGTGCTGAGTGAGCCTGGTTAGGGCATCTTCTGGTAATGAATCAACTGACTGAAAAAATGATGCAATAAAGAAGCAGGACAAATGGAGAAAGAGAAAAAGGTTGTATTAACCTTCATCAAGCAGAGCCTCAGCAAAGAGCGATGATGATGATGGTGAAGATGACAGGGAGTAGGAGAGACAGATGGCAGGGCTGTGGAGACTTGTGCTAGCAGTGGATCAATAGGCTAAAGAGAAAGACAAGAATAAAAAGCAGGAAAACAAACTGAAATGTGGAGAAAGGAACTGTGTTAACAAGTAGAGAAATTATAAAAAAAGAATAGTTAATGGCATGAGGACAGAAAAAGGAAGGTGCTATCGAGTGATGGAAGCTTAACAACACTGAGAATTTCCCTGAAACAACGTGAATGTGGGGAAAGTCTGACCTGAAATTGTTTCTTGTTTCCTCAATGTGCTGGGTGTAAATAAACCTCTCTTTTGAAAGCTTTTAATTTCACTTGAGTTCTTTTCAAGAATAGCGTGAATATAGTGTTTCAAAAAGAGAAAAAAAAATAATGCAAGCTCAGTACAAGTGTGACATGTTGGCTCCTCTGCAATGAAAGCTTGCCAGACAGGTCATAACACCTAATCGACAAAGTGTGCAATGCTGGGGGCCGTGTCAGCCAGGAGCCACAAAAATAAGTGGATTGAGAAATGAACACAACAGCACACTATTGTACCATCTGGCAATGTGTGAGATTTCATCTCACCTAGAAAGTCTAGGTGATGACATTACATATTAGAATGTCATCAAAACCCTTAGAGCCAGTGACAGCATGAAGGCGAAAGGCAGTCCATCTGCAGGTTCACTCAAATGTGGAACAAGTGAGGCCCGTCCTGAAGGTGACCCTATGGTAGATCTGCCCTTTCAGGCTTTAACATGATATGTTTAAGCCTGGTACTAATCCAGGAGCCCACAGGAGCCATCCCTTTGTAATACGTCAGACCTTCTCATGCCACACTAATGCATGTTGCACAGCTCCTTTTACCAGGCTAACTTTGGGTCAAAAACCAACCTAAAAGGAAAGGGTTTGAGATTTAGGCAAAAAGAGTAGGTTAACCTGAAGAAACACCCATGTAGACATTTGGAGAACATGCACACTCCATTGTTACTGTGAATACGCTTTAATATGTTGTGAAGGACAGCCGGGTCCCATGCCCGGCAGGGACGCCCCTGCTGCATTTTTTCCAGGGGAGTCACCATGGGCAGCTCAATACCTCCCCCGGGTCACTGGTGGCAGTCTCTCTGATGGACAATGATCCCCCAACTTGTCGCATGGCTCCATGGGAGATGGAGTCCTCCACAGCCTGGTTGGGGGCTCGGGTGGCCGCTAAGAGGAGCTGCATGGAATCAGCAGCCAGGCTGGACGAATCTTCAGCCCCACCCGGAAGTGCAATTAGGACCAGGTGGTCAAGCACCTGGAACGCTTCCAGGTGGGCTATAAAAAGGGCCAGCCACCACCACTCGGGGAGCCAGGGTTGGGAGGAGGAGGACTAAGCTTGAAGAGGAGTGGTGGGAGAGGAGAAAGGATTGTTGCTGTGTTGGACTTGAGCTTTGTAGGACTGTGTATTGCCTGTGGGTCACAGGGAATATGTGCCTCTGTGTCCTTCTGTGTCAGGTCAGGTGTCTATATGGTGCCTTTTTACAATGTATTCTCCTGGACTTATGAAGTAACAGTGTTAGCTACTGCACCAAAATTCAGGATAATGAGTAGCTGAAGCACAGGGCAAATGATGGAAAACAGTCATTCGCAGGCCAAAAATCCAAATTATTGCAGCTATTTAAGAGCTGAAATCCATTGAGTGGAGAGGTAGATAAATATAAAGAAAACCTACGTAGACACAGGGAGAAATTGCTAACTCCACACAGACAATGATTGAGTACACAATTCAAGCTAAGATGCTAGTTCTGTGAGGAAGAAGCACTAAACACTACACAACTATGCTGATTACATTATTTTATAATTTCCATACATTGATCCATTTTCCAAATCCGCTTTACCCTGAGCAGGTCACTGTGAAGCTGGAGCCTAATTTTGCAAGCATCGGGTGAAGGGCAGGAACAGCCCCTGGATAGAACGCCAGTCCATTACAGGGTGAACACACACACACACACTGGGGCCAGTTCAGCATCCCCCGTCAATCTAATCTGCATGTCTTTGGATTGTAGGAGGAAACTGGAGCACACAGAAGACACCCAAGCAGACACAGGGAGAATATGCACTTATCTCACAGAGTGGAACCATAATGTCACTTCCGGTGTTCCTGTTGCGAGGCAGCAGCACTACCACTGCACCATTATATTATATTATATTATATTATATTATATTATATTATATTATATTATATTATATTATATTATGTAATGTTATGTTATAATTCTCAGACCTACTTACTCCACTGTACTTACTTACACCTACTGGATAAATGACATAAAATATGGATGGATAATATAATATAATATAATATAATATAATATAATATAATATAATATAATATAATATAATATAATATAATCCATCCATCCATCCATTTTCCAACCCACTATATTCCTAACTACAGGGTCACGGGGGTCTGCTGGAGCCAATCCCAGCCAACACAGGGCACAAGGCAGGAACCAATCCTGGGCAGGGTGCCAACCCACCGCAGGACACACACAAACACACCCACACACTAAGCACACACTAGGGCCAATTTAGAATCGCCAATCCACCTAACCCGCATGTCTTTGGACTGTGGGAGGAAACCGGAGCACCCGGAGGAAACCCACGCAGACACGGGGAGAACATGCAAACTCCACGCAGGGAGGACCCGGGAAGCGAACCCAGGTCCCCAGATCTCCCAACTGCGAGGCAGCAGCGCTACCCACTGCGCCACCGTGCCGCCCTATAATATAATATAATATAATATAATATAATATAATATAATATAATATAATATAATATAATATAATATAATAATCTTTTCACAAAGAATGCCTGACTTATACCTTATGCTTCCCAGATTGGTTTCTGAACACTAAGTTGGATACATTTATATATTATGTTATTCTATATTATATCCTATATTAATTATCAATCCATTGTAATAATAACATATCATTCTCATTCAGCTAAATTCAATTTAGGGCCTTGGGTGGTTGCAGTCTAAGAAATCTGAATGAGGCATCAGACCATCACAAAGCTCATTCACGCAACACAGAGCCAAAATGGGATTGCTAATTATCTTAATTTGAACATTTTTAATTCCAACAAAACTTTTCTTCCCACCTGTAAAGTTCCCACCAGGTTGCTGCAACATAAAATTTGTTGAATTTCCATAACATATCAGATCATAAGCTTTCATTTCAACATCAAGGTTCTAGCCCTATTAGTTTGCAAGTAATCATGTGACAAAGTGTCAGACATTAGCATTCTTCTTCTTCTTTAGTCCCTAGCAAAAAGCTGGACAAGGGTGACCTCAGTGCCAGTATGCTGCTGTTGGTGCCACTAGGTCCTGGATTTCTTTCATGATGCATTTCCACTCTTGTTGGTCGACTGTGATGTTCTTAGCTTCACTGATGCTGATTCGGTGATTTTTGATGTCAGCTTCGATTTGTTTGATCTAGGTCTTTTTCGGTGCTGCCTTCTGTACCTTCCTCTGTGATGGTCATTTCCGTCACAGCAGCCTGTGTGGATACCTGCTGTAGGCCATCCAGCATATGTGTCCAAACCACTGAAGTCCAAGTCTCTGAGTTTCTTCTTTGATTGTGGGCTGCTGCTCACATAGAATTCGGATAATGTAGTTTTGGATGCATTCACAGAGCAAAACACCCAAAATTTGATATAGGCACTGCATTTGGAAAACTTCCATTGGCATACATATATAAAGATGCTTTAAAGACCTTTGTGATATTTTAACCATACTTTCTGTGATTTAAATGAACAAACCTTAAGATTTAATTAGCCTTTAACGTTTTAATAAATGCATATTTTCATCATTTTCAGTTTTTCTGTTTTTTGATTGAGTTTTATATCTATATATTTTTTAATATTTGCTGATATCACTTCCATGTTAACTTATTAAACTTATTAAGACTCATAACATTAAGAGTGATAACAATACAATATCCATCGTATTGCTAGATGTGTATCTTTAATTGTCTTAAGGAACCTGAAAATGTAAGTAGGGTCATGTCATGGCTGCATATGGTGGCTACAACACAAATTATTATCAAGTTACTCAATTTCTTCATGTGCACGTAGCTGACTGGCTCCTATTTTTGACAAAATTTCTAGTGGGATGTTGTTATTAAAATTACACGTGTTTTAAAGCAAATTTATTTTTAGTTGCAAAACTATTCCTTTTGACCCTCTAATTATAAGATTTATAAAGATAAGTAAAACAGAAGCATGCTTATAATCACTAAAATAATACAAGATTGCAATATTAACTCACTGAAGCTGGGGGTGACCCCTTGGCAACATTCTTTACCTGAAAGTGCTATTAAGAGGTCCTACAGACTGGGTAAACCAAATACAGTACCTAACCAGCTGCCCTGAATATCTGTTTTAACTAGGCCAATAAAGTTATGTGTTTATCTAGGCTATTGATATGCTGGCCATATGAGTTCAGCCAGAGGTGGGAGATTAAGATGCCACAGGCAGGTGCCAGATCTCACTTTACCATACAAATATCATGCTTATATTCATACAGTATTACTTTAATGGACTGGTCCCTGCCACAGCTGCTTTTAACTTTGTGTTCAATGCTCTGGAGATAGTCACCAACCTCTGTGACCCAGAATTGAATTAAGAGTGTTTAGAAATTATAAAATATATAGTCATATTTCACTGAGTAGTATTTAAATGCTGAAAATTTTGATAGGTTTTAATAGAAATTGGTTAACTGGAGTAAATGAGATGTCTCTTACACAACCCAGCTTCCTGTACAGTCTCTGAATCCGCCCTGTTGTTTTTCATACATTGCTGAACTTTCAAATGACAATACAAGTAGTGATCATTTTCCCTTATAGCTCTTTACAACCCTTTTATCTTTTCTTAAAAGAAAAGTATAGTTACAGTTTTATTTGAGTGTCTCTGCACATAGCACTTGAGCCAGAGCTGCTTCATCTCACCTCCTAATGGATCCTAATGACTTCAGTTCCCAAACAAACACTCTACTTAGGCCCACAATTAAAATAAAATAGGTTTATGGGAAATAATGAAAGAAAAGCATTGCCAAATTTGTGGTCCAATTAGGAGAAATGATAAGTTTAGAGTGGATTTAAAAATGAATAAGGGAGATTGGAAAATATATATTTTTTTCTTTAGAAGATTAATGACTTTAAGTAGCCAGCAAATTTGAACATGATAGGTTCATGCTCCTTGATGAAGCTAAAGCTTAAAGATGTTAGACATAAAAATGTGTGTGTGTGTATATATACTATATGTATATATTTATATGTTGTATATAATATATATTACAATATATATATTACATAATATACAATATTTCTATTATATAAATATTAATTATATAAACATTATATAGATATACACAATATACTACAAATTGTGCTGCAAAATAGGTTGTAAATTTGAACAGAGATGTTCACTGGTTAGAGTCTAAGATGGCAGCTTTAAAGGCAGGTGGAGGAAGTGAAGTCATTGATGCCAGAACCGGAAGTGACTTCATCACAAACATCAGCACCGGAAGTGGCGTCTTCAGAGAAGGTGGGATTTCCCGATAATGGTCTGCAAGGAACTGAGATACACAGTCAGTGCCCCTCGCCACCCCCCTGGTCTGGTGTAGAATTACAATTACTCCAGCCCTTTAGCTGCCTCCTTCTCGCACATGTGTGACAATATATTATATATATATAAATATATATATATATATATATGAGAGAGAGAGAGAGAGTACTTTAGATCTTTAGAAGCCCTGGTCCAACCAACCATCCATTATTAATTTCACTTATTCTATTTCAGGGTCATGAAGAACAGACATTTTGCCAGAACAATCAGGTACAAAACAGGAACTGACCTTGGCTCTGCCACCAGTTCATTGTAGGGCTCACTTCTAATCCTATGGGGATATGCTATAGCCCCCTGTGAAACTAATTTGAATTATAGTAGCCTAAGGATGGCATGTTGTGAGTGAAGGGACTTACAGTTGGTCCAGAAGAGGTATAGCTGCCCTTGTAGGATGCCTTATTGTGATTGTTGTTATGTGAAACTTCGACGTACCTTGTGAAATTATAAAATTAGGTTGATAGACACATCTGAATTGTGACAGTGTCTTGTATTGGACGGCCATCTCACCCAGGGCTTTTCTTTCTCTTGTGCCCTATGTTGCTGGCATGGCTCTGCAGTGGATTTGCAGCTTTAGGAAGTGGAAGGACGGATGCAAGTTAATTACAAATCTTTTCATCATCTTATGAAACACATTTAAGGACCGCCATTTACAATATTTTGAGTTAAAGTAATTATGTCTTATTTTAGTTCCTACATTAATTGGAGTCATGCAGATGTTTATTACTGGCATGCATTCATATTTCATAAATCCATATGTGAGCAATATAACCATGATGCATATGTTTGCCTGACCTGAACAATAAGCTCTCTTACACAGGATATAATTATGATGAGTTTTAATAAGATGGCTCATAAGTCTGACACTGGAAGCCTAGCCAATAGCAAGCTTTAGAAAAGTCATTTTCAATATTTTTCTAAAGCTATATCAGTGTCAGAAAGCTTGTTCAGTACGGAGAATCAAAAGTAAGAAGCCTCCTTCATCTGCACGTGTGCCAGCACAAAGTCAGAGAGCAATCTCCCCTGCAGTACTCTGCTAGAGCCATCTATTTACATTTTATAAGCCTCATTTCCGAGAGCAAATATTAACAAACCTATTTCCTAAATGTTTAAGCTCCTCAAGCAAGTGAGATAGAGCTTCCCATATTCCTCCTGTTTCAGCTGCTCTGATGGTATCTCTTCTGATTTCATTAGAAAAAACACAGGATGAACAGGTTCTTTTCCTGTTTCCTCAAGGTCATCATCTAGTTGCTCAGAAACGTGTCTCAGCTACACAAGTTTATAATCTTTAGATGTTTTAACAAGCCATCAAAAAAAATGACAGATTTAAAATTTGGTAATTTCAGAATACATTCATTTGGCAGCAATAAAAAAAGCAAAAAAGTACACACAAATTCAAACAAAACACAGCTAATGAAAAATAAAAACACTCTATAATAGACTCCGACCACTAAGATTATTAATACAGATAATGTATTTTTTTCTGTGCTCTCAACCACTCAGAGGGTCACTGAAATTAATATTATTAATGGCTGGGGCTGCAAGCCTTCAGGGCTTTCTACCTCAAGGTCGGTGGCATGCATCAACATTTTGTGTGATGTGCCATCCATAAGGCACTGGCACTTAGATTCGATAAACCTTGACCCATAATCAGCCGTACCCTTGCTTGTTCCCTGCTGAGAATCATGTGCACTGGCGTCCATCACTTAGACCCTATCAAGGAAAATAAACCACTTAAATGAAATATGGAGCCAAATATACTGCCTACAGTTTTCTTCATTTAGATTATTTTTCAATTCTTTGTGCACCTAATATAATGTTATGTAATTTTTTTTTGTTGGTGTTTTCTTTAGTTTTAAGCAATCCACTAAATGAGTGTGGTATAGGGAGTCCGTGACTCAAAAAAAGGAGGCTCATTTTAAATAAATAAATAATTGGATGTCTGGCTCAATCTCCATGGGTGTGTGTGCTCACACAGCTGCAGAGTGTTGGTGGAGTAATTTGGGGTGAGATGCACCTGCACGTAAGGGTGCATTTATCTCAGTTGCTTCCTGCAGTGCATGATTGAGATGCTGCGCCCACAGAGGTATATAAGGAAAAGCCGGCACGAGAAAAGGGGAGAAACTGAAAAGAAATTACCAGGAATAATGGACAGAAAAGAAAGAACAGAATCAGAGCCAGGAGAACAGTATTGGGAGGAGAGGCAGGACAAGCCAGCCACTGAGATTCAAATTCACATTTTTTGCTTTTTGGCCTGAAGACCAGGGCAACTGTGATTTTTTCTATTTTTAACTTTTAAAGCTTGAGCTCCTATTTTGGATCTGTGCAGGCCAAAGCTTGCCTTTTGAATTTGGGGTCTGGCTGTGTGGGTGAGGCCTGCTATAGGTTTCCAGGTCAGGGGTGTACTTATTTGGTTTAGTGTATTTAGAGGCCTGCACCCTCTTTATATGTACTTTGCACAACATTGCACATTGCTTTTTATATTTTGAAAAGTGTTTTAAAGGTATTGCTAAAAATGTATATTATGTTGAAGTTAACTAAAGTAATGTTTTCAAGAGCAGTGTTTAGGGTTGGCAAGTGGGGTGACCACCCTGCACCTAAGGGGGCCCCACTTTTGAGGTCCATGTGTCCTGTTTGAGTGGATTTGTCAAGTTATATTCTCCAGTATATTTACTGTATATTTGAGATGCTTCTAAGAGGAACCCTTTTAAAATCCCTCTTCAAGGTCAAATCCCGTACATGTATGTCTTTGAAAACATTCCATAGTCCAAATATTAATGCACAAAAACATGTATCGCTAATGATAACTGGCTGACATGATATCAATGTGAGGTGTGACTATGACATCTTACATATCGAGACTCAGGGTATACAGTACAGTACTTGCAATTTGGGTACTTTTCTAGAAGAGCCCCTGCTATTTTCTGCATGACACCGCATCGTGTTTTGCACTGTTGTGGTGTTGTCATTAATTATGAATTGCACTTTTTAATAGATTATATCGTTATATTTTGATAAAGTTTGCATGTTATCTTGCAAAAATTTAGCTGTTGTAAGTCGCTCTGGAAAAGAGCATCTGCTAAATAATGTAAATGTAAATGTAAATGTAGCTGAATACTGTAATGAGAAAATCCGGTGTATGTTAACATTATTTTTATTAAATTTGCATGCAAGTTTATACAGTCCACACATACTGGTAACAGTGTTTGACGTAACCGGCCCCACACACCCCTAAGGCCACCTCTGAATGTTTCACTTACTCAAGCAATTTATAATGCTTATGCCTCTGTCTTGGGAGGTAGTCCATATGGCACTGCCAGAATGTGAGACAGTAACACATCCTAAATATTCTAAAATACAAGTTATCATTTAGTAGTTTTTAGAGAATGCAAAATAAACATTATTACTAAACAATACCTCTTTAACAAGCTGAGAATCATTAACTGAATGATTAAAATAAATAAAATCTGATCAGAATACATTAATTACAGAAAGGATACAGTTTATAGAAATGCCTTAGCAATTAGCACAGTTGGGGAGAGGAGAAAGGTGTTAGTTACATCACGCTTCTTAATCATTTACTCCTCCACCCTTTTAAACTAATTAATTTTCAGATCCATAAAAGGCCCCTTAAACCTCAGACAGAACCAAATCTTAGGACATCTACTAGTTATTCTGACACTCACTAACTATCTCAAGGGACTGATGGACATGTAAGTATAATGCTATACTGTCAGATGTGCCAGCGTTAGATAAATCACAGGCACTGTAAATCAGAAACCTTGAAATCTTAGTTTCTGCTGCTCATATTGTTGGCACAATGCTGTGTTTGAATTGCAAATGTTTCACAAAAGCTTGAAGGTAGGCAATATAAGTAAGCTATGAGGCATCTGATTGGCTACTGTAAATATGACCAGTAAACATGTGACATCTTTCTTAAGGCCCAACCCTTTATTAAACCATTTTCTCTCTCCCTAATAGATGATTTTATATCTATTAGGGACACAATCATGTGCCCAAATATTTTGAAAGCTATGAAAATACCAGGAGATGATAGAAGACACAAAAAGACATAGTCAGGGAAAGCAAAGAATCAATACCAGAAGTGCATTCACAGTCGAGAAACCAAGACAAATGCAAAGTTCAGAGACAGAAAACTAGTCAAAAGCAAACAGAGAATCCTAATACTAGGGCCTAAATGGAAAAAAACGAACTAATCCTAAGTTTCAGAAAGTTGTTACATCCACTGAGGGATAATGCAGTGCGCAATCACCACCATATATTCTTTGATTTGAGCTTATTTTTGGATGCTTCCAGTCATTTAAAAATGTTTTTATACATTATTGTTTAATAAATGATGTTTAATTCATTCTATCATTTATTTATACAACACAATGTGCAAATCTCGCATCTGCGGGCATCAAACTAACAAAGTAACCAGACTTCCTGTATAAATACACCCATTGTTTCATTCAAAAATCATCATTCAGATGGATAAACTAAACTAAATCTTTAGCAATTGATAGTTTTGATTCGTGCTAGGTTCAGTTTGGTTTGAATCCTTTTTTTTTTTGCCTTTGACTTTCATTTCTGATTTGCACGTTTTTTTGTGTGCTCATGCTTTTCTTTTTTGATCTCAGGTTTTGACTTTTTCCTGCTACTGACTATGATATTTTTGTCTCCTGTTTATACCTCCTGATTTGTTGCGTACTCACAATAACCCTCGGGGACTCTGTCTCTTAACAGGTATAATATAAACAACAAAAAAAAAATGGTAACATAAATCAACTTTGTAACTTCAAACCCAAATCAGAAAGAAACATCAAAAACCAAACCTTCACGTATAAAAAACACAAAACAGACAACAATATACATGAAGAAGTGGCTAATACTATTACTACACCATCTAAAAGAATGACAGAGATGTTAACGAAGATGGCTAGATGTCACTAGATAACGTTCAGGGTTTCATACATTTTCCTTAGAGTTTTCTTGGTCAGTGACATTTTTTTTGGTATGACGCCATATGTTCTCAGTCATGTGATTTGTGCGGCTTCACATGTGACATCATTGGCAGCTGGCTTTTTAAGACAGGACCAGTCTGAGTCTTTATGACAATAACAGTTCTGCCAAGGAACAAATAATTTTGGAGCAATCTTCTAAAAATAAATTCTCCTTTGATTGTGACCAGCATCAGTTTAGTGACTTTCTGTTTCACTCTGTTTGGTAGTTTGAGCCCAGACTGTTTGCTTTTCTTTGCAATTGCCCTTAAAGTGCTCTCCCCCACTCTGCTTGACGTCTCCAAATCAATCGCATTTAGTATATTGAATCAGATGTGACTATTGTCTTTTTCCTGGGATGTTAGTTTTCTGGACAAACTGCTTCTTGCACTTAGAAAAATTTGACATTTTTATATCTGTCAGGTTCTAGAGCTCTACTTTCCTTCCCACATTTGGTGGAATTTCTTCAACTTCTTTAAACAGTGAGCCTCCAGTCACTGAGATGGCCTCCAAGTCTTGTTTTAGATCAGCACACTACTTTCTGAATATCTAGATAAAATGGATCAAAACAAGTTTCTAAGGAAGAAGGTTGAGTCGGGGCCAAGAAGACTGGGTCAATATTGGAATCTTTGAAAACGCAAGTCCAATAATAATCAGACACTTATGGAGATGTAATAAGGAGTCATTTTCTAAACCAAGTAAAGACTGAGTCTGAAGCACTTAATTAATTAGAAAGCTCCATCAAGAATACAAAGATGTCAAAAAGAGTTACTAGGAAACAAGATACACTATGGACCCAGAGGATGACATCATCTTGCTAGTTTAATTTCTAATTTACCAGAAATAATCTGTCATTTTACTTTGATGAATTTGGCCCTAGAGACATACTTAGTAGTTTAACATTGCATTCTCAGACATACAGTTTAGGGTTGGGCAAGGCAGGACCCAACCTTAGATTAGACAATAATCCATCAAAGAGCACATTTATTCACACACAATTGAATCTAAAATACAATATAATAACATCTCATCTCATTTTCCGAAATTGCTTTTCCTAGTGAGGATTGCGTAATATTCTCAAATTCTTTTAATCCATTTCAGGATTGTCAAACTGCCAGAGTCTATTATAGCAGCAATATGCGTACAGTGGGACCATCAGCAATTATCTCCACATTACCAGTCCACTGGGGGGACCTGAAATCAGAGTTCCTAGAAAAAAAACCCAGGCTGGCACAGGAAGAAAGTGCAAACTTCACAAAGACCGGTCAGTTGCTTACCGACTTGGCAAGTGTGAGTGATAACGAGCCAAGGTGAACAGTGATGGGGTGCTGAATGGACAGACAAGCTGGAATAACAAGAAGGTCCATCTTTGCCAGGCTGAGTGGGAGATGGTGTTCCTTTATCCAGGTTGTAATTTCAGTCAAATATGCAGAGATTCTATGTGGTCCTCTGGAGGGAATGACAGAAACAGCTGTGTGTCATCAGCCTAACATCGATGGCACTGATGCCATTACTGGATGAGGTTAAGTAGATGTGTGAGGTGCATGACTTCACCGGGTCAAAGGTACTGTACAAAGGTCAACGTCGTGCACTTCCTGGTTATCTAAGGTTGGACTATCACAAAAGATGTTTGCTTTCTTTCTTTGTTGTTTTTGAATTTCTGGTAATGAATAGTTTTTTTTTCTCTGATATTTTGCTACAATTTATAATTTGGCTCTGGTTATCTGTATCTTTTATTTTTGGTTATCAAATTTTCCAGCACCATTTACTGACTACAATTATTAGAACTTGAAATGAGCTCTGTTTGTTTAATTATTAGTCTTGTTAGTTCTGACACTTGGCTTGACATTTTTGACAACATCACTTGACTCCAATTCCACTTAAAGCAGCATTCACCTCATCCATCGATCCATTTTCAAACCTACTTATCCTGAGCAGATATGTGGGAAAGCTGGGGCTTATCCCAATAAGCAAAGGGAGCAAGGCAGATCATTGCAGGGTGAATGGACACACTCACACTCACACTCATATTGGGGCCAGTTTAGCAAGGCCAGTTCACCTAACCAGCATGTGTTTGGACTGTTTGAGGTGTAACTGGAGGAAACTCACCCAGTCACTGCCATCCATGAGGCAATAGCATTAAGCACAGTGGCATCATGCTGCCTTACTACCAACATTTTACAAGTAATTATAAAAATTAGTCAGTCAGTCAGTCAGTCATTATCCAACCTGCTATATCCTAACACAGGGCCACGGGGGTCTGCTAGAGCCAATCCCAGCCAGCACAGAGCGCAAGGCAGGAACAAATCCCAGGCAGGGTGCCAGCCCACCGCAAATTATAAAAATGATTTATATTAAATCAAGTTCATGCTGCTTTCTTTGGGGAAAATTTGTTGTATTAGGTTTAGACCTGTTTTAAGGCTATCCATCAAGATTAGCACATAAATCATATCACATCAACAATGTAGTTGCTTTATTTGTATTTCTTCATCCAGGTTCAACCATCATGATGAGATAAGTCCAATATTTCTGTATTCCTTTAAAAGGTATTCACCAATCCTTCCATTAATCAGTTAACCTGATTAACCCTGATTGTTTCACCTAAATGATATTTACGTTCTTGGGTTTTCTCCATTATAGTGGAATAAGCTCTCCTTTTGTCCTACTATTCGTCCATTCATTCAATCCCTAACCGTCTTACACAATTCATGGGCACAGGGAGTCAATGATCAATAGCATTAGTTACCAGTCTGAAACCAACCTTGGATGAGGCACAAATATTTATCAGGAAAATCTCACTTTCAAGAGATTCCCATATTATCTTAACATCCACATTTATTGAAAAGACACTATTTACTATTTATAACCATTTAGTTTTATAATATTTATAATGTTTATTCACCTTTTGTTCATTGATCAGTTCTCTTCACTGGAAGTCTACTGCGTTTCAGCAACCAGAATTCAGAAAACATCCAAACCCTAACTTAATTGTGACTTCTGGCCTTAAACAGCAGCTACGTGTGTGTCATCGGGTAATTATTGTCTCTCTCAGCTGTTACCTTCAGGATTTTAGAAAACAAACGTGTAAAATCACAGTACAAAAAAGAATAAATTGTCTTTTTATCAGCCTATCATCAATGCATCCATTTACATTCATTTATATGCTTCAGCCTAATCGGGTTTACAGAGCTTCAGAGGCGGACTACGACATGGAAGAGTTCATGTTGCCAGATTACAAATAATATGGCTGTGAATTGTAAGGCAAGCAAGTATTTGCACACAAATATTTGAAAAGCAGAGGATTTTGTCAAAAAAATCTTTTTTCTGTTTTGTGAAACTGCTTTTCCATTATAGGGTGAAGGGAGATTGGGCCCATCTTCACATCATTGAGAGCAAAGCAGAAAGTATTCCTGGATGAGGCGTCAGCCTGTCACAGTGCACAAACCTGCATTTATAAACCTTTGACACGTTTTAGATTTGGGGGAAATTCACTAACCCACAGAAAATTTATGAGGGTACCTTGAGGCCTGGGCACTACTATAATGCCAACAATATGCAAACATCAGGCTAAGGCAATGATGCCTAGAAAATGGCAGCCAAAAACACTGCCCACTAATGGCTATAACAAGACATTTTGGTCAGACTGAAAAACCATGAAAGCCACACAGATTAAAAAATAAAAGCAAATCTTGTTCAGAGAGAAAAGCAAATAGTTTTTAAACAAGACATATCCTATTTTCTTTTGCTTATGAATCATCAGGTCTAACCAAACATTCCACAGTCATTGCAGAGAAATACATTCTGGCACATGAGATTCATAATCGCAAACAAGAAATCTCTGCATTCATCTATTTATAGGAACATGTTAAATTTAGGTGATTAACACTTTTTAGAGTGATCTGCAATCCAGGTGAAAAACAAAAAAATGAATAGATTAAGGAGGAGGAAGAACGGATGTGAAGCACAACTTCAAGAAAGAAGCAGCTGCCAAATCACTGAGAAATAAAGAAATAAAGAAAAGTGGAGTGATTGGAGTACAATGTTTCTTACAATCACAAAATGTCCAGGAATAGTATAGTACAAGAGAGCAAGTCATTTCTAACCACTAGTAGCTTTAAGGTAGATTAAGAATGTTATCCTCAAAATGAAGCTACCTAAGTAGTATTAATATATTGTTCATGTTCACCCTCTATTACACGTAGCACGGGAAAACATGGGGACAACTAGAGTGGCTGAGAGCATGTTCTCTCTTTTCCTCAGATGAGGACTAGAAGTCAGTGGATAAAGGCCACACAAAAAGGGTCAAAGGCAACCCCACCCCCCCCACCATCAATGAAGTCCCCTAAAGGAGCACCTAGAAACCTAGAACCACCTGACCCGACACAGATTGGACACAGGAGACACGTGTAAAATAAATAAACTGTTTATTTTTCTTTGTCTGTGGGCTATGCCTTCCCCGTACCCACAGACACAACACAGTCCTAAGTGTTAAGCACACAAGTACAGGAACAACTCTCTGGCACCACCACTCCTCCTCCCAGGCAACCTTGTCCTCCTCCACCCGACTCTTGCCCTGAGTGGTGGTTACTGGTCCTTTTTATGGCCCACCTGGCAGTGCTCCAGGTGCGTGATCACCTGTTCCTGATTGCACTTCCAGGCGGGGCTGTAGAGTTGTTCAGGCTGGCTCCAGGACCCATGCAGCACCTCCTGGCAGCCACCCCAGATCCCCACAGGGTTGTGGAGAACTCCATCTCCCATGGAGCCCTGCGGGAAACTGAGGCACCATTGTCAGCCAGGGAGGCTGCCACCAAGCGTCCCAGGGGAGGTACTGATGTAGCCCATTACTGCTCTCCTTGAACTGGTCGCCCACCACAATATATATATACTGTATTGTGATGCCAATCCCGACACAGAGAGGCAGGAGACAGGTTTTGCACCCAGTGCAGTTTATTTACAGTTCAGTACCCAAATCACTAAGACAGAAGGCTCACCGAGCCCAACATAGTCCCCTTCTTTGCTGCCAGTCCATCCTCCTCCACTCCTCCTCAACTAGCTTCTTCCAACAGTACTTCCAAGTGTGGAGAACTGCTTCCAAATAGGGCCCTGTAAAAGTCCATGTGCCCCCTGGTGGTGGCCACAGTGGAAACCAAGGAGGCTGCCCTCTGTTGGCCTAGGGGAGAAACTGTTCTGAAAATACTGTCTCACCTGGTCCTTCCATACTTTGGGTTTCTGGCCATCCGCCACTCTCTCTATATATATTATATACAGTGGCACCTCGGTTTCCGAATAACTTGGTTTACGAGTGTTTTGCAAGACGAGCAAAAATTTTTAATAAATTTTGACTTGATAAACGAGCGAGGTCTTGCAGTACGAGTAGTATGTATACGCTTTGTCTGCTGAGCGTCATGTGATCACAACTGAGCTGATGGTTCTTCTGTCTCTCTCTCTCGCTGCGGGATTGTGAGCAATCGTCTCCTATTCTCCGTCTGAGTCGGCGTGCCCCACTCATATAGTCAACATTCGTACAAGCGTATACTGTTTACTGCAGCATTAGCATTGTGACTGTGTGTGCGTGTGCGCTCGCGTGTGTGTGTATGTGTGTGTGTGTGTGTGTGTGCTCGTGTGTGTGTGTGCTGTGAAGTGCGAGTCCCTGTCTTGCACCCTAAAACACAAAGCTGAGTCTCAGTACTTTAGCAACACCAGCTTTATTCAGCTTGAAACAGCAACAGCGCGGTTATTTATTGTATCGGGATCTGCCGCTCTCCTATACACAGACACAGCAGTCAGGTAGGACCCTGCGCATTTATAATGTTCCTTTTTCCTTGTATCACCCATTGACGGCAGGCACTTATAGCATGTCTGCGATCTTTTCGGATTCGGTTTTACAGAGAACTGCTACAGCACTGGGAGACTGCGATTGTTTTGGGACACTCTTCTGTGTGTCGTCCCGTTGGGTGCAATCCCACAAGAGTTTAGAAACTCACTCACACCAGCCATGATTCTTTTCAAAGGTAAAGTGCAGGTTAATTTGTTTTATGTATTTTTACTTTATATTTTGTATTAATCATTTTTATATGAATAGTTTTGGGATATGGAACAAATCATCTGAGTTTCCATTATTTCTTATGGGGAAATTTACTTTGATATACGAGTGATTTGGACTACGAGCACATTTCCGGAACGAATTATGCTCGCAAACCGACATTCCACTGTATATATACTGTATATATATATATATATATATATATAGTATATATATATAGTATTATATATATACAGTAATCCCTCCTCCATCGCGGGGGTTTGCATTCCAGAGCCACCCGCGAAATAAGAAAATCCGCAAAGTAGAAACCATATGTTTATATGGTTATTTTTAATATTGTCATGCTTGGGTCACAGATTTGTGCAGAAACACAGGAGGTTGTAGAGAGACAGGAACGTTATTCAAACACTGCAAACAAACATTTGTCTCTTTTTCAAAAGGTTTAAACTGTGCTCCATGACAAGACAGAGATGACAGTTCCGTCTCACAATTAAAAGAATGCAAACATATTTTCCTCTTCAAAGGAGTGCCCGTCAGGAGCAGTCTGTCAGAAAGAGAGAGGAAAGCAAACAAATCAATAGGGCTGTTTGCTTTTAAGTATGCGAAGCACCGCGGCACAAAGCTGTTGAAGGCGGCAGCTCACACCCCCTCCGTCAGGAGCAGGGAGAGAGAGAGAGCCAGAGAGTCAAAAATCAATACGTGCCCTTTGAGCTTTTAAGTATGCGAAGCACCGTGCAGCATGTCCTTCAGGAAGCAGCTGCACACAGAAGGTAGCAACGTCCCTATCGTCTAGGTGTGCGAACAGCCCCCCTGCTCACACCCCCCTATGTCAGCGCAAGAGAGAGAGAGAGAGAGAAAGTACGTTGGGTAGCTTCTCAGCCATCTGCCAATAGCGTCCCTTGTATGAAATCAACTGGGCAAACCAACTGAGGAAGCATGTACCAGAGATTAAAAGACCCATTGTCCGCAGAAACCCGCGAAGCAGCGAAAAATCCGCGATATATATTTAAATATGCTTACATATAAAATCCGCGATGGAGTGAAGCCGCGAAAGGCGAAGCGCGATATAGCGAGGGATCACTGTATATTACACACACTAGGGGGTTCACCCCCCTTGCTCGCTTCGCTCACCAACCCCCCTGGCCTATGCTACGCGCCAGCCACCTTATGTCTCTGCCACTCGCGTTGTGAAGAGGGGGGCTGAATGCACCCCAAGGAGATGCAGTCGCTCCTCCGAAACCCTCTCTTAAACGATGATATAATGGGAAACAAATACAGTTTTTTTTACCTCCTCTTTGCTTATTCAGCTGCTGGATTGTTGCTGCTGCCATGCCACGTGATCTGCATTTCGTGTGGCACTTCGAATATTTAAAAGCCTATACAGCAGCTGTCCTACTCTTTGTCTTTTATTTCCGGCCCTGGGGTGTAGTTAAATCTCTTGGCACAAAGTCTCATTTTGCGGGACGTGAGTTCTTGATATTTTTTAATTTTTAATTTAAAAATGGATTAAGAATCTGAAAATCTAACAACATCACATTAAAGTTTGATAAATTCTGAAAAGAATGATACCAAACAAATATATTTAGGTTTTAAAATAATCCAGATTTAAAAAGTGACAAAAAATGTAACAAAAAAAGGTCATATAAAATCGTTGCACAAAATCGTTGCACTTTTAAGCTTAAGATTTTATATACAGTATATAGAATAGATAAAATATTAAATATCATTAATGTATTTTATATATACACACACTGTAAGAAAATATGTGTGGACAAAATAAAGTGTAACCGCTTTGGTACTCGGTTAATATGTAAGAAATGAAAACAAAACAGTGGAAGGACACAAATGTTTCAAGCAAATGCTTCTCAGATTTGAACAATGATTGCTATGGGAGCTGCATTCTCTTCAGGTTCAAGACTGACCACTGACTTCCTGTCTGAGGATATCTTAAATATCCATAGGGAGGGGGGCAGAAGGGGAAGAACTAGTGGGCTGCAAAGTTATAATCCACAGGCTAAATGAAACCCTCACTTCATATACCCCTCTTTCTTTTTAAGCCTTCCTCTTTTTAAAAGAATCTGGCACTTTGACGTTTGGATTTTTGAAGAAATAGAAATGAGGTTTTAAGTGGCATGTGAAATCATGATTCTGTATTCAGTGTCTTTTTACCTTTTTTGATACATTGTCATTTAACTGTCTGTCAGCTCTTCACAAATGTGTTGCTTTATATTAAGCTTCACGTGATCTAGGGGATTTACTGTATATATGAACAGCTCTAAGAATAAATCCAGAAGAAAAAAAACACATATATCTATTAGAAGGTTAGATTATTGTAATTAACTTTAGTAAAACCTGAATTTTACATTGAGCTTTTAATTAACACAATTTCATTGCATCCCACCAAGCTACAGTATAAAATTCGATAAAACATCTTGAACTCCAGCAGTTTAACCAACTTGCTCAGTGTCAAATGGTGAGTGCAAAAGGTGAACAGGCAGCCTTTTGCTTTACACTCTCATGCTTCAGTCAACAAGCCTACATCTGCAATCTCTTCATTCGGTCATTTCTAAACATGCTTATCCAGTCCTGCTCTGAGTCTATCCTATCATCATCTACTGCAGTGAAGGAACAAACCCTCGCCAGGGTGCCAGTCTATTACTAAACCCTCTCATCTACACACCCACACTCACTTACACTGGGCAAAGTTAGAATTACCACTCTAACCTCCATGCGCCTGACATGTGAGAGAAAGATCAGAGAACTCAGAGTACAGCATTCACACATACATGGAGGACATGCAACCTCCACACAGACAGAGACTGGGCCAGGACTCAAAGCTGAATAAGAAGAAGATCTTATAAATGAGTTAAGTATTAAAAGGCCACTCATTTACTTTCAGAACCTGCTTATTATACCCTGTAGGTAAGAGGTAGCTGGAGCCCCTCTGAACAGCAAACAAACCAGCAATTTTAAGGACACTCGTCCATCGGGACACACTCTTCTAAAGAGGCTCTCTATCAAGTTAGTCTCCACATTTAGAAAATGTGAAAAAAAACTGAAGAGAGAAAATGGAGAAACGTATATGGACAACACACAAACTCCATACAAGTTAAAATTTGAACCCAGGTCAGTGGGATCAAGAAACAACAGCACTAACAACTGCACAACCTCAAAAAAAGGCCACACAACAAAATGTTTCTAATTTGCTCCACCACTGTTTCTTGCATCTTCTGCATTCACCTGTCCTTTTCCAAAGGATTCATAAACATATTCATACAAACATGTTTAAAGCATTTCTTTTTAAAAAAAGGAGAATACAGAAAAACAAAAGACTCAGTTTCTGTTCCCCACTGCTTTATAAATGTGCCTGTATTTGGTTGTGTGACTGTTTCTTAAATTACAATATGTTTTGCTTTTGTGTGCGCATTTGGGACAATTTGTCTTCCTTACAGATGTGACATGAGCTCCACATGCCGTCCTCACTCCACAGGCAAGTTTATACTTCACCATTTTTCTTGAGCCTTGCCTGCTTGTTTCAAGGACATGTCCATGCTTCAAATGATTACTTGTAAACCTACCCGGAGACCTCACATCATTTCCTCTCCCCGTCATGCTGCTCCACATTTAATGAACACAGTTATTTAGTCTGACAGTTATTAGAATGGACCTCTTTTTGTAGATTGTTCATTTGTGAGACTTATATAAGAAAAAAGAGACAAATAAATGTATTTGCTCGGATGTTAGCCATATGTCAAACTTTATGAACAGATATAAAAAGGAAAACATGCAACTCCCTTAATGTCTTTCCACTTTCCTGCACTAATAGTTTTATTAGGTGGACAGTTTTGATGTTTTTAAATAGATAGATAGATAGATAGATAGATAGATAGATAGATAGATAGATAGATAGATAGATAGATAGATAGATAGATAGATAGATAGATAGATAGATAGATAGATCCATTTTGTCTATCTATCTATCTATCTATCTATCTATCTATCATACAGGGTGTTCATAAAGTCCATGTGCGATTTAAAATAGTTGTAACTTTGTAAGTTACAACAAATTTAAATTGCACATGGACTTTATGGACACCCTGTATAGTGCAATTCTAGCTAATGTAGTATCTTTCATATCTATTTACGTTATTTAGTTCCTTTAATATAAATCTGACTATGACTATCTATTGATTGTACCGCAGAAAAGGAACTTCACTAGTTGGATCTGAACACAAAAAGACTAGAGTCTTTAAAATAAAAAATGTTTTATTAAGATAAATTTAATTTATCAGAAATAATATGGAAGGGAGCTGGAATAAAAATGGTATAAAATAACTTGGAAAACATAATACATGTACAGGTTGCTTTAGGACCCTCACTAAAATGCTTGATCATTATCTATTGGATAGCACACGTACCTAAAACACCTTCTTCTTTGTTTCCCTGCACTGGCAGTTGTTCCTCCTGCTATTCAATTCTTGTCAACACTAATCCTTCTGACTCTAAGCTCATTGGCAATATGGCCAAAAATGGCTTTTAAACACGAGCCTGGAGGAAAGGCACTATATAAATAAAATTGTTGTTGTTATTAAAGCCCATGAGTCACTTATGGAGTCAGGAATGGCATAAGGAACTCCTGATGTTGTGCTCCGAACTCCGCTCACTAGCCCCATAGCTCATTGTACTCCTGAATCCCAAGTCTTCTAATGCTGTATCCCACATACCTCGGAAGTTGGATGTTGGAGCTGGGAATGAGATCACACCAGAGTTGACCATGTCCCAGTAAAACCTTTGGAAAACCAATATGAACAACTCCAGGAAAATCTTTGTTATGCTTGCTCTTGTGAAATACAGATAACTACTGAACAAATATGCTCCACTTTAGCTGATCCTACCCTATCAAAAAAAGAACTTTCGAGTTTTAGAAATGAATTTCCATTTCTATTATGTTTTTTAGCCATTAAGTCAGGTTAGCTATAAAACCATTGTTTGCAATACCAGTTGGTAACACCATATATTTTTCACATCCAAACACCATAGTAACATGTCCTCCGATAGAGGTTCAACAGTACTGTCTGTACAACTGATTTAATAAGACACAAATAATGCATTAGTTCCAATAAACAGTATAATACTAAGACTTTCATTTACTGTTGATGCAACAGCCATCTTGGATTTTGTATTTGAGGTTGGTAAGGCTCTTCTGAATTTACAAGTAGAAAATACAACATCTGGAGGTGTTGCAGTGGAAACCACCTAATTTGAACTTAGAATTTATGACTTCCCAGTTCAAATGGAATGCAGAATAAAAGGGACTGGCCCATCCCAGGTCATCTACCCTTTAAACTATGGAACAAGGAGCTACAGTACACACTACGTTAATGGGACTCCAAGCTTCCACCTAGAATCTTAGGTGATGAAGTAAGAGTCCCCCATCACCCACCACTACCAATCTTCAATTTCATAGCTCCAGGAGGAGTTATCGCTGGGGTTCCTTCCTTGGTGTTGGCCAGGACACTAGGCACCAGAGCATCATATGCACCTATTATTTTTGTGCATGATGATCCCTACCATACCACCCATTACACTTCCTACCTACCCAAGTAGATAAACTGTCTATAAAGTGGTGTGTAAAACTGTCTATATGTTAAATTGTGTATATCTGAGATCCCTATATCTGGCTGTCTGCCTACTTACTTTATATAATGCCACTCATATCTATCAAATTTGTCTTTCAGATGATTTACCTTCTTCTAATTGTTATGTAATTCTGATGAGGCTCAGTGATTTTGGTTATGCTAATACTTAAATCATCTAGCTGCTTCTATAATATATTTTGAAATTAAAATATTTACTTAACAAACCATTGATTTTATTTATTTTGAAAAATATTTTATTTTTTATATTTTCATTCATTGCAATGTTTAATGGGGAGTGCTATCTGTTATGTTTGCAATATGTACATTTCACGACAGTGTGGTCTTGTTTGCAGTAAAGTGTTTCAGCTGTATTTCTTTATGGCCTCAGTTACCCATTTTAAATAAAGTAATGCATATGGAATAAACTTCACAGATCACAGTGGCACACTTCAAGACTTTGGCTACAGTGTAGAATCTCTCACCTCTGTGGGATTTTCTCCAGTTCCTCTGGTTTCATCGCAAAAAACAACAACATGCAGGTAAGCTCATTGCCCAATCAAAACTGGAACCAGGGCCTACGTTACCCTTTCGATTTATGCACATAAATTTCAAATCTTAGAGCAGCTATATTAAAATTGATAGCACTAAACCCACTAAACATTGCAAAGAGTGAAAGATTATTTAAAAATAAAGAAAATGCGTAATATCCTAAATAAATATTTCAATTAACAAAATCTGTTCTCAAAGCAGACAGATGAACGATGTGTCATCAAAGACAGAATGTGCATTTAAAGCTCTTATCATTCCCACAAGAACACTTGGCCTACTAGCATGTTCCATAGGCTAATTATCATAGATTTCATAATGGATACAAATAATCGGGCATAGCAAGGCTGATTACACAAACAACAAATTTAAGACTTACGATCAATAATTTCAATTTTGAGTACTACTTACAATTAGCATATTAGCATAAAAGACCACTGAAGCACATGGAAATTTTACATCCAAAAAAGAACCGATTCATGCCACTGAGGTTAACATTAATTAACCAGTCAACTTGGATGACAAAGCACTTGTGTAAGCTTTACAGTCTTAGCCATTGCTGAACCATGTGTTACATTTCATTGCAATGTAAGCAAAAGTATACATTCACATAGTGATGTATCCAAGTTAGGAAGTGGTTTTAATTTCTCTACATTCATTAGTTTGAGATTCTTCTTGGAACATTGCTGAACATGACAGACTGACAGACAGACAGATAGACAGATAGTGTCATACATGTGCGAGTAGGAGGCAGCTAAAGGGCTTGAATAATAGTAATACCATATCAGACCAGGGGGCGGCAGGGTATGCTGACTGTCTTTCTCTGTTCCTTGCAGATCATTCCCGGGAAACCCCACCAGGTTCCTCTGCCTTTGAAGATGTTACTTCCGGTTCCTGTGCTTTTGATGACATCACTTTCGGTCACGATGATGACATCACTTTCGGTCACGGTGATGACACTTCTGGTTCCGTCCCCGATGATGTCACTTTGCCTACAGGCCTTTAAAGCCGCCATCTTACCTACAGTCTGGCAGTTATACTTTGGACTCAGTCTTGTGAACATCTCTGTTCAATTATTTTCAA
Source organism: Erpetoichthys calabaricus (assembly GCF_900747795.2). Classification (NCBI taxonomy): domain Eukaryota; kingdom Metazoa; phylum Chordata; class Cladistia; order Polypteriformes; family Polypteridae; genus Erpetoichthys; species Erpetoichthys calabaricus. The sequence continues at coordinate 167,346,592 of NC_041402.2, read as the reverse complement.
ACTTTTGCAGCCAGGATATAATATATGGGTGGCTGCCCCAAACCTTCATAATGTCTGGAGTGTATTCCTTGTCACGATAGATAGATAGATAGATAGATAGATAGATAGATAGATAGATAGATAGATAGATAGATAGATAGATAGATAGATAGATAGATAGATAGATAGATAGATAGATAGATAGATAGATAGATAGATAGATAGATAGATAGATAGATAGCAGTCAGTTTTGTTTTAGTTCTCTCCTTCACTACTATCTCCAGGGGATCCACAGTGCGTTCCAATAAATGAGCTTGCCATTCCACACCATGGTGCAGAAAATCACACTGGTCATCACAGAGTTATAGAAGATTCCCACATTAAAGGAATGCAATCTCCTAAGGAAAAAAGAACCTGCTTTGCTCTTTCTCTTATAAAGATTTTCTGTGTTCTGAGACCAGTCCAACCTGTCATTAATGTGGTCCCTCAAGTACTTGTAGAAGTGGACCACCTCTACATCCACTCCTTGAATAGCGGTCAGACATACAGTAGAGGCTCTTTGGTGTAGCAAAAGTCATTGACAAGTTCCTTGATTTTGTTAAGTTGCAGATAATTCTCTTTGCACCAAGAAACAATGTCCTCCACCTGACTGCTCTCCTCTGTCTCATCCCCTTCATCAGTACACCCTATAAGTGCAGAATCATCTGAAAATTTCTGAAAGTGATATGATCTGGTGTTATATTTATGATGAAGGGTGTACCGAGTGAAGAGAAAAGGAGGCAGGACTGTTCTTTCTGGTGCTCCACTGTTGCTCACATCCATATCAGAAACACAGTCCTCGAGTCTCACAAACTGTGGTCTGCCAGGCAGACTTTCCATTATCCAGGACACCATATACTCATCCACCTGCTTATCACTGAGCTTACTCCTTAACAGGGATAGCTGGATGGTATTGAAGGCACTGAAATCGAAACACATAATCCCCACAGTGCTGCCAGCTTTGCTCAGGTGAGAATAAGCCTTGTGGAGCAGATTGATAATTACATCCAACACATAGGCAAACTGCAGTGGGTTACCAGGAGGTGTAGCACTCATATAGTCCAGGACCAGCCTCACAAAGGTCTTCATGATGTGAGATGTAAATGCCACTGGTCTGCAGTCATTAGGTGAAGAAGCAACTGCCTTCTTTGGAACAGGAACAATACAGGTTGTTTTCCACAGCAGTGGAATTCCCTGAAGCCTTAGGGACAAACTCAACAGGTGACAAAGGACACCACAAACCTGGTCATATTCCTCCATTATCAAGTCCACTTGATCCAGGTTAGGGAGAAGAATAGCTGTAGTCCATCCTAGTAGCATCAGTCATATGTCACAAACACACCCTAGTTGGAACAGCAGCCCAACACAGAGCACACAAACTCTACACACACATTCAGCCACATTTACCACTTTAGTTTCTATTCCTATGTAAAATAAAACATAATTAAATTAAATATTTTATGATGTTCCTTCTACATATCAAAGACATGTTAATTGGAGGTCCTAAAATGGCATTGCATAAGTGTTAGTGTATGTGTGTGTGTTAGGCTGGCAGCCTTGTCCAGGATTAGCTCCTACGTAGGCCCCAATGCTGCTAGGGTAGGCTCTAGCACTCTACAACTCTAAATTTTATTAAACAGGCTTGAGAATGTGCATGAATGTTATTTTATGAAATAAACAAGTGCTAAAAATGATCAAAACGGAATGACCGACTCATTGGAATTACTTAGGAAGTTGCTTATCCTGAAGGGCAGGCCTTTGGAGGACTTTTAATGTTCTCATTGCTACAAAGCAGAGACAATTTTATTATCAAATAGGGTTAAAGATAAATAAAACTGCTTAATGCTGAGAGCCCAGTGCTGCCCCTAAGGTTCTACACTGAAGGACTAATTTAAATTTAATGTTCCAGTAACACTTTGCAAAAGCAGCCTGTTAAAAGTCTTTTATTAAGGGTCATGCTATTCCTTAACTGTTTTCCCTCTAGCAACTTTTTATTTGCTAGGATTTTTCTAAAAAAAGGATTTTTTTAATTCCTGCATAAATGAACCATTCAAGTGTTTTTAGTGCAAAGTTTTAAGAATTTCTATCTGTGTATGGATTATGAGATGCATTTCATATAAAATTTTAGTCATGTCTAAATACTGAAGCTGTAAATCTATTGGCTGAAAGCGTGCCCACCTTTCCTTCACAAATGTTTCTCTTAGCTCACATGCCGCCACTACAAACAGTGAGACCACCAGATCTATTACTGCCCTGAGACTCTAAAAACGTATTATTGCTTTCTTTATGGCCTGATGCTCTAACAACCAAAAGCTGATCAATATAAGCACTAGTAACATTTCATACAGTTCAAAGCCATACACCTCTAAGAAGAAAAATGTAACAATCGGTATAAAAATCTAAACGCACTGCAGTACAAATATGCAAGACAAGGCACAGGATTTGTAGTAAATTAAAAAGAGAAAACAAAACATCTCCAGAATCAATCAGTGTAGTCACATTAAAACTACAAATCTCATCATGTCTCCTGTGTGGCCAAGTCCAGTATCTTTAAGCACTTGATTGAACCCCAAGTTGAAATGATGCCCTTGAGACCTAGCATGGCCTTCCAGAAAACTTAGCATCCTTCATTTTGTTTCTAGATGTCCCAGTCTATATAACAATGTGGGATATTTAGTGCTTCAATAACCAAAGAGAACTGTAACGGAGAGGTTGAGACAATGGCTGCCAGTGAAGCTCCTGCCTCTGCCTCACTTTGTGATCCTCAGCAAGTCACTTAACGCTGCCTATGCACCACCTTTAAAATAAAAAAAACTTCTTTAAACAATTTCACAATAGTACACCTCAGATTAAAGGCATCAGCCAAGTCTACAATCAAAATATTAAGGGTGGTCAGACCCTGCAGTGCTTAGATGTTGCCTCACAGTTGCAGAGGCCCTGATTCTATTCACTAGAGTGCACACCTTCTTCTGTGTCCATGCTGATTTTCTGTCAGATCTTTGGGTTTCCCTGCATATCCTAAAGACATTTCCATTGTGTTAACTGATGACTTTGAATTACTCCTCTGTGCCATTGGATATGTGCAATTGTATGCCCCACAGTGAACTGATGTCCTGTCCATGCTTGATGATGCCAAGAAAGGCAAAGATCACCCTGCCACCACCCTGAAATAGAAAAAACTTTTTTGGAAAATAGAAGGTGTATCCAGCAGGGGGCGCTAGCTTCCTTGTTGGAATAAGTTCTTTTGTAATTGCGGCATGTTACATAACCCAAAACTATATAAATATAATATAAAAAGGCGATATCCCTCCCTTAGTGATATGGCGGTAAGAAATCACTAACTTAGCTTTCTTTAATGATGGTTTATGAAACATAACAGACGAAGGAAGCCATGACAAGACCTTCGGGAGTGGGAGCCCGATGCATAGAGTCTGCCATTTTCGTCGCTGCGCTGGAAGGATTTTCAGGATCGGATGACGTTATCTCCCAACCGTCCGTTGGCTTCAAAGGTGTGCCGGGCAATGTTCCAAGGCTTTATACTCTTTCTTCATGTGCAGGCCCCCACTTAGGTGAATAATACAATTCCAAACAAGGAAAACAGGATACACTTTCATGCTGACTCTGACAGACGAAAAATAGTGCACGTTTCCCCAGCTGTCTTTATCTGTCTTGTCTTATGCTTTGCCTAGCTGTTCGAAATGATGAGCCCCTGTGCTAAATCTGGCTTTGTATTAGCTGTGCATGTGAGTAGAAAAAAAAGACCAACAGATGGTTGGTCACAATATATGCATATATGTTTTTCACAGCATAGTCATTGTTTTTATCATTATTATCATAATTTGTTATGCATTAAAGCCCCCCTGTACAGGGCTGCTTCCTACCTTGAGGCACCACCACATAAACATGTTGCACAGAAGTCCAAAAATGTGTGCTATTTGCCACTACCTGGGATTGCACACATTTAACCCAAAGCTATAAAGACTGAATCTGGCTCCTTGTAACCATGAACTGAATTAAACAGGTTAAAGAATGCCATGTGCTTTTATTATTATTATGATGATGATGATGATGATGAATGCTGCTGCTGTAATTAAAAAGGCTTTTTCTCACAAGTCTAAAGTCTGATTTCTAGCCCAGCATAGCTGTCTGTCTGTGTGTGGACTGCACTTTCTCCCTAAGTCCCTATAGATTATCAATTTGTGTTCACCTTTCTGTCACATCCTGTATGTGTTTGGTTAATCAACCGCTCTGAGCAGCTTCTCACTCGGTGAAGAACGCTTTGCAAGAACAAGTAGTTTGTATATTGTGTTGTATTCCTGAGGTGGCAATGACAGATTGGCCATCTAGCTCTGTGAAGAGGAGTACTTGTGTTCTGTTTTTTGTGTTGTATTGTATTTAATCCATTTTTTGACACCCATTGCATGCCCAATGTACCCTGGAAGGGGGTCTCTCTCTCTCTCTAAGTTGCCTTTCTGCCATTTTTTGTTGTTTTTTTCTTGTCTTCTTTGAGTGGATTTCAAAAAACAAGGCCTGTTAAAGCCCATTGAAGCACTCTTTTTGTGATATTGGGCTATACAAGAAATACATTGTTGTTGTTTTCTAAGGGGCTGTGTACACGAGTTCATTCCTGGGCAATTTTATTTCCTGTTCAGGACTGGCTGCTGTCTTGGGTCAAAGTGTTTTAGGCATAGGCTTTACTCCCTGCAAACCAGTATTGTACTAACTGTGCAAGAAACTAAATGCATAATAATAATTATAGTAGTGTAAGCCCATGCTGCAAAAAGCCCGGCTCTTGAAATCATCAGAAAAAAAATTGAAATGCAGAGTCGACGGTTTCGTTTTGCGGATGTGCTCGACCCCCTTGTCTATCAGTGGCTAAGCGAGTTTCACTTTGGCAATGGAGTCGCTTTCTTTCAGCTTCTTTTTGTAGCCTCGTACGTCTTTCTTCTTCTGACTTATTAACTTTGGGCCGCCTTGCCAGCTCTTTGAGCTTTATTGCAGTAGCCTCGCACTTCCGGGCCGGACAGACAGACAGACACACACTCTTCCATGTGTAGACATTTATATTTAAGATAGTTACAACTGAAATGGAAAAACATTCTAATTTAACAATATAGTCAATCATTTTATAACCTGCTTAATCCTGAACAGGGTCGTAGGAGCCGCTGGAGCCTATCCCAGTTAGCATAGGGTGCAAGGCAGAAACAAACCCTGGACAGGGCGCCACCGACACAACCTAACCACACATTAAGGCCAATTTAGTATCTCCAGTCCAACTAACCTTCATGTCTTTGGACTATGGGAATAAACTGGAGCACCCGGAGGAAACCCATGTTGGCACAGGGAGAACATGCAAACTCCATGCAGGGAGGACACTGGAGGTGAATTCTGATCTCCTTACTGTGAAGCAGCAAAGCTGCCACTATGCCACCATGCCACCCATAACAATATTGAAATATATATATAATTATATATAAAGATTAATAATTTTATAATTAATAAAAATGCTGCAATATTTAATAAAATACAATTTTTGTGGGACTGCAGTTGTTCATCTCTTTATATAAGTGCTTCCTGTTGCCTGTTATTTTTCGAATACGACAGGGCCAGAGCATGGAGTGATGTGATGAGGCAATCACCTCAGGTGGCACTTGCTTTAGGGTGGCATTTTAAAACATTATAATTTAAGAAGATAAACAAATAAGAGTTAATTATGACAGTATGGGACCTTCCTTCTTTTTGTACTACCTTTAAAAATTGTGAGAAGTATTTTCATCATAAAAGCTTTAAATTTCACTTAACACAATTCGCAGAGCCTCATGACACAGTAAGCTTCCCAGAATCACAATAGCATCCACGTATTTATCTAATTATCATTCTAAAATGGTACTTTACTCAGTTATGTGGTTCCTCATAGAATGATTGCTTGACAAAGAACAAATTCATTTTGAGGAGGATTCATTGCATATAAAATCAATTTTTGGGCTTTGATAAAGTTCCTAATATGTGGAGAAACCAGAAATCTTTAATGGATGGTAAGATGCCTAACAGGGCTGACAAGAAAACCTGAACTTAGCCTGGATTATTGTATATAGCAAGAATTCTTTTAAAATCAGAAACATACTGATACTTCACAAATCTGTTATCTATTCATGGTTAAATACGACGCCTGTTACGGATTTAGATAAATAAATAAATAAAGGTTCTTTCTGGAACATTCATGTGGATCGTGAAGGAAAATTTTAGCTCCTTTATTTATTTATTTGTACATAATATCAGTGCATAATATTGGTGTTTAGTGTCTTGATTTTCAGATATCCTATTGTAAATGTACTGATTAGTTCATTTGTAAAATTTTGCTAATTTCTGGAAAGTTCTTAAGGCGTCGGTCACGATGTCTTTTAAATTTGCACTGTGCGTGTTTAGTCAAAAAGGGCAGGCATGAGCCTTTCAGCTGGCAGGATAGTCTGAAATTGCCAAGGTGCTACATTTAGAGGAGCGTGCAAGGTGAGTGGAAAACCCCGTTTCTTTTCCCATTTGATTTTGCAGCTGGGAAACTCAGTAAAAGATAGTTTTTGGGTGGGCGGGTTTACTGTTTTAAAGTGGTCTGTTTTTATCTGCTCACACATTTTCCAAAAATAATATATTATTTATGCATTTATTTTTTTTTTTTTACTTGTTCTGAGAATGCACTATATTGTGGGATTACAGAATCATGAAGTTCGTATTGCAGTATGTATTGTATGTGGATTAAGTTTATCGTCTCAAGCCTAGTAAGGTTATATATTAGGGTCGGTAAAAATGTGCCTTGCCTTAGGTGGCATTATTTAAAGCGCTGGCCCTGGAATACAAAATCACATTCTGAAAGCAACATAATCTAATTCAGGGTCAGCGAAGCTCATCTTGGTGAAATTCTGCGCAACCCTGAACACGTAGATCACAAGGCAGACACACACTCACATACAGCCATATTCACACAGGGATAATTAAAATTTGCCAAGTACAATAACAAGCACATCTTGGGGATGTGGGAGTACCTGATAAAAAAAAAATACAACAAACATTCTGCAAAGTAAGGAGAACGCAAGAGACAGGATTCAAAGCCAGGGTACTGCATTGATCAAAAAGCAGCATTAACCACAGTACCGCCATGCTGCTCTATATCCAGTAGGCCTCTTCATTCCCTTAAAGTATACTGTAATAGTAATTAAAGTACTTTAATAATATACTTTAACAATATCAGGAGACTTTTCCTCCTGATATTCAAATGTTTTGCATACAAATTTGACTTTTTGCTTTAATTTTTTTTTTTACAACTGAAACAATATATAATTCTCTAGTCACAATCGCCAGATATTTTTTTTCTATTTATTTCAGGTTAATTCAACCGAGGAGACAGAGCCAAGACCACACACCCATTATTCTAGAAAATGCAAAACATTCAGATGAAAGCATAGTGGCGTTTCAAACCAGATATGGCCTAAGAGCCACATTCATCTCACTCTGTCTAATGGCTACCTGTCATTCTGTGAGTCATCATTTCAAGCGATTCCAGTTTAATTTCACACAAGCCAATAACACACTGCAGTATTTTCTTTGCATGTTCTCTTTGATTTTTCGTTTTTTCTATCACAACTGGCTCTTCCTATTTTGCCCTGGTATTACATTCTATTCAATTCTGCATCTCTGGAAGTTCAGTAGATGGAATCATGTGTACATTATTTTAATGGTAACTTTTACAACAACCACTTGCAGTTTGCTCTATTAAATTATTCCCTCTTCCCACACCAAGGGCTTTTCAACAATAGTGTGTTTTATGTGTGTTTGTTTTAGAATCCCAATTAAATGATTCCCCTTAGCCATATTAACAACTTTACAGCAACTGCATTTTCATTTTTATTATGTCATATCGAAGATATTTACTTCACCAGAGGTTATAACAAAACACTGCAGTATGGAAAAAAGTCCAATCATAAATACAATCCATGTGACTTCAAAGAAAGAGTTAAGATACATTAATCACAATCAATACTTGAAATGCCATCCTTACTTATCGTGGAGAGCCAATTAAATCAGAGTTCCTCACAGTAATTAAAACACCACAAGTTAAACAAAAATGTAGGCAGGAGCCTAGCAGTCTTATTTTAGAATAACAGAAATTATTTCATGCCAAATTTTGAAAAGAAAAATGCTGCAGTGTTCCACATAAAGAAAATGTGTTGTTCCTCTAGTTTTGGATTATATAACACGTCATTTTTCCATTGTGCTATGGTGAGTGCACTATACTGTCTTTCTTCCAGATAAACACAATCAGTCATCTTGAGGGCACGTGTGAACAACCCACCTATTTGTGATCCCACTTTTTCAATTCAAAGTAAGCCAGCTCTAGATGGGATACCAGTAAAACACTCACATGTAATAATACTGTATGTATTCACAGTCTGCCTAGGACATTTTCCGGAACATGAGAAGAGACCGTTATGGGTTAAGGAGAACATGGAAACACCACTCAGACTTTTAAAGAAGATGGTTCAGGGAAAATATACAGTACTTGAGACTGTCTGCCTGTTTAACTAGGACTTCCTAACATTTGTACCAGTACATTTAAATTAGATAGATAGATAGATAGATAGATAGATAGATAGATAGATAGATAGATAGATAGATAGATAGATAGATAGATAGATAGATAGATAGATAGATAGATAGATAGATAGATAGATAGATAGATAGATAGATAGATACTTTGTTAATCCCAAGGGGAAATTCACATACTCCAGCAGCACCTTACTGATACAAAAAACAATATTAAATTAAAGATTGATAATAATGCAGGTAATAACAGACAATAACTTTATATAATGTTATGTTTACCCCCCGGGTGGAATTGAAGATTCGCATAGTTTGGGGGAGGAACGATCTTCTCAGTCTGTCAGTGGAGCAGGACAGTGACAGCAGTCTGTCGCTGAACCTGCTCCTCTGTCTGGAGATGACACTGTTCAGTGGATGCAGTGGATTTTCCATAATTGATAGGAGCCTGTTGAGCGCCCGTCGCTCTGCCACAGATGTCAAACTGTCCAGCTCCATGACAGCAAAAATTAGAAATTAGAAAACTAATCACATATAACATTTAACTTTATATTTTGTTCCCTGATTACAGTTTACAATATTGCTCATGTGCGCCTATGGATCACCTTCATGGCTTTATCAAGGCAAGCTGTACCTCTCCATGATGAGAGGGGGCACTGCCCATTATATTGTCCTCTTTGTCACCTGCAATTCAGAGAGACAGGAAGACACCTCCTACCTACCTTCAGGCCCTGCCACTTCCAGTTGGACTGCAATGAAAACAGACAGTCCCCAGAAGATGGTGGCACATTTGGAACTGCATGCCAATGGAAAGGGAGCTCTCTCTGATGACACTTTTTTGCTATTAATTGTTTTAAAGTCTACCTGGCTCGTAATTGGTTTGTTCATGCTACTGGAGCCACTTTTATTTTTATTCAATTCTTTTGTGCAGAAAAGTCCAGCGGAGTATCTCGGCTGGTGCCCCAAATATTTCTCTGGCTTTAGCACAATCTGTCCGCCAGTCACACCATATAACAAGTCTTATTTCCTTTGACCAGATATTTGCTTAAGCATTTTAATATGTTTAACTTTCTTGGGACTTACAGTACATAATACTAAATGGGATAAGGGATGTTCCTAGAATGCACCATTAATCTGTGTGCTTATTACAGTAAATTAAAATATATTTAAATGTTATGTAAATTAACGTAAATGATTAAAGGAACGGCTCTCTTAAGACTAACAAACCTTGCTGTGGAGTGCCTTGCCTCTCACATGGTTAGGCTCCACTATCACAGCTGTAATAAATGGAATTCATTTGTAACAATGACTCAAGACTCTTCTTTATCTAAGTATTTTTGGCAACACTGGCAATTAAATCCCCTCTTCATGGTACCACAGAGACAATCAATGAAAAAATATGAAAGAATATAAATAGCGACACAATGGTATACAAAGGATAAATGATGATAACCCATTAATCAACAGAGGATAAAAAAAGGATATTGGAAACCAGAAAACTATCAAACACTTTTATATACCATTTGGGGCATGGCCTATCATCTGACCAATCCCCTCGTGCATTAGAGCCTCACCATTACATTATCCACAATCATCAAATTGTTAAAAACAGATTATATACATGCCCCAGGGTGAATGTCCTGTTCTGCCTATCACCACCTAAAAAGTCTGGAAAACCTCAAATCGATCCGATAGGCACGGAGTAACTGTAACCCTCACATCTGAAGAGCATCCATGAAATGAAACGTCTCCACCAGAATATTGGGATTCCATATGGTGTAACTAGATATGGAAAACTGTTCCAATTTCAGATTTAGGAAGCCAGAACATATGTTCCAACCCAGTATTTGATGCCAGGCTGCTGCAGAACACACTTACTTATCACAGGCCAGCTGATTCTCAAACAAATGGAATGCCTCTGGAGTATCAGAGAACTATGGGATGCGAGAACAAAGAGAAAGCAATGCATCCAGTGTAGAAATGGAAATGTGAACCATATGGAGCTGGGCATGATGATGATAATTGTAATAGCCAATGTTAGAAACTTAATGCTTATTTCATTTAGGATTTTTTCCTTGTTCCTCTTTAATAAAACTAAAATATTTGGCTTTCTAGAACAGAATGTTGGTTTTACATTTCTAGATGACAATGAAACCAAGGGACTGGTTAAAGACTTTTGTCACACCTAACAGCCTCTATGTCTGATCACTTTTCAGAGATTGTATTTAGAGGTGGTGCACTCCTACAAGTACTTGGGGGTCCACATTAATGACAGTTTGGACTTGTCTCGGAACACAGAGGGGCTATGCAAGAAAGGGCAGAGGATACTCTCTTCTTTAGGAGATTGTGTTCCTTCAATGTGGGAAGTGACGTCCTCCACATCTCGTAGAACTCTGTGATGGCGATTGTCTATGCTGTGGTGTACTGGGCTGGGAATATCACTTGAAGAAGGCCCACCGAATCAACAAGCTAACTAAAAGGTCAGGCTCAGTTATGGGACACACTCTTAAAACTTTAAAAATTAAAACAAAACTGAGTGCCATGATGAACAATGCTGCACACCCTCTCTCTAACACACTAACACTGAGAATGTCATGTCAATGAATTATTGAGCAGAAGTGTGTCAGAAAATGCTACTGGGGCTCCTTCATACCAAACTTAACATACCAAACCATACTTAATGCCTTAACTGTGACTGTAACTGTCAAGTCAGAAGTTTTCTTTTCTTTCTTTTAAAGTTTTCTTCCTTTTAATCATTCTGGTGTGTGTATATACAGTATATATCTATTTATCTATCTATGCACTTATTTATTTATTGAAAGAGCTTCTGCATAGAGCCAAATTTCCCCCGAGTTCAAATAAAAATCTATCTGTCTATGAAATGTTCTGCCATGTCCCCTACAAGCTAATATATAAATAGAATGTCCTGACTGATTACCTTGTTGTTCTGAGCAGTGGTAACTGAAATTTAAGGGTAAGAAGACAACAGAGTAGCACAATGACCTGAATCTGTCAGTAATAGCATAATTATAAGCACAGAGACGTTCAGGTCTGTAACCTTTTTAAAGGAAACCTTTCTTTTTTTGTGTAACGATTTTCTTTATTTTGTTTTAGTTTCACTAAAGTTTGAAATGAATTTATTTTGATAATCTTTGGAGGGATTTTTCATACAAAACTCTGAACCTCTGCAATAATGATAAAAACAAAAGTTCAGCCCGAGAAAAAAGCAGATACTAGTATTGTGATTCAGTAGCAACACCTTGTCAGACACGTGTGATTAGGAGGCAGTCGACAAGCCCAGAGGTGAGTGAAATATCGCAAGACAAAGGGTCAATCTGTGGCACTAATACTTCTCTCTGTCTTTATTCAGACAAAAGGAAGAAAATGAAACCTACCTTACTTCCAGGTTCCAAGATGGCCACCGGAATGTCCCCTCTGGCATGATCTGATGACATTACTTCCAGCTCCAACCTATGACAACACTTCCGGTCTCCTGTCGCTGACATCTCTTCCACCCATTTCCGGTCACTTTTGATGACGTTGCAACTGTCTGTCAGCTTCAATGTCATTTCCTGCCAACTCATTTCTGCCTGCCATCTTTGTTTTGTATAAAAGCCACCATTTTGTAAAAGCCGTTGTGATATACGTCCTCACAGGTGGCGCAGTGGTAGTGCTGCTGCTTTGCAGTAAGGAGACTGTGGAAGATTGTGGTTCGCTTCCCGGTTCCTCCCTGTGTGGATAGCGCTTTGAGTACTGAGAAAAGCGCTATATAAATGTAATGAATTATTATTATTATTATTATACAGTCATATGTAAAAGTTTGGGAACCCCTCTTAATTCTTTGGATTATTATTTATCATTGGCTGAGCTTTCAAAGTAGCAACTTCCTTTTAATATATGACATGCCTTATGGAAACAGTAGTATTTCAGCAGTGACATTAAGCTTATTGGATTAACAGAAAATATGCATCAAAACAAAATTAGACAGGTGCATACATTTGGGCACCCCAACAGAGATATTACATCAATACTTAGTTGAGCCTCCTTTTGCAAATATAACAGCCTCTAGACGCCTCCTATAGCCTTTGATGAGTGTCTGGATTCTGGATGGAGGTATTTTTGACCATTTTTCCATACAAAATCTCTCCAGTTCAGTTCAATGTGATGGCTGCCAAGCATGGACAGTCTGCTTCAAATCATCCCATAGATTTTTGATGATATTCAAGTCTGGGGACTGTGACGGCCATTCCAGAACATTGTACTTCTCCCTCTACATGAATGCCTTTGTAGATTTCGAACTATGTTTTGGGTCATTGTCTTGTTGGAATATCCAACTCCTGCGTAACATCAACTTTGTGACTGATGCTTGAACATTATCCTGAATAATTTGTTGATATTGGGTTGAATTCATCTGACCCTCGACTTTAACAAGGGCACCAGTCCCTGAACTAGCCACACAGCCCCACAGCATGATGGAACCTCCACCAAATTTGACAGTAGGTAGCAGGTGTTTTTCTTGGAATGCGGTGTTCTTCTTCTACCATGAAAAGTGCTTTTTGTTATGACCAAATAACTCAATTTTTGTCTCATCAGTCCAAAGCACTTTGTTCCAAAATGAATCTGGCTTGTCTAAATGAGCATTTGCATACAACAAGCGACTCTGTTTGTGGTGTGAGTTGCAGAAAGGACTTCTTTCTCATCACCCTGCCATAGAGATGTTCTTTGTGCAAATTGCGCTGGATTGTAGAGCGATGTACAGATACACCATCTGCAGCAAGATGTTCTTGCAGGTCTTTGGGGGTGATCTGTGGGTTGTCTGTAACCATTCTCACAATCCTGCGCATATGCCGCTCCTATACTTTTCTTGGCCTGCCAGACCTGCTGGGTTTAACAGCAACTGTGCTTGTGGCCTTCCATTTCCTGATGACATTCCTTACAGTTGAAAACTGACAGTTTAAACCTCTGAGATAGCTTTTTGTAGCCTTCCCCTAAACCATGATACTGAACAATCTTTGTTTTCAGATCTTTTGAGAGTTGCTTTGAGGATCCCATGCTGTCACTCTTCAGAGGAGAGTCAAAGGGAACACAACTTGGAATTGACCACCTTAAATACCTTTATATCTCATGATTGGACACACCTGTCTATGAAGTTCAAGGCTTAACGAGCTCATCCAACCAATTTGGTGTCGCAAGTAATCAGCATTGAGCAGTGACAAGCATTCAAATCAGCAAAATTAAAAGGGGACCCACATTTTTGCACTGCCAATTTTTTGCATTTGATTTAATTTCATACAACTAAATTCTGCTTCACTAAAAATCTTTGTTCGGGAAAACACCCCAGTACTCAGATGTTCCTAGGAAATGAAAGACATACCACTGTTATCTTTTCTGTTTAAAGGAGAGTCAATTATTATGCAGGCTGAGAGAGGTTCCCAAACTTTTTCATATGACTGCAGTGTAAAAGTAATTTTGATCACCATATTTTTGCCTTTTTTGTTTTCTTTGTGGACGTTATACCAGGACGGTCCCCGACTCTTTTCAGGAAATATTTTTCTTATATAGCACCTTTAGTTTTTTAAACCTCATACGGGTTGGAAAATGGATGGATGGATATTTAAAGCATGCTGGACATTAATTTTTGGACTGCTATGGCATCTGTTCCCTATTAAGAGTTTAGTTACTGTTGGAGGAAGGAGCAGAACTTTTCTTGAACCATTTAAAAAGTGAACTTTAATAAAGAAACTTCATTTCATTCCAATGATAAACAGCCTGTTAGGTTGAAACTGCTTAATGTTACTTGGCTACTATCTTCATCGCCAAGCGTACCTACCCATTACCGAGCTGTTGCCTTATCCTAGTTTTGGTGATTTTTTTTTTCTTTTCACTAAAAATCTTTATATAAAATACTACACAACAAGCAGACATATGCAGAATGAACACAAATGCTTCTAAACAGAAACTAAATGCCTTTCTTCTCGAATGAATGACACAAATTTAGCTTTAAGAGTTTTTTTTTTTGTGAAGTGAAACATTGAGTTTCACTGCAATTTCAAATTTCATACAATCGGTTTCATTGATACTCTTCAAATAACAAAAAGGTTAACAGTGGTCCAGCTTGTTTATTGAAGGGATGCATTAATACATTTTTGAAAGTTAAACAATTATTTAACCATTCCTCACAGAGAAAATGTTACTTGTTTCTACTAACACTTAGTTTAAACGTCATTTCTTTGGGTTTAGTTTGATCGGACCCCCCAATACCACAAAACGTTTACATCCATTCTCCAACAGTCCATTGGGCCAAGACCCATTCTCTCAGATCACCAGCCCCAACACATCTTCTTAGGCCTCAACCCATCCGGTATCACTAGGACTCTCTTTCACCCAATCTTTCTCACCTTTTATTCCATATGCCCCAAACTCCTCAGTCTACATCTCCTTAGCATAAATCCTATCACCACCATACCCAATCTCTCTCTCAAACTGGTATGCATCTTCGTCTCCCTCGTGACACCCACGCATCCTTCTAATTAATCTCAAATCCATTTTTTTTTAGCTTCTCTTTTTCTTCCACCCTCATCAGCTACGTCTTAGTCCCACACACCAAACTGTCATCACACAGCTTTCATAAGCTTTTACCTTCAATACCATACAGGCACTTTTAGAAGTCAGAATGGTGAAGAAATTCTGCCATGTACCTCTCACTTTTTTTTAAATAATTTTAAACCAAAGACCACACTATGCACAGACTATCTACTAAAGAAAAATATAATAAATACTTTCAATTTGTTATATTAGGGTGCTGTACCATGTTAGCCATTATGGATATAATGAGAAGTCAAGGAAAATTACACCTTTTATTGGCTAAATGAACAGATTACAGATCTTACCATTGACGTTTTATGTTGATTTATGTGTAAAACCATTGCTTGGTGTGCTTTGCAAAAAACTGAGTTTTCTTGGAAAAAACATTCAGCCCTCAAAGAGTTAATTTAAAATAGAGTTTCTTCTGCCACTGGATTCTGGGGGGAGATTGGGGCTCATCCAACTGTGTAAGTTAAGACAAGTGAGCAGTGTAGTGTAAGATGTCACTTGATTTTTCATAACAGAATGCTGTCTCCTCTGATGTTACTCTGAGTAATACTATTAGGGAGTACAGTCTTCGATTTTTGACCCAATTAGAGATACTGAGCTGTTGATGAAGAACTGATCATAAAATAAAATGTGAAAGAGAAAATCGCTCTAAATCTTAGGGACACTGAGCTGGTTTCCGAGTTTCTACAGTCTCTTTCACAAACAAGGTGACTGTCATCCATTCTAGGAATTTACTTGTTCACACACTGCTGCATCCCCATAATCTCCTGCCTGGATAGCTTCCACACATGAACTTCTCATCATGGGGAAGGGGTGTTATGATTTGGACAGGTGACCTTTGAAATTTATTTTCCATCTAAAAGAAAATACTCTGGACTCAGAAAGTTTTCACACCCCTCCCATTTCTGCACACTTTATTGGGTTGCAGATTTAATTATTAAATGGATACATTTGCCATTTTTGTCCATAAATCAACATTCAATAACCCATAATGACGTCAACATGTTTTCAGAAAGCTTATCAAATTTATTAAAAATCAAAAACTGAAATCAATCTCTCACTCATAGAAGTATTCAGACCCTCTGCTGTGGTACTCCAAATTGTGTTCAGGTCCAACTTGTTTGTTTTAATTATCCATTAGATGCGTCTAGAACTTGGATGGAGTCCACCTGTGGCAAAATGAATTGACTGGACATCATTTAGAAGGGGACACACCTGTGCATATAAAGACCCCCCATGTCACACTACATACCTGGACAAAAAGAGAGAGAGGGGGATTGGGAGCATGCTCTGATTACAGCATGTTGCTGCACCCACTGCACGACATACCACCCAGATTGGGACCCAAGTGCAGCCATGCAACAGGTGACACCTCAGCACCACACCTGAACAGCGTGAGGTTTTATATAGTGCCTGGAGTGCCAATCCTGCCACCAACCCACAAGTTTTTCCTGTAAGTTGGAGGTCCTGATCTGGATGCAGATTAACGTCAGACACAGGATGGAGCAATTGCAGGTTAAGGGCCTTGCTCAAGGGCCCAACAGAGTAGAGTCACTTCTGGCATTTATGGGATTCGAACCAGCAACCTTTCTGACAGATCCCAAACCTCAGAGCCATCACTCCACCCACTGAACAAAAACCAAGCCATGAAGTCAGAGGAAGTCTTTGTAGACCTCGGCGTTCAAACTGTGTTGAGGTACAGATCAGGGAAAAAGTATAAAACCAGTTCTATAGCTTTAAGTTTTCCATGGAGCATAGAGGTCTCAATAACTGTGAAATGAAAAGCGTTTGGACCAACTTAGACTTTTCATAGAGAAGTCCTGGCAAGAAGGGCCTCAGTGAAAGAGGTGGCCAAGAACCCAATGGTCACTCTAACAGAGCTTCAGAAGTTGTCTGCTGAGATGGGAAAGCTTGTTGGAAGGATGACCATCTCAGCAGCACCCAATTAGTAAGGCATTTATGACAGAGTGGCACAATGGAATAAAATGCATGTGGTGACATTTAAAGGACTCTAAGAACATGATGAAACAGAGTCAGTGGTGTGATGGGACAACAACTAAATTCTTTGGATAGAACTCCAAGCTATATGTCTGGCGAAGAGCAAGCATTGCTCATAAATGCCTAATACTATCTTTGTGGTGAAGCAGGGTGTCCGCAGCATCATGCTATGGGGGTACAGAGAGAATGGTCAGTATTAAAAAAAGGATGAATGCAGCCAGATACAGTGAGATCCTTAAATAAAACCTTCTCCAGAGTTCACATGGCGTCAGACTGGTATGGTGGTTCACCTATCAGCATGACAATGACCCGAAGCATACAGCCAAGACAATGCTGGTGTGACTTTAGGACAAGCCTCTCAATGTCCTTGAGCATCCCAGTCAAAGCCCAGTCTTAAACTCCATAGAACATTTGTGGAGAGACCTGAAGATGGACGTTTACAGACACGTTCTATTCAATCTAACAAAACTCAAGAGGATCTGCCAGGAAGAATGACATAAACTGCTCAAATCCAGTTGTGCAAAGCTTGTAGAGACTTCCCCAAGAACACTCAAATCTGTAATTTCTGCTATTTACTGAAGTACTGAATTGAACGTCTGAATGAGAGATTTCAGTTTTTGATTTTTAATAAATCTGCAAACCATTCTGAAAATATGTTTTACTTTGTCGTTATGGGTTAATGAGTTTAGATGGATGAGCAAAAATGGCAAATTTATCCATTTAAAATTAAACTACAACACGATAAAGTGTAGAAAGGAAATTTTCTGAATGCACTGTATATTGGAGAGAAGCAATGACTGAGTAATGAGTTCACTTTAATTATTTATTGTAGCTGAATAGCAAACACACTTTTACTTGCAATTTTACTTACTTCAGTAATCTACGGGGATTTCACTCGCCACCTACGCGTAAGGGCCATGTTCTCCATAGATTCACCCCTGCTTCTCTCTGTGAAGCTGGTTGCACAGAAAGGTATAACTTGGATTACTGGGCTCAATGGTTCCCTTCTTTGCTCTTTTATTACAAAATCTGTCCTTTTTACAAACACTTGCCAAATAATTAGAATGTCTGAGAATTGATTAAGCTAATTGCTCAAGTCTCTTATAATCGATTCTATTATTCAGACATCTACAAGCTAATATGGGGCTGTTGTTAGGCTTTGACTTCTTTGGCCAGCAGTTTTCTAACTTGGGATGACACATACTGAGCTCCAAACTATAAAACTGAGCTTCAACTGAGGGAATTGCCAGGCTGACTTTCCTGAAATTTTGGAGCTTGCTTTGCAATGCAAGTGAAAATACCAGGGACAGGCAACATGAAAGAGCTTATGCTTACCTAAAAAGACATTCCTATCTGACTAAAAAAGAAATTTCATTCTAAGCCCAGCCATAATATTCATTACAGTCATTTGTAACCACCTCCTGCAAATGCAAGAAAATGGCAACTTTCTTTCAAGTCCTTTTTTCCCCTTCTCTGGCAAAAAGCCATTTTTGCTAAAGTGATTTTCATTCTGAATGCAGTCTAATGTACAAGTCAGCTCCTACTGCTAGTCCATTTACTAATTTTATTATTTTAATATCACTAAGATGAAACTCCATTCATCCTTCGGGTACTCTTAAAATCGACCAGCCTGTAGTGCTCAGCCTCCCCATGGCTCTTCATGCAGCGAGACACTTCCAGGTGCATCAAAATGAATTTATTTAGTCTGGTAATTATAGCTGAATTGGCTTTTGCTATTATGTAACACATTTTAGACGCGTGATTTGATATTTTAATAGACAATTTGACAACAGAATGTTTGTCAAATCTGATTCACTTGGAGCTACTTTGCAAGTGAAACGCATCATGTTTGGCAAGATCCCTGCTGAGACGTACCTTTTATTCGCAAATTAAGAATGATGGCTAAAACTGGCCTAAGCTTACAGAGGATCTGAAGAACTGTTATTAGCTCCAGTTTTTCCAGCCAAAGCCATTAATAGTCTTACATGGCATGCTTCAGTGGGACGATTTAGTGCCTCTCATGCAGTAATCCAATTTGCACATTTTTATATGTTGTAGTTAGGACCTTTCCATCTAAAACATGGTCTCTCTCTCTCTCTCTCTTTCTATATATATATATATATATATATATATATACACACACATACATATATGTGTGTGTGTCCTTATGTGACCTTATTTATCCTTCAAAACATTTAGTTTAATAATACTCAACATGACAAAATGACCTTATTCACTTAGGAATTTTAAGCTCTTCTAATAGTTGATAATGTTAGACCAGCCTGCTATTAGTATTTTCCAGTAAACTCCCAATATGCAGAACTCATTTTGCAACTAAACACCTTTAAGAAAATAAGAAACTGCAGGAAATCAGAATTTTGTGAAATCTGTCGCCTAGACATTTATGCAAGTCTTGCTTTTCAAGAACAGCAGATAAGGTTAGGGAAAAGACCGCTTGGCCACTGACAGCAAGAAAGTGAAACTGAAGTAACATGGAGAAGGAAAGGTGCTGGCCTTGTGTTCATTAGTTTAAAATAAATGTGATGTTCCAAAGCTGCTCCTACACGGAGTTGGAGCAACATTTCAATGAGGGTCTTTGCTCTTCCTTTTGTGAGATTTATTTACTGTCACTTGGTCAGTGCCTGAACTGAAAGTGAAATGCCATTTGCAGGAAAATTCATTTGATGGCTAGCATCAAATGAGTGTCATACTCCAGTTGTTCCTGGGAAAGAGTTTCATTCCCTTTTGGCCCTGTATCGAATAAATAAGATTTGAAAATGCAATCCTGATGGTTATGGAAAAAAACAGCTTGATCAGTCTGTGAGGGAAAAGTAAAAGTGAATTACCAGAAAACAGAAAAGTCTCTGTAATGCATCCGTTTAAGTAAAAATGCTTTCTCCATCTGCAGCTCGACTAGCACTTTATATATAGGATCAAATCTTGCCCTTCGCTGTGGTTTTTAAAATGTGATTTGAATGAAATGAGCCCAGAGATGAGCCTGTCATTAAATTTAAATTTTCTTTTGAATTTAAAGAAGTAACTATGAAGACTCTAATGCATTTCCTGGACCGATGCAGAATCGAGGGCCAGTCAATGACAACACCTACAGAAATCTTTATCCTTACTCCACTTTTCTGCCTCAATTTCCTTTAATCCTCATTGACGTTTCACCATTTCTAATTTTATTTTCCCTGTTACCAACTTGACTTTCTGCATTGCATCACCTTCAGCTGGCTTCCCTCAAATGTTTTAAGCCAGTGATATGTAAGCCTAGCCTTACAATCTTAAATCTAATTGTTCTAAAATGGCACTTTACTGGAATATGTGGTTCCTTGTAGAACCATTGCTTGACAGAGTACCATTTCATTTTGGAAAGAGTTTTTTGGGCTTTGAAAATGTTTCTAAAATGTGCAAAACACATAAATCTTTAGTGTATAGTGCCACACAAGTGCAATTAGAAGAAAGTTGAATGGACCAAGTGGAGGTAATTACCCGCCAGGCCAAGGGGTGGCGGGGTGTGCTAAACCTTCTTCTGTTGTCTCTGCAGGCCAAATATGGGAAAACCTGCCTGATTTAACAACAACAATGTCACATCTGTTTCCGGCGTGAAGAAAGACGTCACTTCCGGTTCCAGCGCCAAACACAATGTCACGTCCGGCCCCAACGCCAAGAAAGACGTCACTTCCGGTTTCTGGCCTCAGATAATATCACTTCCAGCCTCACCTTTTAACCTTTTAAACCGCCATCTTCTTCACCATCAATTCAGTTCATCCTGGAACTCAATCCATGTTCATCAGTGCTTATTTCAAAACTCTTTTTGCAGCCAGGGACGATATATGGGTGGCTGCCCCAAACCTTTCCAGTGTGTTGAGACTCATTCTTTTCACAGTAGTAGGATAATGACAGATCAAGAAATCCTGAACTGAGTCTGTGTTATTGTGAGCAACAAGAGTCCTGTTAAATGACAAACCTCATTGGTATTTCACAAAACGTTTATTCCTGTAACCTATTATGGATCTAAATAAATAAAGGTTTTATCTGGAACCTTCATATGGATGACTCTTTTAAGAAACAAAAATGCTTCCCTATGACATTGCTCTCCAGAGCCACTTTGGCACTTTTATTTTGAAGAGCGTAGAGGTTAGTTTTGCCCTACTCAACTTACGAACAGCAACACAGGTATAAATGTACCAAAGTGGAGATTCAGATGAGTAGAAAACACATTCAGAAAAGTTATGACTGGCTGGTAAAAACATATGAAAATGTTTTCTTCATGTCTTCTGTTCTTTATCAAATTCAGACAAAAAACAGAAAGATTACAAAAACATGAGAGGCAACATGAAAGAAGCAATTTAAGCAAAGCTCTAGTCAAAATCCAAAATTGCAGGCAAAAGGGAGAAAAGCTGTAAACACCTAAGGCATGGATGTGGAACTCAGATTCTAGAGGGACACAGTGCCAGTGTATCTCATTATGATGACTGCTGGCTATGAAAAAAGAAGCAATTCATAGTTCTTCATCTTACTAAAACAAATCAATTAAAGCAAATTAAGTTTGTTCTTTTAGTAGCAATAAGTAATAAACCTGTAGCCACTACTGTCCTGCAGGATATGAATTCAACACCCGTGATTTCCAAGTTTGCAAGAATTCAATGCACAACTGTAACATCCAGAAGGAAAGTCCAGCCCTTTTTCTGGGCTCCTCCCATCACACAGACAGACCAATCACAGCGACTAAGCCAAACCTGATGAATAATAATACAATGCATGTGAAAAAAGGGACTGAGGCAGAGACTCCATCCATCTCTCTCTCAAAACTTTCATCTCCAGTATTTCCTGCTTAAGACCATATTCCAACCACGGATAACACATTTGTTCATAATGATGGATTGATCTACATGCCGTTTTTAGATGCATGTGTAGTTAATGTGAAAAGCACCTACTGTGATAGCTATGTTTGTCTGTTGGCATAAAATAACTCAGATTTGTTGAGATTTAGCACACTTATTCTTCAAAGAAATGTGTCGGGATAGCTCAATTTTCAAAGGGATATCTTTAATACAGTGTGCTTTTTTTTTAAATTTCAAAATCTCCCATTTAGAAGCATTAGTGAGTTTTCTAACTTGTCTGTCCAAAAGCAGAGCAACAGTGGTTCAGCTTCAATTTTCCCTCAAGAGCTGTTACTTCAAATTGTATAATTTTTATTCTTTTCTTTTACTTCTTCGACAACCGTTCCTGATGGCAAAACAGTGAAACACCTTTGGTCGTGTGTGCTGAAACAGAACACAGTTTGGGGTGGGGCCAGATGTGGGCTGGGCTGGATGACTGAGTGTTACCATTTAAGGAATGTATGGGTGGCGCAGTGGTAGCGCTGCTGCCTTGCAGTAAGGAGACCCGGGTTCGCTTCCCGAGTCCTCCCTGCGTGGAGTTTGCATGTTCTCCCTGTGTCTGCATGGGTTTCTTCTGGGCGCTCCGGTTTCCTCCCACAGTCCAAAGACATGCAGGTTAGGTTGATTGACGAATCTAAATTGGCCCTAGTGTGTGCTTGGTGTGTGTGTGTGTCCTGCGGTGGGTTGGCACCCTGCCTGGGATTGGCTCCAGCAGACCCCTGTGACCCTGTGTTCAGATTCAGCGGGTTGGAAAATGGATGGATGGATGACATTAGATGTGAATGCTTTAATTCAATTTGATAATAATGATATTCTATAACTATTCAATATTGTATTATTTATGTAACCATACATCTTCATCTTTTTCTGTACTAGAAACAGTCTGGCTTCTGCCTCTGCTCCATTCTGCTCCGCGCCATTGTGTGCGAACCTTACTCCCAGCAGCTCACTTCTTCTGCTCCTTCAAATCAAACTGGACAAGTGACATGATGATGTTCATGTTCATAAAAGGAAACAACAAAAGCAGATTTCACTTATGTGAAAATGTAAGATTGATAGCCCTGTAGCATTTTATGGTACAGTGACGAAATGTATTTTTGTTACACTAAAAACAGCCTAATGGCTGTACTATCAGAAGACTATGACAACTCAGTATTTCTCACACTGTCATTGGCAAAGTGCCACAGTGATCTGTTCTCTCTCGTGTTTTTATGCAGCCAACAATTTTAACTTAAGACTTTATCTTTGATTTTAAATTTCCATTCGGCACTTCTGTGAAAACTTTTATAGTCAAGAAATCTGAACACCAAAGAGCCACTGACCCTGCGCTCCATCTATTAACAATAGCACATGAATGCTTTCATGTTGAGTTGGAATCTGCTGTGAATAAAAGTAATTTCAGCAACATGATATTCAGAAAATGGTATACTTTATGTGCACTACTAACACATAAAATTACATTCTATTTTCACCTTTATTTTTGAATATGACACACTGTTACAAAAATAAGTAATAAACAAAATTGTGATAACAAACTTTCTAATGAGGTGACTAGAAAATTTAAAAAAAAGCTCCAACTTTCAAACCAGCTATCCAAGTCTACGGATGCAATTATGCCAGTCATAAATCTTCTTTCTTTTTACATTAGAAGGCCTCTATGGTTTGTAATTGGCTTTAAAATCCCTTAAGGTGAGTGATGCTTCCAGAAGATCAACCAATGAGTCTACTATGACTGGTGGAATGTTTTTTTTAATGCAAAGGAGATTAACAAGTGTCTTTTCCATAGAGATTAGGTAGAGAGAAATCAGTAAACAGGTGTTCATTTCAATTTCAAGATCAAACTATTAAAATGTTAACCAGAATTCAAAAGTCAAAAAAAAAAAGAATCAAAATGATTAACTCACCCAAAAGATTATTTGTTTAGTTTTAGGGTCATAGCAGACACGACTAAATATATCATGAGTCATATGCATCACATGCCTACCAACAATGCAACAACATTGTGACAGGGCACACAAAATTAAAAAAACAACAGCCCACAAAAGCGTCACTTATTCATAATAAATTATTTTCAAAAGCAAAATGAAAATTAATAACTAATTAAATATAATTAATTATATTTGTTTGTAATTGCAGTTTTGTATAAATGATATACACAATACACACAATACAATTTATTTTTGTATAGCCCAAAATCACACAAGAAGTGCCACAATGGGCTTTAACAGGCCTTGCCTTTTGAGAGCCCCCCAGCCTTGACTCTCTAAGAAGACATGGAAAAAAACCCTTGTGCGAAAAAAAAATGGAAGAAACCTTGGGAAAGGCAGTTCAAAGAGAGACCCCTTTCCAGGTAGGTTGGGCGTGCAGTGGGTGTCAAAAAAAGGGAGCAAATACAATAAAATACACAGAATAGAACACAAGTAATCCTCAATATAATATAATAGTGCAACAGAAATATTACAAGTACAGAGCAGAATTCAACAGCAGATGATATTATGTAATACGATTTGGATTTGTTCCATATGATTTGTGGACTGGATTTTGTTGCTTAGGATTGCCTTTGCCGTCTCTACAACATTGCATGGACATCAGGGACAGTGCCTCTGGATTGGCAGACCGGGGTGGTGGTCCCCCTCTTTAAGAAGGGGGACCGGAGGGTGTGTTCCAACTACAGAGGGATCACACTCCTCAGCCTCCCTGGAAAAGTCTATTCGGTGGTTCTGGAGAGAAGGGTCCGTCGGATAGTCGAACCTCGGATTCAGGAGGAACAGTGTGGTTTTCGTCCTGGTCGCGGAACAGTGGACCAGCTCTATACCCTTAGCAGGGTCCTGGAGGGTGCATGGGAGTTCGCCCAACCAGTCTACATGTGTTTTGTGGACTTGGAAAAGGCGTTCGACCGTGTCCCTTGGGGAATCCTGTGGGGGGTGCTCCGGGAGTATGGAGTACCGGACCCCCTGATAAGGGCGGTTCGGTCCCTGTACAACCGGTGTCAGAGCTTGGTCCGCATTGCTGGCAGTAAGTCGAACCCGTTTCCAGTGAGAGTTGGACTCCACCAGGGCTGCCCATTCTCACCGATTCTGTTCATAACTTTTATGGACAGAATTTCTAGGCGTAGCCATGGTGTTGAGGGGGTCCGGTTTGGCGGACTCAGGATTGGGTCACTGCTTTTTGCAGATGATGTTGTCCTGTTTGCTTCATCAGGCCGTGATCTTCAGCTCTCTCTGGATCGGTTCGCAGCTGAGTGTGAAGCGGCTGGGATGGGAATCAGCACCTCCAAATCCGAGACCATGGTCCTCAGCCGGAAAAGGGTGGAGTGCCCTCTCAGGGTTGGGAGCGAGATCCTGCCTCAAGTGGAGGAGTTCAAGTATCTCGGGGTCTTGTTCACGAGTGAGGGAAGAATGGAGCATGAGATCGACAGGCGGATCGGTGCGGCGTCCGCAGTGATGCGGGCTCTGCATCGGTCTGTCGTGGTGAAAAAGGAGCTGAGCCATAAGGCAAAGCTCTCAATTTACCAGTCGATCTATGTTCCTACCCTCACCTATGGTCATGAGCTATGGGTAGTGACCGAAAGAACGAGATCGCTAATACAAGCGGCTGAAATGAGTTTCCTCCGCAGGGTGTCTGGGCTCTCCCTTAAAGATAGGGCGAGAAGCTCAGTCATCTGGGAGGGGCTCAGAGTAGAGCCGCTGCTCCTCCGCATCGAGAGAAGTCAGATGAGGTGGCTCGGGCATCTGATCACGATGCCTCCTGGACGCCTCCCTGGTGAGGTGTTCCAGGCACGTCCAACCGGGAGGAGGCCCCGGGGAAGACCCAGGTCACGCTGGAGGGACTATGTCTCCCGGCTGGCCTGGAAACGCCTCGGGATTCTCCCGGAAAAGCTAGAAGAAGTGGCCGGGGAGAGGGAAGTCTGGGCATCTCTGCTCAAGCTGCTGCCCCCGCGACCCGACCTTGGATAAGCAGAAGAGGATGGATGGATGGATGGATTGCCTTTGAGGCAAACCCTGTATTTGATCTTCTTTTTTGCTCATTTTTACAATTTTTCTCTGTCTAACTTTTTTCCAGAAGATCATCAACCTTTTAGGCTTTAACCCCGAGCATGACTCCGGCTCATAATACTATGTAAATACGGTTATTCCCGAGTCAGACCCTGGATGAAAGGTAATGTTCTGCTTTACACTGGTAGGCCCAAATAACTCTCAGAACAGCATGCTGCTACTATTCTGTCATTAATCAGGCAGACAAACTTTTTGAGCAAAAACCAGAAGATACACTCAAAAAATAAAAGTAGACAAAAAAAGGTAGAAAGTGAAAAGAAACCGAAGCCCAATATGAGACATAGTAATTGTAGTTGAGGGAACAAGAGAGTCAAAACTCAAAATACACATAAGTTAAAATTTCAATGATAAACTTTGAATTTTTTTTTTCTTACAGATTTGCCATCCGCAGATCGGACAAGGATTTGAACTCCCAGCTGTCCTTTAATCCCATCGTGTCGATTAATCATTGGTTCTGACCTCAGAGGCCACACCCTTAGCAATGCTGGAAGAGGACCCAATGATGCAAATAAGCAATGTCAGCATTTGAGAACACAAAATCATACCAAATCATGACATATGTAATCTAGTGGATGAAATAACATCAAGCTCCAAAAAATCGTGGATATTTAAGTTCCGCCACTATGTGGTAACTCCAAGGTTTAACCAAAACACATAATTTTCTGACAAAAATTTTAAGATGTAAAAATTAACTTCAATTTCCCACAGACATCATGTTCAAATAATTGGAATCAGAATCTGGACTTATTTCAATTGAGAATTTTTGACCCCATCAGCAAAATTCCATTTACATCAAAAAAAAGTGGGCTTTCAATCACAATCTGAAAATGAACATTGACAGAGTTGTATGGATATTCCTATGGGAAAGAACTCAAAGGATCAGGGGTCATAAAGCTAAATGCATTTTCATAGAGACAGTGGACTACACAATCCCTGTAATGCCTTCGTAATTTTTTGCAGATCTGCGTATCCCCCCGACCGTTTATGTCCCTTTTTTATGGGTAATACAATTTACCCCAAATTTTAAGACAGAGTGACAGGCAATTTCATTTTTCTATACTGTGCCATAGTGAGCGTTTGCCCCATGCCAGACTGGCATTCTGTTAAGAGCAGGTTTCTACTTGTGCCTGCTGGTAAAAGCTTAGGCTTCTGCTCAGCTTGACGATGAAACACAAAGCAGCTTTGCATATGGAGGAAAAGTAGCTCAAATATTTTAACTTTAAGGTCCTGTGAGCACAGGCAAATCAATCCTTCTTTCCCAGCTCAGCAATGGGACCGAAAATCATTTAATGAAATAAAAAAAAATAATAATGTTAAAAAAATATCCTGAAGTCAGCAGTAAGAGAGGGCCCCAAAGAAAGTGTCCTGGAAGTGGGTTTATTAATTCTGGCAGTTGAGGGCTTCTGGAGAGACATATTAAAGAATTTCATCAACCAATGTTGAAAGGTTATGCTCTCCAGAGCTTTCCACCTGGGATACAGACAGGGTCTTCACAGTAGTAGAACATACACAAGAAGGAAAATTATTATTTTTTAAAACATCAAGAAAGTGGAAAGACATGCTTTGAAGTATAATAATAAGAAAGGGCTGACAGGAATAGAGACCTTGGGAAGGAACACAGATAGCTTTGCATAGGCTGGCTCTCATGGCAGGCAATACATTACTATATTCTTGGCTGTGCACTTAGTAGACCAAAATGGATGACCTAAAATGGTGATGAGGATTGGCACAGCCGCAAAATCCAACAATGTTCCTTCCAACCATTTACAGAGTGTGCTTTTGATCATTAACTTAATTTCTTTACGGTCAAAATGTTCTCTTTTTTTGTATTCTTTCTTCACATCATTTGTTTTACTAGTTGGCTTAATAGCCAAGCTTTTCATTCCAAATGATAAAAGTAATTTCTCTAAAACATTCGAACAAGGCTACCAAAGTCAAATTCTGGTAAGTTTTCCACCTAACCACATTTTTAAAGTAGTAATCTATTACTGCTGCTAATAAAATATTATATTTTTTGCCATAATTTTAAAATATTCTGAAGTCTTGAGAGTTTCTTGTTTCTTTTAACTAGTAGCCAAACAATAATGAGAGTGGGCTCAGGCTGGAACATCTTCAGTGGGGGGTCTTGCTTCTGTGTTAGCATTTACAACTCCTGGATTTGCATATAGCAGTGACATTGATAGTGCTACTACATAGTCAATATCATGGCAATAGGAATCACGAGGTCTGGCACCTCTGTTGCATTAATAATAATAATAATAATTCATTACATTTATATAGCGCTTTTCTCAGTACTCAAAGCGCTATCCACACAGGGAGGAACCGGGAAGCGAACCCACAACCTTCCACAGTCTCCTTACTGCAAAGCAGCAGCACTATTTAAGAAGGCATTTGAACAAAGAAGATTATATTCACAAGATACTGCCAATTTATATTATATTTGACATCAGGCCTGATATCATTTTCTAGAAATACAACCTCGAACTGAACTTGACTACCATCTCCCAGTAACACGGCCATTACTTCAGAAGCCTAAATTTGCTAACCTTGTCCTCTTCCTAGGCATAGTAATATAATTATAACACTCTTACCAGTCTAGCAGTGTCATTGGACCTGATTCCAAAAAAAATTGCATGCGGGACATTCTTTGACACTTTATAAACTTGATGAGCCATTACACTCTCCATCCATCTATCCATCCATTTTATAACCTGCTCATTTACTTCAGGAGCCAGAGACTATCCCAGTAGAACACAATACAATACCTTCAGTGTACATTTACACCCAGATCCATGTGTTTTTTATATTATACAGGGCAAGGTTAGAGCCACAAATTAACCTAACATGCATGTCTGTAGAATATGTGAGAAAAAACATTTTACCCACAGGAAAACCCACAGAGATGGTGGGTGAAAATCCAAACTACATACAGGGAATTCCCTTGTCATGGTTTAGCAGGATCTCAACCCTGGCTTAAATATAGTTTTTTTTTTTTTTTAAATAATTTGTGTTCTTTCTGTTTTTATTTAAATGTCATTATTGTGCATGTTATGATTTTTTTGTTTTGCTTATTAATTATGTCTGTTTTGTAATTTCAGTTTTGTATAAATGATGCTAAATATGATATGTGGACTGGATTGTGTTGCTAAAGGCAATCCCTGCGTTTTGTCATTTTTTGCACTTGTTTTTACAATTTTTCTCTCCCACTCATCTTCTGATCATTAACCTTTTTGGAGTTAACACTAAGCGTGACTTGGGCTCAGAAATCTAAATACGGGTATTCCCGGGTAAGATTCAGGGTGAGTGACATTTAATGTTCCACTTTAACCCTGGAGACAGTATTTTGCTGTCACCTTGTGGATGAAATAACATCATGCTGCAAAAAGAAATAATATTTCAATTCTGACACTTCATGGTAACCCAAAGCTTCATCCAAAACACAATGGCATGTAAACAACAAGCTGTAAAGCCAGTTTTAAAACAAACTGAAAGTGAACCACTGATTGAATCAAGTGATAGTTATGACAATTAGTCCTCAGATGTTGACACACTTAGTGAAATTGACGGATACGGCACTGTATGACCAAATTGCCATGATATACCTGGTGAATACAGTAGCTTAAATGTTCACTGTGAAAGTAGATGCATGTCAAAAAGACAAAATGATTGGGACCAATTAGAAGGACAAGAAAGACGCTAACCCCCTAAACACTGGTCACAATGCAGCAACTGTTGTTCATTTCCAGAGAAATGTGGAAGTCACTAAGCCTTGTGTTGTGGTCGCCTACAAAAACATAATTGCCATATCGATCATGAACTTCAGAAACTGGCATTCTACCTTCTTATGCACAAGCATACAAAAAAAGCTCACATTTAAAGTGAGAATATGCAATTACATAAAAATAAACAAAACCAACAGTAATCACAAAAATACTTGGAAAAATTCTTCTTCTTTCGGCTGTTCCCATTAGGGTTGCTACAGCGGATCATCTTGTTTCATATCTTTCTGTCCTCTGTATCTTGTTCTGTTACACCCATCACCTGCATGTCCTCTCTCACCACATCCATAAACCTCCTCTTAGGCCTTCCTTTTTTCGTCTTGCCTGGCAGCTCTATCCTTAGCATCTGCACATGTTCAAACCAATGTACATGTCCAAACCAAACTTGGAAAAAATGATAATTCAAATAAATAAATACATAAAATGCACATAACTCCAAGTTAATACATAACACTGTATAAACCGAAGCCTATTTAACATTTCAGGGAGAAGCCATTTTTAAACAGCAGGCCTAAACCCTGGTCCTGATCCTAGAATTTGGGAGGCTTGGCCTCATTTTGGTGTTTGGTGGCAGGATTCCTCCTTCAGCACAGAAGATGCAACCTGCTGTTAAGGATAGTAATCAGCAGGCTTTCCGTAAATGGCATTGAGTATGGCAGACATGGATGGAGAAAGCATCAGGGCATTCTGGGTGAGGGCCCAGGGGCCCATGATGGCAAGGGGCCTTTTCACCAAAGATAAAATGATTGAGTAGCCATAAGTTGAAATAAACAAGGGGGAAGAAGAGACAATGTGATCAAGTATCGAATAGAAATCTAAAGTGAAAAATACTGTGCTACATTAAACATGCCAGTGTTAACAGTATGATCAACTCTCTGTTAATGAGCTAAGTCACCCAGGGGGCTGTGGGAGTCTTAATCCAGCCTCGGTGGCAAACCTTTGATGAGTGTTAGTATGTGGAAACAATTAGTAAGCCTTTGTCAGATGTGCGAGCAAACACATGGCATGTAATCTTAGTAAATGTTGAGCCTTATTAAGTGACAATGGAAAGAGTATTCAGAACAGCAGAGAGTGACAGGAATAAGTGATGCTGGAACACAGTAAATAACAAATGATCCTTAGGTTGTGTGTTTTGGCATTCAAGTAGCAAAACTCTAGTAGATGATGCTGTGTATAAGCAACCAATAAGCCTTTGCTGAAGGTGTTTCATTCCAGCAGGTCTCCAGCTTGAACTGAACAACACCGTTTTTTAATAAGTGGCATTGAGTGCAGCAGGGCAGTTGACGTTTGGTAGGGGACTGAGCACAGAGGTAACAGTAAACCTTTGACAATTGTTGAGTGCAAAGTATATTGTAGGCTTCCACTAATTTCACAACAGCTTTGGGCTTGGATGCAAACTCAGGATTCTGGAACATTAACCACAAGGCCACCACTGCCTTGTTACATCATCATTATTATTATTATTAGTGGTAGTATTGTCTAGCACAGTGACATTGGACTTAATTTTGTTTGACTCTTTATTCAAGAAACATGAGGAAACAACAAAACACCACACAATCATGTAAAAATAACATACCCAATAGAATATTATGTGTTCCAAAGACAGCACATGAAAATCAGAACACAACCCCCACGCATCAAAAAGAGCTATGTGATTACAAAGCTCTTTCTAAATGGTTCTTTATATAACACCCAATGGCGAATAAGACAAACAGGTTCAGGAGAGGCCAACACGTTTACTTTAGAATTAAAGTGTTCTTCCCTAAAAGAAAATTAAATTTTATCTAATCTGAGTTAATATAAAACAGCACCTTCCTACTGAGTCACAGAGGTGGATTGGGAATCTTCCAGATATGCAAAACAAATCTTTGTGCAAGTAGTGTGGTGTAGGATATTACAGCTGAGTGTTTATAAATCACTCTTAACCTATCGGCTAATACTCTGATTACTCCTATAAAGTGTTAGGAATGATTTTAAATACAAGGCTATCTCTTAGATCTGAAAAAAATCCCCAAAATGGTTTCAGTGTAGGACATCCCCAGAACATGGAGTTAGTGATGTAGGCGTTTGATGACACTGCTCAAAGAGTGAATCTTATACTAAAATTTGACACACTTTTAGATAAAATATATGTGAATGGTAAATAATTTTTAGCTTAATTACAGAATGCTTGGTGCATATTGCACAATAATGTATTTTGTGAATGGGAAGATTACATTCCTTGTGCAACAATATCCTCTTGTGAGTACTTTTTGTGGTAAAGCTCAGGCGTGCTCCTGCGAAGCCACGTGGCCACAGGGTATTCAATAGGTAAACAAGACTGATTGCTTGTTAACGTGCAGATGCGATCAGGTCAAATGTTCTTCATTGACATTCTGTGAGTCATTAAGCAGAGCCCCTGTACCCACGGGGTATAAAGGAACCTGAATAGAAGAGACAGGAGAAAGAACAGAAAGAGTGAAGCTATGGGAGAAAATCAAAATCAAGAAAGAGTGTGCATGAGCAAAGAGGAGAACCTGGACTGCGAGCCATTGTGGTGGACAGGAGTAGGGCCGTCTTAATGCATGGGCATGCTGGGCAGTTGCCTGAATAATCTATGCATGTTGTGATTTACTGAGTGGTTGTGTAGGTAGGGGCCCCAGTGGACCACTTTTCCCAGGGGCCTACAATGCTGTTAAGATGCCCCTGGGCGGGAGGCAAGGCAATCAGGAGGTGGCCCCACGGGGAGTGAAAGGAATGGCACTCCAGGGATGGATTGCTCTAGCTGACCCTAACCCTAACCTTACGGATGCCTAGCAATGGTGAGTAGGCTGGGGTGAAAGTCATTTTAAAGGATGGTCATTCTTGGTGTCTCTGTCTACACCTAATGGATGAGGAGGGGAGGCAAGAGAAAAATGCAGTGGGGTGAGGCTCACGGCAGAAGACAGTAGAAATATCTCAATTTTAACTCCAAGATTTTATTCTTAATTTTAACATTCTTTTTGATTATTTACTCAGTGATTGATTTCAACTCATCTGAGCTTTTGTTTTATTGGAATATTTATTGCTATATTTATTGATTTAATTGAGGAATGCACTGCACTTTACTTATTTGGACACTGCTTTGTTTGTACATTTCACATTTGCACCAACCTTGCTTGTTTATCTTTCTTCATTAGCCCTATCCATCCCGGTCACAATTATCAATGACCTGGGTTCAAAAAGATGTCAAGACTGTGGGCAACCCACGCATCACACAGTGAGAAACGTGGTATTCTGTGAGCAAAGGAACGAGGCCATGAAACACTTCAGTCTTTCTCTCAGAGTCTGTTGCTGACATTGCAGATTATATGGGAAGAAGTCCTAATGAGTAAACACAGTGATCAACACAACAGAATTTTTTTATATACTTTATTAATCTCTGAGGGTAAATTGACTTATTGTGTGACCTTTGGAGGTCAGGGCACTGGGTCAGCCATTACCCCAGATCACTTTCAAGGTTAAGGGTCTTGCTGAAAGGCCCAATGGAGTAGGATCCCTTCTGGCAGTAATGGGATTTAAACCACAATCTTCCAGATACCAGTTCAGATCCTTAGCCTCAGAGCCACCACTTCACCTTTAAAGTCTGTTTTCATATTCATGTTACAGCACAAACAACTCAGTACTTCTGCCAGTGGTGTCTGCTTTCAGTACAGCCTTCTGAATAGTAAATAACAGTCTTAAATATCATTTTGTAATAAAAAAGTAACTTTCCAAATTTAACATAACAGTTGTTATTATTTTATGATTAACAAAACTCTAAGACAGGTTCCTTTCGCATGTGCAACCCTGCATATACTGTATTTATTGCAAAGCGCCACAATGGTGGAATATTGCAGTTGTCACGTCAGATACCTGTTTGTGGTTATCAGTATACTTAGCAGAAGATTCAGATGAATACCCAGGAGTCCGTCCTGTTTGGTTTTTCTTGTGCTATGGCGGTAGAAAGATTAGAACAAGTAATGGAAAAGTACACATGACAGAGGTCCATCACTTTAGGCAATAAGCTCCAGGCACTTTAAACAAAATTCTATTTAAATATACCGGTATTCAAACAAAAGTACTTAAATGATGTAAAGAACACCTGCCTCCAGCCATCTTTGTAGAATAAAACTAAATTTCCTTACAGTGCCCGCTGCTGACATGTCTTTCCCTCTTGCTTAAGACCTAAACATGAAAAACTAAAACCATGCCTGGCTGAGCTGGGGGGTATAGCAAAGAATTTGAGAACAATTATACCACATTAATAATGAATCACACCTTTATATTAAATACATTAACAGATGCAGCATATTTTTGAACAATTTTTGCACATGGTGATGGTGTTTATCCTGGCACATGCATAACTTCTGTAAATAGTATTTATTATACCCATAAAGACATACTGTAGTTGTCTTCTCATTTGCATCAGGGTCCCATTAACATATTTCAATAAATATGTTTTTAATTAATTGTTAAAAAGACTCACTTATTTAAAGTCAGATATAGAGTGACAATTGCTGCAGGATGGCGTTATATAGATCACAGATTCAATTGTCACATATTCTTTACTATGAAAACAGCTCCTATTCTTCCAGTGATACTGTAATCCAAGGAAAAAATTCAAACTAAAACGTAATAGTAGAAAAATATACATAAAGGCAATTCAGTTCACTATAGGTGTGGCTGAGATAAATCAAGCAGTCTGAAATTTCTGAAGATTCTGGCCATGTGATGGACTATTTGCCTAAAAGTGCATTTTAAGTGATGCAATTGAGAAAAAAAAACAAGCCCCGAGCTGAGTCATGTCAACCAACGCCTATAGGGAATATCTGTGAATCTG
Organism: Erpetoichthys calabaricus; assembly: GCF_900747795.2. Classification (NCBI taxonomy): domain Eukaryota; kingdom Metazoa; phylum Chordata; class Cladistia; order Polypteriformes; family Polypteridae; genus Erpetoichthys; species Erpetoichthys calabaricus. Next base: position 167,311,833 of record NC_041402.2, on the reverse strand, counting down.
TCATATGCAGAGCGAGCCTACGGCCTGCTTATCATGCTGTCTACAAGACTGCATTCCTTATGGATCCCACTGAACCTGGGAAACAAGTGGGTAAATACTTGTATATGTTAGATAAAAGTAAAATAATGAAATCATTAGAGTATGCTATAATATCAGGAAATCTACTAGAAAATTGGGTTTGTCTCACAAAACAGGGCATTCATACACAGACCCACACAGCCATTCCACATTATAAAAGAATTAATAAGAGATCATGCATTGTTTTTAATTTATGACATGTGATGTCCACCATGTACAGTATACTATTGTAGATCAATGACACTTTAACTGTTTCAGGGCTGATGTCGACTTCTGTCAAAAGAAGGAGTTGACGATGGTAATCAAATATAAACTCTGACAAAACCAACCATTATCTTTTAGTTGGACTCTTGTTGCTAGAAGGAAAGTTAGCTTCATTGGTTTGACCAAGGTTTCCTTGGCTTGTGTGAGTAGCAAGGTGCAAACAAGAGCACTGACATAATGGTGAGAGATCAAAGTGAATGCGTAAAGCATAATACTCTGTGGAAGAAGCTTTGACTATTATCACTGAACTGGACTATGACTTGCCAGCCTGGCAGCAAGCCTGCCGCACATTCTTGGCAAACTGGCAGCTGCAGCATGCAGCAACAGATGTTTAATGTTGATTACTGTGTGAAACCATTGCTTTTCAGAAACTATGTTTTTTTGGGAAAAATATTCAGCCCTCAAAGAGGTAACATGTGTTTTGTTGCAGAATCTTGACCCATGTTCTTATAATAGCATAATAGCAGACCCTTAAAATTTTGTACACACAGAAAGACAGGACCTAGAAAATAAGACATATCACCAATACTTTCTAGTAGAAAGGCTACATTGGTAGTCATGTAATAATAAGTAAAGATTTTTGGTTATAATATAAATTAATTTAATCAGTGCGCTTAGCTATGGTGGTTACCACTCCTGGTTCACAGAAATAACGTTCTGAGTTCAAATTCCAGCTCAGTCACTGTCTGGTGGAGTTTTCATGTTGTCTGCATTCTTGTCACTTTCTGCAAGTACTCCAGTTTTCTTCTCACATCCTGGAAATGTGTGAGTTAGGCAGAGTGATGACTCAAAACTGAGGATTCTGGACTTGTGGTCTATAATGAACTCATGTCCCATCACTGCTTCTGTGACCTGATTATTTTGATTATTTCTATGAAACTGTATTATAAATATATACTGTATATATATATATATATATATATATATATATATATATATATATATATATATATATATATATATATATATAGTGCATCCGGAAAGTATTCACAGCACATCACTTTTCCACATTTTGTTATGTTACAGCCTTATTCCAAAATGGATTAAATTCATTTTTTTCCTCAGAATTCTACACACAACACCCCATAATGACAACAAATTTAATCCATTTATACAGTATATATATATATATATAATGCACACATGGATACCTATAAATATACTATATATATTTATATTAAGTTATGTTATGGCAGATATTACAAATGGCTGAACCACTTTTATCCCAAAAAAAGACATCATTCCTTGAAAGTGACCTCACACCATAATCAAGCACTCATCACAGTATTAGCAGACTGTCTCATAAATGACACACAGAAAAGGAGAGTCACACTCTGGCTTTGACTTTTTTTTTGCAGTGACACCCGCCGAGATCCGAAATTTCTGCAGGGGAAAGACATGACTCTAGTTCTGCTATAATGCACTACATTCTGTCTGAAAAATAATCTTCACTCAAAAGCAGCTGTTTTCAGATGCACTCAGGTGGAAAGGACATTGTGTTGAATAACAAATGTGATGTCCTTCAAGGGAGTGCATGTGAAAGACTCAGGGAAGAATCTCCTACTGGGAAGTTCCCAATTCAAATCTCATCATCTCCACTGATTCTGCTTTTCTTTTCAGACAGTGTTGCTCAGTATTGTGAAGCTATGTTACATCCAAATTTACAGGAAACTAAAAAACTGAGATGATTACACCATTTTAAGTGTTTTGGTACAGGAGATTGGAGGATTTGGTGATAGAACTCTGTAAGTGAGTCTGCACGTAAGCTTACATCCTGTAGATAAGGAGTTTGTTAGAGAAATTCAAAGGCTCTAAAAGTTTTTGTATGAATTCCTCATAGGCTGATGAGTGTCTTCTATGATGGTGTCATGTATTTCTCACTCCTGAGAAGGTTGTCTTATTATCTTATAAGATAATTATATGATTGTCATGCTGGTGAACACAGGGCTTTAAATGATGCAGTCATCTTGCAACTTCTTGCTTTATGCTGCTAGCACAGTAAATAAAATTGAGCAGATTCTGTACAGCACTGTAATAGATAACCAAGTTCAATGATTTCCAACGGGACATCTAAAGCAAGCATCTATTTTCTAAACCACTTATTCAGCTCAGGAGCTGGCATCTCTCTCAACAGCATTGGGCACAAGCTGCAATGGATTTTCTTTGGCTTGTTAGAGAAACAAAAATAAAAATAAATAGAATACCAGGAGAAAAATCCACATAGGAACAAGGAGAATGTGCCTACTCCACAAACAGTGTATCAATTTCAAGGCCAGGATTTGAAACCAAGCACCTGGGGCAGCAGTGCTCTTTATAGTGATGCATCTCTTCTGGGGTTCAGCATGAAGAGTACACAGGAAAAGGATTTGACTAGCACAAAACTGAAAGAAAACATACATTAATGAGATCATTTTGGATTTTAATTTGCTTTATCTACACTTGTTGTGAGTTCATTTGTAATTTTATTCTCTTTATTAAATGAGTTCCTAACTGGTGCAACTGGTATTATATTTTGAGTTCACTTTATGGCTATGTTTTTGACATTGTTTAGCAAAATTCGACTACACATATTGTGATAAAAACTCTTGCCATGTTCACACTAGTATATATACATATGTAATATACAGTATGTTGTGTATATACAGTATATATTCTCAGCCTTGCACGGTCAGGGAGTGTTTCATCGGCTCTGCACAGGTACGTAAAAGAGGGAAGAACTGGGGTTTGACACATTCTTTGACTGCCTTTCCCTCTTTTAACTGAAGTTCTGCCTCTTCCATCACAATTGCTCATTAATTGACTGACAAACAGGAAGTCAGTTTTCGATTTAGAACTAGCTTTTTCTAGAGAGAGCTTCCACGTCAGAAAACTTTTATTCACCTTAAAAGAATGAGTGTTCCTTCAATTCACACTGAATGCACACCTTGTATTTTGATATTGATTTTTATTTTTTGGCAAGTGTCCATTAAATGGGATATTCAATATGGACCCCAGCACTTCATTTATGAATCTATATTTTCCAGTATATTTATATACATAAATATCATATATGCTATCTGAGCTCTCCCCAAATATGTGATACCACCCCGGGTCGAAAAAGGGTGCTGCTACTAACTGCCTTCTCATTTTCATTCTCTACAGAACTGGGAACTCCATCTCTTCCGGTCTACAAAAGGATGACCTTCCAGAAGGAGGCGTCACTTAATAGGGAGACAACCTAAAAGAAACAGCTAAATTTCAATTTCTCCCACAGCAGAGCCGATTAATATTCAACCACTCTCTTTATGTTCCAACTATTTTATGCTTGATTCCTTACGCCATTGTGCACTGTTTTTGTTTGGAACTGCAAGTAAATAGGGAGGGACATGTTAGCACCCCAAAATTCTCCTGTTGTCGAGACCTCATATTACTCGGATGACCACAACACATATTGTAATTGGTCTGCGGGAGGGAGTGCCACCATGACTGGGATGAAGGGCGATTCCTGGCCCACACAGAAGGTCATAATTGATGGACTAGGTGGGGGTGGATGTATGTCAAGAATAGTTCCTTCCCCAATAAAATATATAAATATATGGCAGTGCTTTTTTGGTATGTTCCCAGTATAGACACCTAAAGAAATCCATAGGATTCAAAGTCCTGAAGGACAATACATTAGTGGCCAATGTAGGGAAAACAACTCCCTGATATGTGGGGCTTCCACATGACCCTGAAGTGTTTCCACCATTCAGTGCTATGACACTGGAAGTACTCTCAAGTCCAATATAAAAAAAGCTGTTTGACCTCATCAACGTGAGTTGGAGTCAGGAGGTATAGGACAAGGCTTGCCTGTAGGAAGGGGAGAGGAGATTTGTTGTTGAGAGTACTGGCTTTGGAGGAAAAACTTCCAAATATATATATATATATATATATATTTACGAGGTGAGACACAAAAATAATCGGACTGGGATTGGGGCTTTCCTGGAAAACCGTCTGGAGGTCGGCCAAAAGTGAATCATAGAACTATATCCCCTCCTACACGCCCCCTCAAACCACCGACCGGCTAGATATGTCCTGTGAATAGCCCAGTCAGCATTTCTCAGTACACGAGTTGCTGCTATAATTTCAGGTGAAAAAATCGAACAACGAATCAATATCAAATTTCTCACGAAAAAGCGAGTTGTAGCCCACCATCTGAGTGTCATATGAAAGCTTATTATGGTACAGAGAAAAGAAAAAAAAATAGGGACACAGTGAGAAAAAAAGCTCGAAATGCCAACTTTAATCTCGAAATTTCCACTTCAATTACATAGTTTATTTTTTCATTAAAGTAGAACATCATAAACTTCATCTTTAAGTCATTTCATTTACTAGTTTCTCAAATCCCATCGTAACTAAAGCAGCATGTTAAATGCTTTGTTTTTTATGTGTTCTTCTATGTGTGTGAATCACTACGTGCTTCTTCTTTAATGGGCTTTCTCTTCCTCCAACAGGACACAGAATCCATTACATTTGTGATATTACAGTTCTCTGAATAATTAAAATACTGAGATGTATACTTGATATCATTTCATGATGATACGAATTAAAGCATGTTATTAAACATGAGAACACGGTGGCTCAGTGATAGTGACAAGCAGGCGCCCTGTCCACAGATTGTTCCTGTCTCCCGCAAGATGCTTGCTGCGCGACCTTCGATTAAATAATTTATTGCAGCAGTACTGTCTCTTTCAAACGTACTAACCTCCAGTTCCTGTCCTTCCTTTTCTTTCTCCAAGTATCCAATCGCCACACAATTAGCTCTGTAATAGACGTTAAGCCATCTATAAGCTTAGAACGCCGATTCTTCAAAACTTTTAAGGAACATTGAAATATCTCCATAGTACATGTTTAATTATTCTGTTCATCTGTCTTTTCAGTGTCACGCCAGCCCCAGCAAGAATACAGCGCGAGGCAGGAATAATCGGGGCGTCACCTCGTCGCTAGCGCTGCGACACCGTGTCCTCACATGTTTAGTTATTAACAATATAGATTATTTAAATGATGTTAACATTTTATCTGTATAATGTAATAAACATATTTTGCTGCATTTCATCTTAAAAATTACATCGTCATCATATGTAAATACGCGCTTTATAAAGTGGCTCAGGTTGTGCAATATTATAACTGTATTGCAAGTTTACATTCAGGTAATTGTACTTGCAAGTACAAACAGTTCTATAAGGAGCATCTGATGGATTGATTGAGTGCGTTTATAGTTCTTGGGATGAAACTGTTTCTGAACTGTGAGGTCCATACAGGAAAGGCTCTGAAGCATTTGTCGGATGAGAGCAGTTCAAATAGCGAATGGCTGAGGCAGCATGTGCTTGATTCTGTATACCAATAATTCTCTTTCTGATCAGCTGCTCCAAGTGGTACAGTGAGAGTAATATGGAAAAAGATGATCCGCTATGGCAACCCCTAACGGGAGCAGCTGAAAGTAGAAGAAGAAGGTGCAGTGAGAGTAACAACGCTAAAGCAGCTATGGTATTTGGAATAGTTTGGCCATTCCATAGACGATTATATTGTTACAGGTTAATTACAATCACATGCCTCAAACTAATGAACAAATATGAAGTTAATAGATAGATAGATAGATAGATAGATAGATAGATAGATAGATAGATAGATAGATAGATAGATAGATAGATAGATAGATAGATAGATAGATAGATAGATAGATAGATACTTTATTAATTTCAGTGTATATGATAAAGCCGTGTCAGGGATGTGGATCTAAAAAAAAAAGGGAAACCACACTGAAGCAAAAGCACTGCTTTGACGCTGGGTGCCGCCAGTTTGTAAAACCGAGCAGAGAACTTGCATACGCCAGGGTTTGAGCTACCGTGAAAATGTGTGTGGCTTTACACCAAGTTTAGGTTTTATACATCGTGATTTGTGCGTGGAAACGGGCTTATGCAACATTTTTGTGCGTACGTACCATTTACACATGAGGCCCCTGGAGATTGAACAACAGGAGAGTGAGGAACCAGCATAACCTATTCCAACCCCAGATGATCAATACCCAGCTAAGCACGTTTGTGTAGCTGATGCGCCACTGGCAGGGTTTGCCTGGGAGGAATACCCAGGCATCAATCCATGGGAGGCAAGCTGGTTACCATATTTCACAAGACAGCGCGGTTTGCTGTTGGACTCAATGGATTACCAGCCGCTGGACTACTTCAGGCTGTTCTTTCCCAAGGCTGATTTTCAGCTAATGTCTGGCGAGACAAACAGGTATGCCAAGAAATTTTTTGATTCTCATGCTGAACTATACCACGTACAAGGTATGTAATATGTATGTGGCATCACATAGTATAGAGGCTTACAAATTAGCCAGTGACATTTGCCATAAATAAATTTTTTTTTTTTTGATTGATGTGTGAAACTATTGCTTTGTGTGCTTTTTAGAAATCTGATTTTTTGGGAAAAATATTCAACCCTGGGACAAAAGAAAAAAAAAATCAGCCCTAAAAGAGTTAAATCTCATGTGTAAATTCCAGTAAGGTTTAATATCTTCTTTCCAGAATCTTGTAATGATTGCAATGCTGCAGTGATGTGCAAGTTTTCCTTCTTAAAAGCTCCTTTTCTGTCTCACTAATGTAACCAATAAATAGTGGATTCTGTACACTAACCTCTAATTTCCTGTTTGGATAGCTAATAAGATTTCAATTAATTGTGCAGGCAAAAGAAAAAATATTAAGTACCATCCAAAGGCCTTATCACATAAAATTGTCAAAAAGAAAATTAAAATGAAAAAAAAAATCATAGAGAGCCAAGATAAGCAGTAGGAACAGTGTCCTGAAAAGTACAGACATCACACCAGCAGGGCACTGTGGCATGTGGCTTCTGCTTCACAGCAGGGAAAGTCAACTAAATGAAAAAAATGGAATCCGTTTGTTCCTTATTTCTTCAGCACTTTAACTGACAAACACATTACTTCTGATACTTAGCGCATTGATGGGCTTGCACGTATTCTGCCAGACTCTAATGACTTAAACTGCATTGTGCCAAAAACCATGTCTTGCTCTAAATGTCCGCCATCCCCAAGAGGTATTCACAATGACATCTCAACCATTAGTCTTTTTCACAATTAGTGGAAACGGTATTTGCATTTTTTTAAATTATTTTTTTCTTGTCCCAGGTATTTAAGAATAACCAACAGACCTAAATCACATAGAGATATCTACCGCATAAGAAACAGACACATGTAGCGCACAAAAATGTAGCCCCATTGGACGGAAAGGTCGTGGTTTTAACAGCAGGCTAACGCTAGCAGGAAGTCCCTTACTGTATTTATTTATTTATTTACATTTTGTGATTTCTGTTACGTGTGTGTTTCCTGGAGAGAGGACAGGCGATATTCACTGTACCAATGTATTATGATTGCACAGCTGTACATTCACACTGGCTCCTTAAAGCTGACACGTGAGGGATTCCTGGAACAATATCTTGTTGAGAGTGCTCCTGTGAAATGCACAATTCAGCAATTATTGAAGATGTGATGTAGTACTGTTTCTGGGAGCAATTTACCAAGAAATTCTTCAGTTCATTCTCCAGGGATTGATACCGACATTGTGTGGATTTTATGGAAAGAAGACCTCATAAGTCGATGCAGCATTTATCACAATGGACAGGTGTGTCACAAAGGTCATGTTAGTGTGTAGTCCGTGATATGTAAGCTACTGTATACAAACAGTATACTGTGTCTGTATAGATATTCTATTATACTGTATGTATAAAATTGGGGGGTGGTGTAACCAATTCTGAGTTGAATAGGATGGGCTATTTAAGATGATAAGGCACTGTTTGGTGCTTTACTGTATGTTCATTTTTATCCAAATCTGTAACAGAGGTGATAAGAAAACTGGCTATTAACAAAAGAAGAAGAACTTCTTGAAACAATATCAAAAAGTGAGAACTTTATTAATGCCTGAAAATACTGAAAGAGCTGTAGAGCAGTGTGTGCAGTACAATATCAGTCAGTAACACTAAACATTTCAGACCGGAAATATGACAAGGTAAGAAAAACGTTTTATTTTTGTCTAACTGAATCCAACCATTCATACTATCCTTTCAAAAACTGTCACATCCTCATACACATCCCATTATACAACATAATAAGACTTTTTAAGGCATGAATTCTGTTAGACATTTTGTATTACTTGCATAATGGATAACACACTTACCATGATAGTGCATGTAGCAACAGAGCAATTTACTGAATACTAATGACATAGATTAGTGTGTTCATTTTAAATTTCCAACTAAATAAATGTGCAGGAGCAAATCAGACATGCGAAGTAGCAAAGGACAATGCACTATAGATGAAAACAGCGAGGGTTCTGATTTCTTAAAAGGCACTGGCAATGTAATCAGTTCAAATTACTGAATATGGAAGATGGCAAAATTCATGGAAAATTCAGAGGAAGTCAAAAGAGGTAATTATGGTTCCTGACAGCAAACTAACATAAAATAAATGCACATCTTCATATATATATATATATATATATATATATATATATATATATATATATATATATGATATGGACAGAAGTACAAACTGAGTAGTCAGACTTTTTGGAACAATGAAAGACAATATTCTTGCTACAATAACAGATAGTTTTCTAGTAATGAAACACTGCGTAATGATTTTTGATAACACTGATCTAGTGTTGATTGTCTTCTGTATATATCAATTGACATGAAACAGAAATAAGTTTAGAAAATGTGCATGTCGTATAACATTAAGGAGTATCTGAGGACTTAGTTAACTGATTTGAAAGTTGGAGCATTTTAAATTTTTATAGTTACAATGGATTTGTACAATTGCTCTGTCTGATTTTAATTTTTGTATTTTAGTTTTGTTAATAATCTGTTGTTCGGTGTCCTTGAGTGTTTGGAAAGGCACCTACAAATAAATAAAATGTATTATTATCATTATTATTATTACTATACTACACCATGCTTTTTTTTGTTTGTTTCAGTGAGTCATATCCAAAGAGAACATCGATAAAAGAATGTAATGAAATGAATTAGTAGACTACATCAAATCCATGCTTTTTACAGCACTTTACAATGTCATGCAGTTAAAAAAAATATAGCTCAAATTGGCATGTTGTGGCTTAACTTAACTTGCGATGTAAAAATGGCATCAGCTGATGTGCTGTTGTTAGTTGTTTGTTATGGATGGTTATGTGTGCTGTCATGCATGGGTGCTTGATTATCATCTTCAGATCTCAGACCAAGCAGGTAATAATAAGTGGCAATCTATGCGACTCTTCAATTCCACCCGTGGGGGTAAACGTTAACATTATACAAAGTTATTGTCTGTTTTTTTCCTGCATTGTTATCAATCTTTAATTTAATAATGTTTTTTGTATCAGTATGCTGCTGGAGTATGTGAATTTCCCCTTGGGATTAATAAAGTATCTATCTATCTATCTATCTATCTATCTATCTATCTATCTATCTATCTATCTATCTATCTATCTATCTATCTATCTATCTATCTATCTATCTATCTATCTATCTATCTATCTATCTATCTATCTAATACCACTTTACGACACGAGGGAGCACTATCACAGACTGTTCTGTGTCTTCCTCCTGTTGTTCCCGAGAAGGTACTGGATAAGGCCATATGATGTATGCAAGAAAGGCCCCGCCCCTTTCAATCCTGACGTTATAAAAGTCGATAGACCACAGAAAGAGGCCTCATTTCTCAGACTTGAGCCTATGAGGACAGAGCTCCCAATTACTGACCTGCTCTTAGACAAGCTGCATTAAAGAGATTGCCTTATGAGTGTAAGCCAGAGATGGCATTTTTTGCTTTTACACATTTATGAAGTGCCATCATGAACTTGTTTATTTGAGTACACAAATTAAACAAGGTTGCCAGGTTGGCTTTCCAAATACTCCTTGGGACTTTGTGAAGTTACTTGGGTGATTACAATGTCTAACTGGAGTTTAAATTTTATAAGCATAAAATTTTTGAAAGACATATGTGATGAAGAGTTAAGGTCACTTTCAAAGTCTTAAGGTAAAATTTTTGTCTGCTTCGGACCATGATGGAGAGCAGACCTAGAACGCTGCTGATCAATTACAGCATTAGAGAAATACTCTAATGAAAATACTGTTACATTTACTTTTTAAACTTTTTTAAAAAATTGTAATTCTAAGAGTAGCATTACTGCACCATACTTTTACTTGAGTACATTTGTGAAGAAGAAACGCTACTCTTACTCCGCTACATTGGGCAACACTCGAATCGTTACTTTTTTTCCATTATATACACTATATTTTTGCCAGAGAGAAGCCGCCAATGGATGTACTGCATGACTGTTTCACCAATCAGACGTAGCAACAATAATCACAAGATTCCATTTCACCAATCAGACAAAGCAACAATAATCACATGGCTCCATTTCACAAATCAGACATAGCCATGCAGTCACATGACCACACACAAACTGTGACGGCATAGCGGCACAAACTCCTCACAGACAGCGTACAGGGAAACAAGGAATACATGAAAAATGAGAGCCAACTCCTGCTGAAGCTTAACCATCACTTCACTGAGTGATGAACAAGCACGGTTTAACCAAACATGCACAGACAGTCATGGTAAAGTGAGACTTCTTGTATGTGCACAAGCTGCCTTGTTCTAATGTTATTTTCTATCAGCTGTGCTATTTGGAGGGCAAGTGAATATGCAGTATTACACTGTCAGTGTACAGTATATCTTGTCACTGTAAGTAGTTTGCACAGTTCAAACATACATGTTACCTACCTGTTATTGGCTTCAAAAGCTTTGTTGTGAAAAACTGAGATTTGGAACTTTGTGTTATTTGTGCATCTTTATTTTGTAAAGATGTTATTTATTTTTACTCATTTTTTATTTTATTATTTGGAAATAGCAGAATTTGCACATTATTTTATACTAGACAAAGAGCCCGTTTCGACAACGTAAGATGAAACGGGCACGAGTGGAATAGTAATAAGTATAAGCACCACAAACCTGATATAGGTGTATTGAATGAATGCGTAATTGAATCAGAATGTGTAATTAGGCCTCGAGCTGTAGTCAAAATCGCCTTTCAGGCCTCTAGAGCTTTAATCGAAGTCGCCTTTCTTTTTGAATTTTTGCGGCCATAAATCCGCCGCCTGCCGCGATGTTGGGGTTGGATGTCAGTCGAAGTCGCCTTTCTCTTTGAATTTTCGCGGCCGTAAATCCGGCACCTGCTGCGATGTCGGTCTCGTAAGGTTTTTCGGGCAGCTGCACAGAAGGCGACTGCACACTCGGCTTCGGACGGACGTGAGTGAGTGAGTGAGTGAGGAGGCTGGTGAATTATGTATTAAGATTTTTGTCTAATTACAACATTTCTAAAAAATAAATAATTTATTATGATCAAACAGTTACTCAGTACTTGAGTAGTCTTTTCACCAAATACTTTTTTACTCTTACTTGAGTAATTTTTTGGATGACTACTTTTTACTTCTACTTGAGTAATATTATTTTGAAGTAACGCTACTCTTACTTGAGTACAATTTTTGGCTACTCTACCCACCTCTGTCAATCATTATAATATACAGATAAAACAGCCAATGAGGTTGCAAATACTGATTACATATTGATTCGGTCTGCTTACAGACTGATTCACCTTAGAGAAAGGTAAGTGTCTGTGTGTCTATCTGTGTACCTATACGGTTGCTATGGCTCTGTCATTCCAACAGATGACACATCACAAACATTAACACTGATTTTACAAATCTTATACCAAATGAAATATAACAGAGACATACTCATTGCACAGTGTACTGCAAATATTAACACAGAGGTTTACATTGATTATTTAGATTTCAACCCTCTTACAATAATTTCTATCCAAGTGACTTTTTGCATTTTTTTTTAGCTAACTTACCTCAGATGGCAGGAGAAGTGACCTGATGCACCAGCGGCTTGCACATACACCTCTTCTAGCATTTGGCAAACTTGGATTGTGAGTCAGTTTTGCCATGACAAGCAACAAGTAAAACAGGAAAATATACACTGCATTACAGGACACACACACTCTCATCCTTACTGGTGTGATTTAGTGTTGCTGTTTAACCAAAACTGAAAGTCTTTGGGGATGAGGAAAGGAAACCAGAGTACCCAGAGGAAAATGCACAAAGACACAAATGTACAAAGTCCATAGGATGTGGGATCATTCAGACAGCACTGCTAACCACTGTGCTACCTTTTTTGCTTTCTTCTACATTTTGGAAGGAAAACTTTGAGGAAAAAAAAGAGAAGGATGAATGCATTGATGAAGCTGTAAGTTTATTGGTTTCATTTAGTGATATCTGAATTGCCAAATTAGTTTTTCAGTCTGACATTAATTTCCACAGACTTAACATCATAAGGTCAATCCCTTAGTTAACTCTAGTCTGACCCTGACATTAGCGTTAATGATAAGAAAGACAGCCTAAAAATACTTAAAGTTAAAATGGTTTTCATTCCAGATTGTGCCAACATTAATAAATAAAAAGCAGAAATGTAAACACAATGGCACCAAATGTTTGCATGGTCCTTTGCCAGTTAGGCTGCTATTAGCGGTAATTACATTTTGAACTTTTAATCTAATTGCCATCATGAGTGGATTTAGAAAACCAGATTAGTGGCTTTAGTCAAAAACAACTTGTTTAGCACTGTTCGCAAGAAATCCAATGCACCTCTTGAAGGCTTGGGAGGCAGGGTGTAGTCCTCCATACGCCTCAACCAACTGAGCGCCACTGCCTTCTGGACAGAATGGCAGGCAGAGAGGAGCATAATAACACAAATAATGATATTTTTGTTTTTGGATGCTAAGAGTACTTCCAAGTCTTGTTGATGTCTGACTTCTAGAAAACACTTAAGGAGTGCATTTTGATTTGCTGTTTGTGTTTCTCATTAGTCAGCCAGCTGATATTCTTCGCATTCTTCTCTTACAGCCTATGCAAGACCAGAACGATATTAAAGATGAGATGTTTGGAAAAAAAAAAGTCGTACTTCAATAAATATGGGAGCAGGATTCGAAGGGGGTACTACTGAAGGATATTCAGATATTTGTTATACACCTCACCTGACCTGTGTCTATGCATGGCATTCTCTTTGATTTACTTGGAATTACCACAAGAACAAAGTGTTGTGCATAGCACAGTTGCCTCCTGCCCTAGAGACCCAGGTTTGAATCCTGGTCTTTGTGAAGGCTGAATATTCCTCTGTGGATTTTCTTACTATACTCTACATGTATTTTAGGTTAAAAGTGTACTTTAAAACATGTGAGGGTGGGTGTTAGTGTACCATAGACAGCTCATGTACTAAGCAAATTGAGAAAATTCATGAATGGACTCCATATCTGCATAATACTATTGTCCAGTAATCCTAGATTGGAATATGTGGGTTCTAAATTAGCACACAGTATAACATTAACAAATCTGCTTGATAAAATCTGGAATAGTGGAGGACTGGTGCCTGTTCGGATAGCAATGGATTTGAGGCAAGCCCACCAGCCCACTTAGACAAACACCCTTTTGACCAATTTAGAATCATTAGAATTGGGGAGGAGAAGAAAAACACCCTCATGGAAGAACCCATACAGGTGCATAAAGAACATTCGAACTCAGGACTCTGGATATGTGTGGCACTAATCTGAGCAACACCTGACAAATTTTGTAATTTTTCAGAAATAATGTCCTATCTATCTATCTATCTATCTATCTATCTATCTATCTATCTATCTATCTATCTATCTATCTATCTATCTATCTATCTATCTATCTATCTATCTATCTATCTATCTATCTGAGTTTGATACAGATGGGAAGAGAATCCATATCTAAGGTCATGGCCTTCTCTGGTAGCTGAGTGACTTATAGTTGAGGTGTTAGCTGCCCCAAGTGGGGGAGTTTAAGTAACTCAAATTTTGTTCAGAAATCAGACTGGGGTACCTATATTTTGGACATAGTAGTGGACTGTGGTGGTGAAGATGGAGTCTAAGTGCTGTGGCAGACGGCGGGGGCTCCTGCTGGGATGCCTGGAGGATGGAAGGACTGGGAGAGGTACAATACCTCCCCCAGGGCATGAGAGGGCAGTCACCCTGGTTTACATCAGGACCATGGGAACAGAGCTTAGAAGATCAACCCTGCTGGGGCCCGTGGCCACCACTAGGGGTGCCCGAATGCTTCCGGGTGCCCAAATAGCACTTCTGCTACACCAGGAAGTGCTGCAGGAAGGTCATCAGGAAGCACCTGGAGCACATCCAAGTGAACTATAAAAGGGGCTGCTTCACTCCATTCAAGGAGCCGGAGTCGAGAGGCAGAGGACAGAGTTTGCGGGAGAGGAGTGGAGGAGGCAGCAGAGGAGAAGGAGAAAGGGAAAGAAAGACTGGGCTGAATCTAAAAGAGATGATTGTGCACTGTGTTGTGAAAAGCTTGGAGGAGAGAAAATAAAACGTGTGTTTTGGAACTTGTGAGTGTGTGTATCTGTATGTGTTGAGGCCAGTTTTCCACAGTGCTCAGACAAAGCTTTTGACAGAAAAGTTGTTCTACATTCCTTTCAGCACTTATGATTACAAGGCATAAGTAGCAACCTACAGAATGAGATCATGAGTACAAGTGACCCAAATGATCTTCCTATGCTGGACTGCTTGGCAAACTTTCTGTCATAAATGGTGGTGCTCAATAATACTGTGAGAGAAACCATTTAAGATGTTTTGGGGCATGTAGTTAGGATACCTCAGCTGGGGGTGTACCAGGCTTGGACCACTGGTACAAGACACACTAGAGGAATTATTTGTCTAAACTGGCCTGGAGAATGTGTTTGGGAATTCTCTGTGAGAAGCTGGAAAAAGTTCCAAAGGAAATGAAGGCCTGATTTGTCTAGCTTGGCTCGTTGCTGTAATGAAACTTCACCAGGAACAATGGATCAAAAGTAACGTGTCACATGCCTGCTTATACTTACATAGTGACAAATACCTAAATGACACCTCTGTAGTTGAAAGCCTAGCCACTAGGTTGTTCTTCTTAATTGCTCCACAGAAGTTAAAATTCTAAATCTGAGCAGCCATAAATAGGCTTTAATTAAGGATCAGGAGATGGGGAGTCAGAAAAGCAAGAAAGTGAAAATTAAACAGAACCCAAAATGTGAGACAAAAATAAAATTTAAAAATATGTAGCGGGAGGATCAAAAGCTAGAAAAGAGGATAATTCATTAAACCAAAATCATACGAGAATCGAAGTCAGGCAACAAAATAGAGCCAAAGTCACAAGATCAGACTAATATAATAAATTGCTCATAAAGTTCTTTGAAAATACTTGTAAACTCAGATGATTTAGAAAGCAAGACATGAAACCTAATCCCATTGCAGCTGGAACATAACATAACACTAGGGAATCCATTCCCGGACGAGTTTATCCATTCCCAGGAATTTGGGAATCCCACATGTCATTCCCGGGAATCCCGGGGATGACACAGTCCACGGGCATCTCACATGTGAACGGTTTTAGAACAACCGACACTTATTTTTAATAAAACTACTGCAATATGTTGACACAAATAAAAGACTAACCTTATCTACAAGCAGTTCATGCTGTCATATAAGTACATGTATCTTTAGTTGCAGTAATAAGAGCATAGAAAGCACAACGTGTCCAGTGTGCAATCGTCCAGGCAAGAGCGCACCTTCGTGCAGAAGTACGCCAGCCACTGAGAAAACACACTCTAACTCCACTGAAGTAGGCAGCACGCTCATCAGATACTGATACACTTGTTCTAAACAACGCCCACGCTTGCCGTTGCTCTGAAACACCACCATTTCAGCTTTTACTGATGCATCCAGTTTCTTGTAATCATTCTGTGATGGCAAGTTTCTTGGCACAGATAATGCGGATGCAACAGACTGACGCTTTGCAATTTCAAGTTGCTGTTCAAAGCTGTTGTCTGATGAAGTGCAAGCTGCAGCAATGACGCCACCTTAAGTATTTTCAACTATAACTCTGTTATTTCTTGATCGATTTTTACACTTTTACATGCTATATATGCTAGGTTGGCTGTTCCCATTTTGCGGGAATGTGGGAATGAAAAATGTCCGGGAATCCCAGGCTCCCGATTATGTAGGATTATTTAGGATTCCCTACATAACACACTCCTACAGTCGTTAGCCATTGAAACAGCCTAGCGACTGCACAACAACGTTTTCATACAAAATCAATATGGTGTCACTGGAGATAGAACTCAAAATGAAACATATCCAAACATGCATCAAAACAAAAAATGAATGAATGCAACTTGTGAATTTCAGACTTGACAAAAAAATCAAAAAAACTATTTTTAGAGGCTAAGACATAACTGCAGAGAATTAAAATAGAGTCCAATCATGACAAAAAACCTGCTTGTCTTATTTATATACAACATTTCATTTTATTTTTCCACTTGATTGTTCAAGCAGATGTGTCATTCAACACATCCTCCATATCAATCACATTTATGAGGATTTTTAATATGCAAAAATTAGAATAGGCAGCTCAGTGCCACAATACTTAGCACTCAAAGCTCTGGTGTTAAAACTCTGCCAGGATTGGACTCTGCATGGAGTTTTTCTAATATGTCTTTGTTGTTGTCCATTTTCTGTGTTTTCCTTCAACATCCCAAAGATGTCCATCTTAGGTTAATTGGCATCGTTGAACTGGCCCAGTGTGAGTCACTCCATGAGATCTGGGATTGGTTCCTGCCATGAACTTAATGCCGTCAAGATAGGCTTTCACTTACGTGAACAAAAAATTAATTACGTGGGTCTAATAATACATAGATGGATGAAAAAACAGAGCAGCAGTACAGTGATCCCTCGCTATATCGCGCTTCGCCTTTCGCGGCTTCACTCTATCGCGGATTTTATATGTAAGCATATTTAAATATATATCGCGGATTTTTTGCTGGTTCGTGGATTTCTGAGGACAATGGGTCTTTTAATTTCTGGTACATGCTTCCTCAGTTGGTTTGCCCAGTTGATTTCATACAAGGGACGCTATTGGCAGATGGCTGAGAAGCTACCCAACTTACTTTTGTTTCTCTCTCTCTCTCTCTCTCTCTCTCGCTGACTTTCTCGGATCCTGACGTAGGGGGATTGAGCAGGGGGGCTGTTCGCACACCTAGACGCTACGGACGCTCGTCTAAAAATGCTGAAAGATTATCTTCACGTTGCTACCTTCTGTGTGCAGCTGCTTCCTGAAGTGACATGCTGCACGGTGCTTCGCATACTTAAAAGCTCAAAGGGCATGTATTGATTTTTCACTGTTTGTTTTCCTCTGTCTCTCTCTCTCTCTCCCTGCTCCTGACGGAGGGGGTGTGAGCTGCCGCCTTCAACAGCTTTGTACCGGCAGTGCTTCGCATACTTAAAAGCCAAACTGCCCTATTGATTTGTTTGGTTTTCTCTCACTTTCTGACATTCAGTGCTCCTGACGCGCACTCCTTTGAAGAGATATGTTTGCATTCTTTTAATTGTGAGACAGAACTGTCATCTCTGTCTTGTCATGGAGCACAGTTTAAACTTTTGAAAAAGAGACAAATGTTTGTTTGCAGTGTTTGAATAACGTTCCTGTCTCTCTACAACCACCTATGTTTCTGCGCAAATCTGTGACCCAAGCATGACAATATAAAAATAACCATATAAACATATGGTTTCTACTTCGCGGATTTTCTTATTTCGCGGGTGGCTCTGGAACGCAACCCCCGCGATGGAGGAGGGATTACTGTAAAGCATGGACATGTGAAATGTTTTTTTAATCTTAAAGAGTGAGCAGGGATTACTGTTGAACAGTTCTCGTTTAGAAGAAAGTGTTGGATGAACAGTGACTTACACTGACTGGTTGCCTTCCGCTTTGAAGGCATTTTCCAAAAAAAAAAATCATCATTTGCTAAGTGTTGCTTGATTCTGATGTCTGTTGTTCAAAAGTCAACAAGGTGAACAATTTAAAGAAGAAGCAAATCTGCATGTGATTTGACTCTGTGTATCTTTGATTCTGTCAGCAATTAGTCTTTCTGTAGGTAATCAATACCTCAATTGACTTTTTTGGGATTTGGGCGTCCTATTTCATTTTTGCAGCTTACATGTGTGAAAAGGGATGAGCCAAGAAGACGCAACTGGCTGACTCAGGGTGTGGTGTTTCACCTTCAAGAACATTGCAGCAGTTTAGAAATATAATGGGCACCATCCCAGTGCTGATTCATGACTAGTGCACTCAGAAGTACATTTCAAGCTTGGTCACTTTCTATGTGAAGTGTGAATAACTGAGTCTTGTTTGCAGGATGGTACTGTGGCATTCATTATGCCCACTGATCACCCATAAACCCTCGGCTGTATGCAACCGGTAAGTGCTGTTGGCCAAAGCTGGTCTGGGGCAGTGCAGTCCTTTTGAAAAACTGTGCGCCATCTGCTGTTTTTAAATGGTATCTGCAAAGCAAACTGAAAGAAGATAGTTGCCAGACAATTACTTAATAATAATAACAATCTGTATTTTGAAATGGTAAGAGATAAAGTTTAAGCACTGAGTTTGCCTTCTTACTCTCAATCAGACTTCAACTTACTTTGTTATTTGAGCACATTATTATTTAAAAACATGCAAAAAGTATCTAAATTTTGAATTTCAGTAATTTAATAACCCACTTAGTCACGAACAGGGTCGCAGGAGGTGCTGGAGTCTATCCCATAACGCCCAAGGCAGGAACACACTCTGAACAGGGTGCCAGTCCATTGCAGGCTGAACACACACACACACACCAACTAGGGCCAATTTAGTATCACCAATCCACCTAACCTGTATGTCTTTGGACTGTGGGAGAAAACTCATGCAGACAACATGGAAACTCCATGCAGAGAGGACCAGGGACACAAACTCTGTCTCCTTACTGCAAGGAAGCAGCTCTACCACTGCACCATCACCAATATGCAATACAGTAATCCCTCGCTACTTCGCGGTTCACTTTTCGCGGATTCACAACTTTGCGGATTTTACATGTAAGCATATCTAAATATATAACGCAGATTTTTCGCTGCTTTCGCGGGTTTCTGAGGACAATGGGTCTTTTTACTTCTGGTACTTGCTTCCTCAGTTGGTTTGCCCAGTTGATTTCATACAAGAGATGCTATTGGCGGATGGCTGAGAAGCTACCCAATCAGAGCACGCAGTTAAATTCCTGTGTGCTGCTGATTGGCTCAGCGATGGAGTGCTGCATTAACCAGGAAGTCTCATCTCACTCATTCAGCATTAACGTGCTCCTGCTTCAGGGGCCGTGTCCAAGCGCCAACAGAAGATGCAAATGATTGCAGAAAAGGTAAAAGTTTTGGATATGTTGAAGAAAGGGAACAGCTACACCGCTGCAGGACACCATTACAGCATCAATGAGTCCACGATTCTTTTTATTTAAAAAGGAGGAAAAGCATATAAGATCTACGGCCACAGTGTCCTTTAACCAGGGGGCAAAACGGGTTGCAAGTGGACGTGATAAGGCAGTAGTCTGGATGGAATCTGCTTTAGGAATCTTTGCAACAAGGTCGACGACGTCATGACCGCCTACAAGCTGCTCTTCGACCGGAAAAAGAAGCAGCGGCAGCAACTGCCGATCACAATGTTTTTGCAGCCTCGCAAAAAAGAGCCAGTTCCTACTACTACTACTACTACTACTACTACTACGGATACACCTTCGGAAACCGTGGAGGAGGTGCCCCAGGAAATGGCACCGCCGTCTGAAGAGACGTTAAATACAGTCATCGGCTGCGCAGTAAAAGTCATCATCACCTTCATCGTCATCATTTTTACTGCGCAGCATATTCATCACCATCATCACGTCATATATAGCTATGTGTACTTCGCTATACAGTAAGTGTAAACTTATCTACCAATTTCATATTGCTTAGCAGTTGTCCCTGTTATTAATAGAGTAAAGGGTGGGTTGTAAACAATACAGGGAGGGTTTAAAAACGTCCAAATACACGTTAAATAATTAAATAAATATGGTGTACTTCGCAGAAATTCAGTTATCGCGGTTGGCCTTGGAACCTATCTCCCACGATAAGTGAGGGATTACTGTATACGTTGTAAGAAAATTAATACAATTAAAAAATGAATTAGTAAAATAAAAATATGTTTCAAAGAGGACTTTTTGACATCCACTCTCTATCTACTGATGGATGTGAAAATTATAATATAAAAATAATCATGAAACAAGTTTGGTCCTGGGATAAATTTAGGAAGAGGGGCATTGGATTTTTACAGTGGGGGGAGCGTGATTACAGTACAAATAAAACCCACATTCTTTTTGATTCAAAACAAATTCAGCATGGCTGAGACAGCATAACCAATAGATTACAACAAACAGAACATCATCATGCACAGTGCAATGCTGAAGGACCACAGGGTAACAAACCAAGTGCAGGTTATACCAACCAAATATATGTAGGGTGGCTATGATTAATTTTGTTTTTCATTTGTTTTTTCCAATATTTGTTTGAAGTTCATTTGTTGCTTTATTCTCATTGTTGAAGGAGATCCTAACTAGCACAAGCAGTACTAAATGCATCCCTCGTAGCATTTTTAGTTGCGTTTTATTGACATCGTTTAGAAAACTCAATTATAGATATTGTAATTCTGAAGAGACTGTTGTGGCAAAAACTCTTGTTGGGATCACACTCATAATAATAATAATAATAAGGACTGTGTGTCCAGTCTCTCCGATCAATCTGATTGGTCAGATTGGTTTTGGTGTGATTGGTCAGTTTGGCTTCGATGATGCAACGAAAGAGGAAGTGAGAGTGTGAGATGCACAAGGAGCATAAGTACACACTGAGAGAGTTGCCTTCAAAGATGGAAAGTATAAAACCAGGCAGGAGGCAAGAAATGCATCTCGAAAATAATGACAAGAGTCTGAGAAGCAGGCTTTATGGGTACATGTCTGAGAAAGGGGAGCACTAGTGAAGAGAAGTTCAAACATATGTAAATACAGAGGAAAGGTACTGAAAGTACATGTAGGCAAGAGATTGAATAATTTTAAAAGATTTGCTATTACCTGTCATCGACAGATACCCTGGGTAGTAATAATAATAATAATAATAATAACCCAAGACCTTTAATTGCATTAAACAAGTCTGATACAGTAATTTATATATACATTGTCACATAAACAGGCTGTGGAAGTGGCTGCCTAGCTCTGAAATGGAAGATACAGGGAAGGATAATAGTATGACATCGTTCTTAACTAACCCACTCTTGTTTCTTTCAGACGGGAGGAGGACTTTCAGGACGAGCAGTGATATGTGACTTCCGGCCCAACGACTCCGACCCCTCCTCTTCTGCCCCAGGAACTATATATGAAGAGACGTAACCTGAAGTCAGCTGTCATTGTGGACCCTGCTCTCGTTGAGGGTACAATGTTTAGTAGACAAGCAGAATTTCAACAAACTTAAAGAGCAGGCCGTTGGTCCTATCCTTCGTTTCATTAAGTGCTTGTGTGGGCTAATTTTTGTTGTTAATTAAATGGAGTACAGCCAAATGCCCAAATTGTTGATGGTGTTTTTGATTAAATGTGTATATTATTTACAACAATGGTCAGCAAATATTATTAATACTTTATTATTATTAGTAATAATAATAATAGCAGCATGTTTGCTGACACAGTGCCTAGCATTGCTGCCTCATGGATCCAATTCCCATTGTTTATCTGTGTATTCTTTGCACATTCTTTCTGTTTTTGAATGGAATGTGTGGGTGTGAGATTGAGTGGGCACTACAATGGACTAGTGGCCTGTCCCTCATTTGTTCCTTCCCTTTGTACAATGCTGCTGGAATAGGCTCCTGATAACTCATGGTCCTGAATTGGACTGAGATGATTAGAGAATAATACTATACTGGGCTATAACACTTCTTCTTCTGCTACTGCTACCATTATTACCACTATTATAACTACTAATAAAAATAATTTCTATTATCATAATAATAATCAAAATAAATGTCTTAAGATGGACTGATGTTCTACTCCAGTTCTGATTCTGTTAGATGGGTTTTAACTCCTGAAGACACCAAATTGGGATAATCAGGTTAAGAATAAGGATGGATAATAATACTTCTTGTTAGCAATGGCGGAAGTCCAGATGGAACTCCAGATTTTGCTCTTTGCAGCAGTCACTTTTTTGTTTATAAGCCAAATGCTTCAGCAGAACAACGTAGGTGGACACCAATTCCATTGCCATTTTCTCCTCAGGAATGACGTTTTGTGAGATGCACTGTAGCTATTACATTGCCATTTGTCTCTTATTTTTAGCTTTTTCATTCAAGCTAGCTGGCTTGGTTGAGATGTAAAGAAATCTTAATTATAATAACTTATAAGCCTGGCTGGTATACTGCAGAGCTCTGTAATTCTACTGCTGCTACCATTTTGCCCTAATGATGGTTCTGGGTTGATGGGGTGAAATATTATTGGAAGCCACTTTTCTTTCATTAGTAGAGATGATGACCTCATTGATGGAAGCTGGTTGCCCTATACACGTTCAGCAGCAAATCTGGCTGAGGTGTACAGTAGAGGGATGTTCTCTGCCATCAAGTGTCACCTCCAGAAGCTCTAATAGCCCATTCTGTTAGCTTAGATCTTTTCAAACTTTCATAGGCATTTGAGTGCTAATCATGAGCTTTAATGCCATTCAGCTCATCCAACTGATTGGTTTGGCCTGAATGACAGAGGTGTTATTTTCTGGATAGTCAGGTTCATATCACTTGTTTCCAACCTACTGTACTGTATATATTTGACAATTTCAGGAAAAATGACTTATGTCTTCAGGGTTTTATGTTCTCTCAGGGGCAAACATCTAAAAATAAATGATGAATGATCACAGAAATAAAAGTCTATAAAAGTCAGGAAGTAAGAAGAATTTCTTTTGATTTATTCCATGTTGCGTAGAAGTATGTTTTAGGCCAGAGAAATGCCAAAATGCCCAGCGTCTTGGCTGGGTGACTAAAAACTGGTGAAAACGGCTATTCTGGCTAGCTGGGATATACTATAAGACATGTATCTGACATGCAATTATTAACTGGACTCCAGTCCTTTAGGTGTAATTGAGGATTAGTAATGTCCACAGGGGACACCAGGAGAAAGTGTCACCTAATGACCTAAGAATTTGACTCCCGCCCCAGGAGCCTTTTGTTCTGCCTTCAGCTCCCATCAAGTGTGATAAATAGTTACTTACTAGCAGATTACTATAAAATTGGATTTGCACACATCTACCAGAGCTCCATGGCCAGGCATATCAGGCCACAGAAAAACAGTTTGTTTGGGAAACAAAGTTATAAATTGAAGGGAAGAAGGAGAAGAAGCAGCAGTCAAGCTACTCCCACTATTGGACTTCAGGTCAAAAGAAAGGCTTTGCAAGGCAGTTCAAAAAAGTAAGGAAGCTGTCCAGGATATTTTATTTTTGATTCCTTTCGGGAGGTGAAAGGATGCAGCATGATCTAATATTCTGACTGAGCTCCCAAGCAATGTTGTGAGATTGATTTTAGAGAAGCCCTTGGATTCTCCCTTGCTACATCTATAAGTACACTGCCCTTCCGTTCTTCTGGGTGGTGTTTTTTCATAGGATTTTGAACAGGCAGATTGGAAGGTGCGACCATAGTGGTGTCAGTCAGCGGTGTTCTAGTGAGCAGTGAGGTTAATTTTGCTTAAGGTACAAAACAGTTAAGTTTGAAGTTTTCTATTATATGTACACCCCCTTTACTAAAAAAGTTTTGATGCTGTGTAAAATGTAATTAAAAACAGAATGTGATGACTTACAAATCATTTGAACCCATATTTAACTGAAAACAGAACAAAGCAGGGACGTGTGGTCAGGGGAGGCAGGTGAGGCAGTCATCATTAAAAGTGATAAACTAAAAATAATAACATAAAATAAATTTGTCCACTGGTCTGTGCTATAAATTTGTTTTCTGTATGATTCCAATACTTTTTGATTATTTTTATAGTCAAAATAGCTGAATTGGCGTATTTCCTGTTCACATACATGGGAGAAACGCGAGGTGAAGCAGCGACAAGCCTCACCTCACCTCGGACTGCGCTCTCCCTCACACACTGGGTTGATGCATGCAATTGTCGCGTGCCTGTTGCTGTCTCTCTGTATGTCGCCAATATAATGTTTGCAGACATGTTTAGTATACTCCCTGACTTTCCACACTCTGGTTAATATCTTTAATGAATGTGTGTGACATTTTTAGTCTTGCTGATCGGACATAAAACCGCAGTCAAAAGGCACAAGGTGAGGCAGACATTACTGTGCCACACTGAAGGGAGCGCATGTGAGTCTAATAGGCGCTCGTTGCTGCTGTTCTTCAACGCAGAGGCACCAATAAGTTAGTGATATCAGAAAGTCAAGTGCACTGCAGCGGTCTGTTTATTTTTATTTTTTGTTCCGATTGACTGCCAAAATGGAAGATTAAGATTTTTAAAACTAAAGGAAAATAAGGAGGACTTTTACAAGAAAGTGACAAGAGATTTTCGTGGAAAAGGATAGGTGCATGGACTTAATTTACAAATAAAGGTAAGACCAGAAACGGTTTTCAGTTTTATAAAAAATGGGATCAGACTAAGAAAAAAACAATCCAATATTTAGTTTTTCTTGTTATCTTTTTGTTGAACAGTCTGTATTAAAATTGTTTAAAGCATCAGAATTAAAAGCTTTTAAAAACAACTAAATTTTTAAATTAAGGTCAAAATTGAAATCCGTTTTTTTTGTACACCACTCTTTCATTTGTATTAAATGAGTATGAATTGTGGAATTGCAACAGCAAATTTAGAACACATGGAGGATGCTGAGCAAATGCGGTCTCTCTGCTTTCTCTCTCTCGCCGCTATAAATGTAACATTCTTTCTTAGCCAAATATGTACTTAGCCTATGTGTGTGTAAAGTATGCTGATGAGATATGAATCATAACCAGTAGTCAATGTGCATGTTGCCAGTTGAATAGTGCATCAGTTACTCTTTTGGGTTCATATATTTGTAAATCTGACTCTGAAGGCGTCAGTGCCTCACCAGCCATGAACCTCACCGCACGTCACTGGAACAAAGACAGCATATCCAATTGTTAAAACTGAGAAATTGTATTAACCCTGTTACTAAAAAAGTTGGGATGATGTGTAGAAAGAAAATAAAAAGCAGAATGTGATGATTTGTGAATCATTTAACCCTATATTTCATTGAAAAGAGATCAAAGACAACATTTCAGATTATTGTTTTTTGAAAAGTATGAGCTCATTTTGAATTTTTTGCTAAGGAAATGTCTGAAAAAAGTTGGAAACACTGAAAAATGTAGGAAAAAACACCTGGTGGAATATCTCACAGGAAATTAGGTTAATTAGTGACATGATTGGGTATAAAAAGCGCATCCCAGAGAGGCGGAGGCTCTAAGAGGTGAAGATGTGGAGAGCTTCACCCCTATGTAAAAGACTGCAAGTAGTGAAACAATTTAAGAATAACATTCCTCAGCGTAAAGATTGCAAAGAATTTGGGGATTTCATCATCTATGGTAAATAATATTATTAAAAGATTTAGAGAATATAAAGAAATTTGTGTACATAAGGACAAGCCTAAAAACCAGTACTGAATGGCCATGATCTCCAGGCTCTCATATGGCACTGCATTAAAACCAGACATGATTCTGTAGTAGAACTCACTGCATGGGCTCAGGAACACTTCCAAAAACCAATGTCTGTGAACACAGTTTGTCGCTGCATTCACAAATGCAAGATAAAACTCTGTCTTGCAAAACAGAAACCATATTTGAAATTTGAAATTCTTTTTGGAAATAATGAATGCCATGTCCTCCGGGCTAAAGAGGAGAGGGACCATCTGGATTGTTATTGGCACACAGTTCAGAAGCCAGCGTCCGTGATGGTATGGGGTGCCTTAGTTCAC
This sequence comes from Erpetoichthys calabaricus, assembly GCF_900747795.2. Classification (NCBI taxonomy): domain Eukaryota; kingdom Metazoa; phylum Chordata; class Cladistia; order Polypteriformes; family Polypteridae; genus Erpetoichthys; species Erpetoichthys calabaricus. The sequence goes on along the minus strand of NC_041402.2, from coordinate 167,285,503 downwards.
ATGGCATGGGTAGCCATGGGCATCTTGCACATCTGGGAAGGCAACACTAATACTGAATGCTATTTACAAGTTTTGGAGCAACATATGCTGCCATTCATACAATATCTTTTTTGGGGAAACTCATGCTTATTTCAGCAAGATGATGCCAAGCCATATTCTGTACATATCACAACAGCATGGCTCTGTAGTAAAAGAGTCTGGACCTGTTACCCATTGAAAACATTTGGAACATTATGAAACAAAAAAATACAAAAGAGGAGAATCCGAACTGTTGAGCAGCTGACATCCTATAATAGAACAACATTTCACTTGCAAAAGTGCAGCAATTGGTCTTCTCAGTTCCCTGAAGTTTACAGTGTGGTGTTAAAAGAAGAGGTGGTAAACATGACCCTGTCCCAACATTTTTGAAACGTGTTGCTGGCATCAAATTCAAAATGAGCATATACTTTTCGAAATACAATACAATTTCACAGTTTCAAATTGGAATATGTTGTCTTTGATCTCTTTTCAATGAAATATGGGGTTAAATGATTTGCCAATCATCACATTCTGTTTTTATTTTCATTTTACATGGCGTCCCAAATTTTTTAGATTCAGGGTTGTGTACAGGACAATAAATACAACAATAAAGACCTAGAAAAGGAGACAAAAGGTATTTGTTTCTTTGTATGGCCCAGATAAATTGGTTGCTTTCACAATCACATCACAAGGAAGAGTTTAAAAGTCCCACCTAGTAAGTATCATGTACCGCTTCTTTGACTGCCTTACTATTACAATTTGCTATTGAATTGTGTAAAAAGTAACACAAGGTTAATAGACAAGAGAAACACCAATGCAGGTTCAAGGCAAGCATCTAGTAGTAGAAGAACCAAGAGGACCCCTCAACTGAAGGGTATGTCCAACCATGATATACTAAGGAAATGATCATGATCATTTTCACCTTGAAATAAACTGACTGAGACAGTAATGGGGACACAGACTTAGTCAGACAGATGCAAGGATCAAAATACTAAATATTACAGATTGGCAAAGTTGTTGTCAGGGTAAAACAAGCTCAAAAATAGTAAAACATATATAGTACTTGATCAATTCCTGAAACAACTACTTTCAAGTTCTTTTGAAACAGATTTCTCTAGCAGATTCTTTTCTTTATTATAAAGAGAGTTCAACCTCATGTAGGTTGTTCATACGTTAGATCGCCACCATGCCACCATATGCCTATTGTTAACATGTAGAGTGCTCAAGGAATATTGTGAGCAAATATTAACTGCAAGATATTAAAAAGGTGAGAAATCATAATTGAAAGGGATATTGAGATTCAAAAATATAAGAAGTCAAAATGAGACCGAGGACAAAACAAAATTGTAAGTCAAATGTTGAAGGGTTCAAAACCAAAACAGGAAAGGCTACCACATTTATGGGGATGACCAGGAGAGGAAACTTAAGACACGCAGAGAATCAAAGCAAAAAAATGATTCCTAATTTTCATCATCTCACCTCTTTCTAATAAATTACTAATTAAAGAATGGACTTAAGGAAAAGAAATCAAACGCCAAGAACGGGGAAATCTAAATAACAATGCTGATGCAGCACTAAGGTTTCTTTTTCTTTCAGTATCCACAGACTCAGACAGTGACACATCTGACGCAACAATTCTTGCAGCGGCAAGAAGATGACATCAACAAAGTAACTTCTGGGACCAGATATCATGGCAATCGATGTCGCATCAAGACAACAGTAACACAAAATGGTGGCATCCAAGGGAATTAAAAAATAGTGAAAAAAAAGATTCAGGACCTCAAAAAATCTATGATGGGACTAGCCCATTAATAAAAAAGCTTAAACAAGCAAATAAAATGTAGCCAAAATATAGAATCATAAATGTACCCAACCTAACACTAGGGCCTACATGAATTAAACCACTTAAGAAAATGAGACATTTTGTATCCAATGAGAGAAAACTGGTAGCAAGAATGCCTAAACAGTTATTCAGTAGCTCTCTATGATGTAATAAGTATGGTGATTGCTGTAACTTGACCATTAAGAAAACTGTCAAATAAATAATTTCAAACTATTTTTTCAAACTAAACCACCTAAAAGACATCAAAAGTAGGTTCCACACATATAAAAAACCCAAATAACTCAAAAGTAGAAGCATAGAATTGATAGTACACTATAATGTCACATGCTGTGGAGGCCATCTTGCCTAGCATCACAGAGCGTCATAGCAACCAGCTTCACAAAATGAAGGCAATTATTATGTCATCGAAAAGAACATTACATTAAAAAAACTCAAATATTTATTGAATCCTCACAGAATATTCTTTTTTTTTTGTCTTGCTCTGACAAGGTCACATGATTTCACCCAGACAGCTTGCCTCTGGCAACACCTTGCTTGCACTTTTGTTGCTTTTCTTTTCAATGTGATTTAATTCAAATTTAGCTCAGAGCCTGGGGATTGGGCAAGGTCTACAATTAGTGCTATTTAGATGTTGCAGTCACCTGAGAGGAACATAAAAGACTCCTGTTAGCCACAGCTTTTTGCTTTGACATCAATTAGGATTTTCTCACTGTGCTTTTGGCCACTGTATTTTAACTGCTCTGTTGGAAACTTTATTCTGGTTTTTACAGTAGTTCTCATCTCTTTAGAGACATTTAGTATAGTTTTGAAGTGCTTGTCTCTTGGGAGAAATGACTGTATTGAGAATTTTTCTGTCTTTGATCATTGCTTTCATTTCTTGTTCACATTTTTTGGATTCAAGTAACTCCTGTGAATTAATTACATTAATAATAATTTTCCTCAGTTTCCACCTTTAGTTTTCCCTTTTGTACTTGAGTAGCTTTTGTTTCATTTAAGCATTGTTATATTGAGAAGTTATTCTTATTGTTCCTTGGTTTGGAGAAGTTTGATGATTAATTATTTATCATTATTCAATGTCTCGTTTTTGGTTAATGAAATTAATTATGTACCTGCTCTCTGTTAATTAAGTCTTTACCATTTAAATAATATATTACTTAATTAAATGTATTAGTTTAGTTTTTGGGACAGTTGTTTTCAGTTTCAGTCCTTTCTTTGCACTAATCTTTAGCAGCCACACCACAGGAATTTAATTCAAAACCTCAAAGGCTTCAGTAATGGCGATCCAGTGGAATTCTTTCATATATAGCAAAACCCCATCTTTGTGAATACCTAGTGGAAATAAGGGTAAACTGGATATACAATGGAAGCCAGGAAGCACTTCTTTATACAAAGGGTCATAGAAACCTGGAACAAAAACCAAGCAGAAATCATGACAGCTTCAAAATAGCGTCTGCATGAGACATTGGGATGATTCACTTTTTCCTAACAAAATGAGCTTGACAGACTGAATGATCTTCTCCCATTTGCCAAACTTATGTACAGAAGAACAGCTATCTCTTTACAGTTTGATTGTTTAAGGATGCAATTAAAATCTAAACAAACATTACCGATGTATCTCAGTGTGCTGCACGTACAAATGCGTATTTGCGGCAGATGAAGCAGTTTAATAGAGCTATTTCTCAGTTCCCTAGGAGCCACAGTAAAGCCTCCCAAGGATGTCTGGCCTTGCTAATCAGCTGCACAGAGAATTGAGCCTAAGAAGCGACTGAATAAATCATCACTTGTACCGTTGTGTGCAGACTGTATCACTGGGCTGTAACCCTGGCCACCAATGAATTATTTAAAAATTTTTGACAAATTATGAGGGCGCAACATTAGTAATTTCACAACAATAAATGATCATGTACAGCGGCAGGCTATTAGAATAAATGTCAACTCATTCAGTTGGCAGCAGAACGGACCTCTTAATAGAATCATTGTGATGAGAAGCTATTTATATATGTAAGCGTCAATACCGCAGACAAGGAATAACATTTGGGTACCTACAATGGCCAAAGAAGAATAATAGCCGAAGTAGGAAAAGAAAATGCAATAATGACAATAAAAATAATAATGTCCATGGAGAAAGAGATGGCAAGAACTTAGTCACTGAAAAGGTTAGGCCACTTACAAGCAATTTTTTTCTGCATTTGAGGACTTAAAGAAAATATTCTAGTTGCTTATAAGATAAATGGCTTGGAGTTTTCTTTTTCTTTTTTTTCCTCCCCTTGATTGTTGTCATTAAAGTTTTGGACCAGAAACAGCCACATAAATTGAAAAATGTAAGTTCCCTGAATGGTTCCCTCCTCCCTCCTTTAATCTCCTTTCTTCACTTTAATGACTGCTTTTTAGAGCTACAGAGAGAAGTGCAATCAGCCTGGAGAACACAGTTAAGTTCAGTTTACCTTCATTACTGATGAAATGAAAGACTCTGCCTTGGAGGGGGCGATTTGTGTGACGCGGGGGTGGTGTGGTTATCACTGGTCTCGACACTTAATGACTGATAGAGTGAATTTAGGGGGCAACATTCCAAGCTTCATTTGACTCCACATTTTTTCCCCTTATGCTTACTGGATCTTTAAGTTTACATTTTAAAGATATTCCATGTTATTCATCCCCTCTCACCGACTACAAGCCAGATCCTTTCTGTCACCCCCACAATGAAGCACTCAACATTTTCGAGCTACTATTGACCATGAATTCCAAGTGGAAAACACTAACACTCTTTCTATCTAGCTTGATCTCAATGGAGCAGATTTTATTTTAGTCATATTCACATTGCTGAGACAGCATTTGATTTGCAGCCAATTCATTGAATTACAATTCACTTTGGCATAAACCAGGAAATTATATTTCTATTCTATATACTGTAAATATAAATCTAAGGTTCCTAAAGTTAAGGAAAATTACTTTTTTTCTTTTTTTTCATTTCGCAGATTTTCATGACCATGGCATAGCTTTGAGTAGCTATTCATTTAAATGACATCATTACGATTTGTGTAACCTTTAAAAAGATCTACTACTACAGACTATACACATAAGCCACTGCTATGGTGTGCCCTATCCTGGTTTGCACACACATCCTATTACTTTCCTCCATTTCCTCCCTTGGGATGTCTAATGTTGTGTGAACAATACAATAAGTCATGCAAATGATTTTTTTCCTCAAGTGCCTCCCCTGAGTCTCAGGAGAGAATAAATTTCCCACTCCCATGAATTATTATCTTATATGCCCAATTTATCTCAATCACATTGCCTGCTGTATAATTTCTTTAAATCTAGTTGTGGCTTTTATTCCACTCAACTACAAATGGTAGGTAAATACAACTTGAGAACTCATATATCAAGTTTCTCTTTTATGATTACACATTGAGTCCATTTACATACACACACAAAACCAGGATAAGGTGAGTTACCGGGTTAAGGCAGAAGCCTGGTTTCTTTAAAAAAACCCCACTGACATTCACGAGTGCACTTATGAAGTTATCCTTTGGCAAAATGCTCCATTGTCATGAAAATGCACTAAAAAAGATTAAACATCACCAACAGCAAATACGAAAACAAGCATGGAGTGTTGCTGTGCCACTGAATGTTCAGGACATCAACATATATTTAGCGATTACTGAAATATCGAGGTGCATTACTTCAGCCAGGAGAAGGAATAAACGGATCACCCAAACATTTGCTTTAGGAATTTTATCTTTGAAGAAATTTCCAACGTTTTTTATCCATAGCTGCTGGATTCATGGGTGCAGCAAAGACATGCATAGGCTAACAGAGTGCAAATGACATGTGCATACTACAAAATTATTAAATGTAACCTGGTTAAGTGTTTACATAGCCACGTAACTGGGTTACTTAAAAAGAAATCTATGTGTGTTGGCCTCTCAAAGACTAATATCCCACAGAGTGCAAACGACATGCGCAGACTACAAAATTATTAAATGTAAACTGGTTAAGTGTTTACATGACCACATAACTGGGTTACTTACGAAGAAATCTACGTGTGTTGGCCTCTCAAAGACTAATATCCCACAGAGTGCAAACGACATGAGCAGACTACAAAATTATTAAATGTAAACTGTTTAAATGTTTACATGACCACATAACTGGGTTACTTACGAAGAAATCTACGTGTGTTGGCCTCTCAAAGACTAATATCCCAATTTCTCTAACCAGAAAAAGGAATACATGGCATTTTTGAAACTGTGTTTCTGTGAATAACCAGTTTATCAGAGACTTTGTGGTATAAAATATAACACACTTTGGCCACTAGAAGGTCCCACTGTTCATCTGTACCCAATAACATTACATTCCATCATCTTGTAATCCAATTCAGAGTTGTAAGGGGCACCACTGAGCATAAATCAAGAAACAATCCAGGATGGACGCCAGTCCATTATAGGGCTTACTCATTTAAGACCAGTTTTAGAGTTTCTAGTTAACCAATAGCACACATTTGGAATTGCAAACAAAGGAAGAATGTGCAAACTACCTGCACTACCCAGACATGGGATTCTACTCCTGGAAGCTGGATTGGTGAGCAGAAGTACCGCTCCATAAACCTCTAGAAGAGAAGCCATTCCATAGGCACTTTAGTTGGCCTGTCGATGAAGGCTTGGATTGCTGCTGGATGAGATGTCTGTGAGCACATATGTGGATCTCAGTTCCCCAGAGAGGTGACAGGGATATCTACTGAAGAAAACTGGCAGAGTCGTAAAATGGAGGGCCTGATTCTCTATGGTCAGAAAAGATCCTTGGGAAATATTTGAGAAGAATAGGGTGTTCCCTGATGTCCTGGCTAAATTGTTCACCATGGCCTGGTCATTTTGGGACCTCTAATCATCCACTGTCTTTTACTACTTAACTCTCTCTGACACCCCTTTATCACCTAATAGCTAATGTGTGGTGCGCATACTGATGCAAGAATGGCTGCCATCATATCATGCAGGTGCAATGTCAACCAAAGCCAAATTGGAGCCTTAGACGGGGCTGACAAACATTGCCTCTTGTTGTCCATTGAGGATAGCTGATATTATTAGACTTCAACAACAGGTCTGGGTGTCCAGAATGTACACCCTATTGATAGCACTGCTGTATGGAGCATGCTCATTTTTACTTTCTTAACCAGCAACAAGCGGGTAGCGGTGCACACCCTTTATCATCACAGATAGACAACCTAGGTTCCCTTCAGGTTTACTTTCATTAACAGCACTGACTCATTATTACCATAGTTTTACAGTGTCCAGAGCATGTTCATTATTAGAAACACAAAAAGTGCCTCTATGTGTACCCTTTCCTCCTTGGTGTCTGAAGTGCATGCCCCTTTATTTTCAAAAATGGCACCCCCTCAGATATTGGCAGCCTAGGCAGCCACCTAGGTCGCCTAATGGATTGACTGGCTCTGTGAAGGTGGATGCTACACATTGGTGGTGGTAGAAGTGGTTCTTCACTCACTACATCACGTGCTATAAATGTAATTAATTATTCATCATTATTATTATTCCCAAAGAAAAATGCAAAATTAATATTCATACTATTGGTGCACGTTAAATGCAGTCATTTAAAAATGGCATAAGTAAGGAGAGCATTTGTTGTTTCTTTCATATAAAGTGACAATTATTTCTGTGGGCTTCACTTTGATCACACGATTCTCTACAATAGACAAAGATTGAATTGTTCAAAAGATGCTCCATTCTTTAAGGCTGATCCTTAGCCGTTCCACCCCCAATTTTTGCATCTGTCAGATTGCTATGTGTTCTGATGCTAAACATTAATGATGGAAGCACAGCTGCTACTGTTAGCATTTAGATTTTAAAAATCAAATAGCTGATAAACGAAACGGCAGCATTATGACAGTAGTTTTGATTACATGTTATTAGCACATCCTTAAAATAGTATTGCTTACAGAGATAGCATGCGGCACATGTGGAAGCCTTTCAGATGATGTGCTAATTTCCTGCTGTCAGCAGTGTGGCTTTTCTTATTAATTCTAATCTGATCAATAAACGGCATCTACATTTGTAGTGCAGGGTGCACAGTAGTCATCAAAAATAGGAAGACAGATTTCATTTCCATATAAATTCAAAAGGAAAACTTTCCTCAATGCATATTATTGAGAGCTGACTTTGCTGGTACTTAAAATGCGGAAATAAACAGCATTTTCCAGAGTTTGTTTGATTTACAGCCCCCCCCTAAGGTCAAGCATGTTCACTTTTATGATGTGAATTTTCACTGCTGCCGCCTTGGAAGCTCTTGCCGTCGGGAGTTTGGTTTAGTGTTGTTTGTGCCTTTACTTAAAAGACTGATAAATGATGGATTGATGGAACAGTGGTCAGTAATGTGTGCCAAGTCAGATAACCTTGCAGGCCATCTTTGGCATGGAATCCCAGTGTTCACATGAATTTTCTCTCCAGTTCCCCTTGATATTTTTTAGCCAGGATCTTCCCTGGTTCAGGTATCTCTTCGTTTCGTTTACATTTTTTTGTTGCTTTTTGATTATTTTTTGGTATATTATTAATTCTATTCTTAGCTCCATTATGCCTTTACTGTATTTATGCAATGCTGTCTATTAATTATTCAGTTACATCAATAGTTTATTTAGTTGTCTGCCACGTTTCCTTTATGCAGAGAGAAAGTGGGACCACCTACCCATACAGTTGGGACATTGCCATAGCTAGTATTTAAAGGAAAGCTTCAGTTACACTCTAACATTAGCATTATATCATGACTCCTGCCACTTGGAAATGTTAAAAAGGGGATGCAGGCCTTAAAACAAACAAACAAAACACCACACCTGCCCTCTTTGCAGTTCTGGGCCAATTAGAAAGGCCTGACCCCAAGCAGCCTAGCCCCAAATCAAGAGGCAGGTTTGCAACCTACACAGGCAAAAGAATGGGATCACGCTTTCAAAAAATATGGAAAGTTAAAAACATAAGAGAGGAAAGCCATAAAGCCCCATCTCACGACAACAAAGAAAAATTTCTTTAATATTTAAAGAATTCCAAAAGGAAATCAAAAAAGCAAGTCAGACAAAAATAGCAAAAAAAAAAATGGTTAAAACATAAGGCAAATTAATTAAAACACACAAGCACCGTTAAAATCAAAGATCTTGCATAAGCTACTGTATAACAGTTCACACATCCCTTGATCATAGCCACATTGATCTCTCTGTTTGTGTTCTTCCACAGGGCTTCAAAGACACCATTTTAAAAAAAGACAAAGCTAATCTCATTCTCACAATGGGATCATACTGTATGTTTCTCCAGGTCTTAACGACGGACAAACTTTTTAATCATTCCCTTCATCTTCTCTAATGGTAGCCCTTCTTCATCCCATCTTACCTTTTTGTCCTTTCTGCTGTAATATTTTTCTTATTTCCTTCCTATACTTGTTACCTGCTTTTTTCTTTTCAGTTTCACACTTCATGAAGGCAATACAGCTGAAGCACTGTGTCAATCCTTCTTTCCTTTTTAGAATGGAGCTAACCTTTAAAGTATTTCCTTTGCAGATACCTGTTGGTGCAGCCCTACACTAACTATAATCGAAACACATAACCAATAAACACTACCTAAACTTTAGTAAGGGACAAAGCCAGGAAATCCAAATATCAAAAGCAGCTAGGTCAAAAACGGGAATCAAAAGCAAAAAAAAATATGCAATACCAAAGTAGCTGATCTGTCTCCAGCTTTGGCTTAAGTTTTTCTGGTGAAAAAACCTCAACTGTATAATTAAACGGCCCTGCCCCCTTAGGCTCCACATACAGGTGACACAGCAAAGAGTAAAGGAAATTAATATGTATAGTCTTAACATAATACAGAATGGAAAAATAATTAATAACGAAAAGAATGAACAAAGTCAGAAACAGATTTAATAACACAGTGTACAAAATAATATTTATAAAACAACAAAAATATATTAAATAAACAAAGAATATACTTGACCCAGGGAAGAGACCCTAGCTAAAACATAACATGCAAAAGACATGCTTTGTGGTCGATTACATATTTACTGGATTATAACCATGTTGAAACACAGCCTGCATGCAAAAATCCAACAAGAATTAGGTTTAATGGCTTTAGAGCAGTGGTCCTTAGTCATATTTGAAATAGTAAAATAAAAAGAAAATGGGCAAAAAACACAAACTGTTATGCTTCAGCTAGGGAGCAACCCTTTCCCCACCCCGGGTATGGTTCAAATGCCATTTATATGTCTTTTTTGATTCTTTTGTTAATTTTGTTGGTCATTTAGTTTTTATGTATCTACAATATGTTTATACTGCTATGTTCACTGCATCTTTTGGGTGATTCCCCAAACCCTGTAAAGGCCGCAGAAAACCCACACTCTCTCGCAGTTCATTGAATACAATCATAGTGGTGATGACTTCTGCTTTATCTACCGTTTTTTTGATTATTTGTGTATTACTAGATTTTTGACCTAATACTCTATTTTTGACTTGGTATTCTGGATTTGTAACAGGGACTTTGTTTGCCTTGGATTTCCTTGTTGTTTACAGGCAACTCCTGCTTTGTCTTTTGTACTCTTCAGAGCTTCATTGTTAAAGAGCATTTTTTTAGTAAAAATAAATCCTTTTATTTATAAAGATTCTTCATTGCCCTTTTTCCAACTAGCCAGGGTAATGAACATTTTGAGTATTTTTGTGATTTTTGTGTTTGGGAAATCTTTAGTGGGTGACTAGTCAGCATCCCGGAGTGATCTTTTCACTGTGGCATACATTTAAGGAAGAAGCTAACTGAGGAACTGTGAGGCGTTTGTTTCTCAAGCTACAGGCTTTGATGTTTCTTGTGCAGTGGTGCATCTTGGTATTCTGCTTCGCTTTGCTGGTGAGATCCAGTTTGCCCTTTTCACTCAAGACTGTAGTGGACATCTTTGCATGAAATCTTTAGTTGCTTGGCAGTCTGGCTCACGGGAAACCCCTCACTTTGCAAAACAACAACAGACTGATGTGTTTCTTGAGAAATTTGTTTCTTTTTGGTCATTTTTGAATCCAGAATTGAATTTTAGTAGTGCCAATAAATTTAAACCCAAGGAGAACACCTTACCTGCCATACTGAACACAAGAACAGGTTTCAGCTCTCTTACCACAATTACAAAAATTTCTCTAATGACCAGTTAGCATTTAAATGTAATTAATTCAGGATGAGAAAAGAGAGTCAGTAGGATGCTAGTGTAACGGCTACTCAAACTGCTTTGCAGCCAAGTAAATCATAAATTGTAAATTGGTTGATTCAGGTAGTTATTTGAATTTCCCACAATAGCAATATCTTGGCTATATTTTCAAATCATTGTAATGGCAACTTAATAAAAATTTCTATCAAAAACATGAACATTTCCAGGTGATTCTGAACTTCAGAATGCCAGCATAAACAACAATTTTCAAATTATAAATGTAAAATTGTTTTATTCTACTGTAAACTCCACTTATTTTATAATTTCTTCATTCTCAAACCCTCTTAATACAAGGCAGGATCATGAAGGCCTGAGCTCATGAATGCCAGTCCATCTCTGGGTCCACTCAGACACACACACAGCACTTACACACACTCACACCCGCATTCACACTAATATTCGTAAGTGGGGATGCTTTTAAATCACTAATTAAATAACCTGCATGTCTTTGAAGATGTGGGAAGGAAACTCATGCAGACAAGAAGAAGAACATGCAAACTCCCTGCAGAGAAAATCCAGGAGTGAGATTCAAACTCAGGAAGCTACATCCCTGAAGCAGCAACACTAATCTCTGTGGTACCATGACACATTTTACACTTCTTGTTTATTCTGATTTCTGCTTTAGCAATAAAAATGCGTACTGACCACCAAGGACCAGGAAGAAGATAAAAATGAAGTGTTGCTCAAAAGACATGCAAGAGTCTGAAGCAAGGGAGCCAAAATAAATGAGAGACCAAAATATAACACTCAAGACAAACACAAAGTTGTTTATGAAAAATCAGAGCACGTTTTTCTTATTCTCGTTCCAAAAAAAAAAGAAAACTATGCTGACCAGTTTAAATACTGTTGCATTCACTGACATCATGGTGGCGTAACTTCCTGCAACTATACAAAGTAACCCATCACCACATTCTAAAGTCTGACACACGAAATGGTGATGCATATCTGTTAACAAAGATGCTGTTGTGTAAAAACAGAAAATGATAAACAATTAAATACTAATTCTGAATACACAGAGTATTAGCGAATCAAAAGTAAAATAATGAACTCATAAGTACAGATGAGTAACCATGGTTGACTGATAATTTGGAAAAAACTGTGACCTGATCTGCAAGGGAGCAGTGCTAATCACTGTACGACCCTGTCTCTCTCAGGTAAAATTGATAGATTTAAATATCAGAACAGTAACATTTCTTGCAGACAGTGGAAGACAGCAAGCAAGAATACAACAAGGCTTGTCTTATATAGATTCAGTAGAAGGTGCTCACCTCTCTTAAAGTACAGTTCCATGATGCGCTTGCCCACTCACTGCCACTACTACCAAATAAGAGCAAACTGGTGAGGAAGGCAAACTCTATTGTAGGCATGGACCTGAACAGTTTGACATCTGTGGCAGAGCGACGGGTGCTGAGCAGGCTCCTGTCAATCATGGAGAATCTACTAAATAGTATCATCTCCAGACAGGGGAGCAGCTTCAGTGACAGTGACAGACTGCTGTAACGTTAACATTATACAAAGTTATTGTCTGTTATACCTGCATTTTTATCACTCTTTAATTTATTGTTTTTTATCAGTATGTTGCTGCTGCTGGAGTATGTGACTTTCCCTTTGGGATTAATGAAGTATCTATCTATCTATCTATCTATCTATCTATCTATCTATCTATCTATCTATCTATCTATCTATCTATCTATCTATCTATCTATCTATCTATCTATTTATCTAAAGCATATGGATTCTTCACGCCTTCCCGCTGGCATCAATAGCACAGCACTCTGGGTAATTCTATTAAAGAAGCAGCCTCACATATTACACACAGGTCACATACAAGGGCTTACAAAAAGACATTAACATTAAGGCACAAGTAATGTTTAAATGTATTTACAATTGCTCTGTGAATTTCAAGCCCACTTGTAAGATCAGAGTTAAATAGTTGGGAGGGATGTGGGCTGTTAGGTTAGGTGAACTGGCGATCCTAAATTGTCCCAAGTGTGTGCTTGGTGTGTGGGTGTGTGTGAGTGTGTGCCCTGCGGTAGGCTGGCGCCCTGCCCAGGGTTTGTTTCCTGCCTTGAACCCTGTGTTGGCTGGAGATGGCTCCAGCAGACCCCTGTGACCCTATAGTTAGGAAATAGCGGGTTGGATAATGAATGGATGGATGGGTGAGGGCTGTCTCATTCAACATTGGCTGCTAAAGATCTACTGTATGATGTCAAGCTACCTTTGGGGATCTGGTGAGAAAAAGTTTGTCGACAGCCATGGCACTGCTGCAAAGTGACTTGATGGGAAAATATTCCGTGAACAAGGTCACCGGCGAACATATTTGCTGCAAAAATCACTGGCAAATGTTGGCAATCAACACTCGGTATAAAGATTACGTAAAACATGAAAGTATTTGCTAGAAAAAAATATTTTGTAAACAAACTCCATATTCATGATATCATGTAAATTTGTTTTGCTACATCTGTAAGGAGAGACCAAGCCCTGCTCAGGTTTAGGGTGATGCTGGCTGAACCTTTCTTCTTTCTAATACTTTTTTTTTGCGTGACCTCAACATGTACTAACAAATCCTGTCACAGGTCACATATGTTCTGGAGAAGATCAAACCAAGGCACTGAATGATCTAACCTGAAAATGCACAGTAGATAAAAATTGTTCAGGATGTCTTATATTCCTCTAATGGCTGCAGAGAATCCAATGCTCACAACAAGAGCAAAAGAAATGGACCCAGTGTTGTTCAATTCTAGGGCAATGCTGCAGATCATTGGATATCTGGTCACCGACGTCTGCTGTTGACTTGAATTCTTAATACAGATGAGCACATTGTTCCAGGAGGCCAATTAGGCATTGCAGATATGGATACATCTGTTGATCTACCCTGCAAAATGCAGAGGCAGGTTGGCAGAAGTCAATGCTTCGTACAGTCCCACTGTGCCGGAAACCCAAGTCTGGTACTTGGCCTCAGTGCATTATAACAGCACATGCAGGGAAATGCAAATGTAATGCTGGAATTGTTCCCCAGAATTGTTCACACAGTGATGTTTATTGGCAATATAGCAAGTACTGAATACAAAAACATTATGAAGAATTCAAATGCTGGATCTGCGATGCCCAGCTGCCATTCTTTTCTCTGATGCTTCAAAAAATGACTGTTCTATCTCAATTTGTAGACTCGGTGTGATAATGAGGAGTTCATTTATTTGTAAGGTATGATATCAGGAGTGCCTAAAATGCATAAATAAAGTTCACTAAGATTTTGTGCATAAGTATATAGATGCAAAAAAAAAAATCTTCAAAATCAAGACTGTAAAATTCATTTCTTGAAGGCTAATAGAATCATTAGGTTAACAGTGTGGTCAAAAATTTGGAAGAAATGTGTCTACCACAGACATATAAATGTGTACCAGGTGTTAGGAGTCATATGACATTCAATAAACTAAACACAATATCATTAACCTTTTTAATTAATTCATTTTTTGAAACATCTTGTATAAACCCTGAGAAAAAGCCAATGTTACGAGACACAGCATACTGGCATTATTGTGAGCAAAAAGTGGACCAGGAGATGTAAACATCATAGTCTAGGACATGCAGCGGTTGATACCGAGGAGGAAAAAAGTCATGCTACCAAAAACAAATTACAAAAAAAAAAACAAATAGCAAAACCTGAAAAGAAAGTCAAAGAGGAAAAAGAGACCCCAAACCCACTGCTAGAGCCAACTAAAAATTAGAGCTGGCTATCACTGAGCTCAATGTGAATCCACTGAAGGGTAGCAAGAGGTCCGCCATATTTATAACAACATTTCTCGTGGCCTGCGACATTAAAGAAAATAAACTTTGTAAATACAAGTTAAAATTAAAAAAACAGACTTCTAATCTAAAATAAGTTGAAATAAATGTATAAAACATATATATGCGGTAGCAAGGAAGCTAACAGATTTCCCTATTTAGAGTCTGTGAGGGCTTTCCTGGCTTCTGAGGGTATACAAAGTCCGATAATATCCTTTGTATTGCTATGAATTGCCACCAAATGGAGAGGGAAAACTATAAAAGCCCTGGGCCCAAAGAAAATTTATTTAATGATGTGGCATGGAATCTACAAGAAAATACTCAGATTGTCAATGCTTCCTGGAAAAAAAAAATGAAAATGGTGATTAAACAAATATTATCCATTCATTACAATGGAGATGTACAGAACCAGAGGATGACCTGGAAGCTATTGGGGTCCAAAGCAGAAAAATACAACTAAAAGTATGAAGCAGGACGTACTGACTTCTGCATATTTAAAAGAGAGGTCTGCCAAGCTAACCTTCAGCACTGGGCCATCATGCCATCCAAAGAGAAGTTAGTTTGATTATGATGACAGGTTGGAATAAAACTGGAGTTAATGCCTTGCATGCACATACTAAGTCAAGTAAGCATCAAAGAGTGAAGCCGACAAATGTTGGACATACCAAATGTACACAGTAAATTCCCCACTAACAGTACACACTATCAGAAAAAAATCTGTGTGTATGTAATTTGTGCATTTTAATGACTGTGTAAATGTACTTCACATAGTAACTTAGGGCCAAAGGTGCAATGTACACAGTTGATTTGATCACTTTCATACTGTCAGGCAGAAGCAAAGGCGTTTTAAAAAATGGAAAAACGATTAAGTAACAAAGTGTAAGAGGAGGTATAACTAACAGCTTTAAAATTATACATGAAATATAATTTGCACAAATGAAGCACTGACATTTAAAACAAGATTAGCTCTTCTCAAAAGATAATGATCTGCTAAAAAGCACTTTTAGATGAAGAGAAAGTAACAGACCGAGAAAATAATGTATAAATTGCTACTGCCATTAGTGACAAGAATACAGCCCAAACACCAAGTTCCATAAACAACAGCTCAGATAACAAAAGAGTGTCAATCAAATAGACACTAAAGCCTGTCTCTTACAGCACAGTCATGAGGTTTCCAATTTAGATATTCAAAAGTAATGGAAAAGAGAGAGTCACTACAACCACTAAAGTCGGCAAAACCACTGCTGGTCATTGACTTCAGAAAGCGAGACCAGCTTTAAAATTTTTGGAATGGCCATCAATGATGTGCTGAAGACGACACAACACACTGCCTCTTGTCAAAAAGGTTTTCGCTTGCACCTCTACTTCCTAATATGCCTGAGGGCAGCTCACATTTCTGCACATGTTCTCATGAACTTCTGCAGGTGTACAGTGGAGTCCATCCTTACTGGCTGCATCATATTCCATTACTTCTTAACAATGTTCTGAATTTCAAGACTGGGTAAAATTCTCTTTTAGTAAGGAATATCTCCAAGTGATGATATCCATCATTTGGATGAAAAGTAAAACTGAGGTTCTGACTCTCTGTCATCATAGAAGATACCTGGGCATCCACTGTAAAGAGTAGGGTGTATCCCAATGTCCAGGCTAAATTGCCCACCACGGCCTAGTCATTCTAGCCCCACAATCATTCCCTATACATTAGCGGCTCCCCACTCACTGAAGTGCTTTGAATAGTGAGAAAAGCGCTATATACATGTAAAGAATTATTATTATTATATCATCTGTAGGCTACAAAACTAGAAGTCTGATGTACATGATGAATGGTATTCTTTATTATTTTTACAAGTATTTCTGAACCAATATTACTGATTTTTTTATTATGCAATAATAGATTTTTTCATCCACAGAATTCATTTCTGATATTGTTTCCTCTCTAATATTACTTTTTTCAGAGAGTTATTCATTTTTGACATCTTCTTTAAATGTTATTTTAATTTTCATTAATGTTAGCATTGCTTGCTGGTGCAAGGTCTCGGAATTTGATGTGCCTGACATCATTCACATGAGGGGTTAAAAGGTTACATATGACAACTCTTCCTCATCTGAGTTTGCGGATAATTCAAAAAGAAATCTCTGTATGATTGATGTTTTGCTCTTTATTATTATTATAAACCCTACTATTTTTGAGTTTCAGACATTAAGCACTTAACCACTAGAAAACTCGCTAAAGAAGAACAAAACAAATGGTGGCAATGAAAAAACAATACATATACACTATAAACATGACATTTAGAATAAGAGCAATCAGATAAAATTCAGAGTCAGGGTTAAAATACGAAATAACAGGAATATGATGGACAATCAAAATATGTGCCAGGGTCAAATATCTTTGATTACCAGCAGGAAAGTTGGATGACATGCTGAACAAAACCAGCCGCTTCAGCTTTGTGAAACTGAATGACTGTGCAGACAAGAAGCATGCAGCGGTGCCACATAGGTTTGCAGTTTTCTGTCTATACAGACATAAAAGTTGAGACAATGCTGACAAATAGGACTATAATATTATTACCATGCAAGAAAACAAATAGACATAACAAAAGAATTACCAGGACAGGCTGGACAGGCTAAGATCATTGCCTTCTCACTGAACCGGTTACTACCAGAAAAAAAAAAAGAAAATCTGCTCCAAGAATGCAAACAGGCTGCCATAATTGACTTGACAGATGATTTTCATTAACACAGACAGGAGGGTTTTAAATTTTGTGCAATTAGAAATCCAGTCACTAAAATGCTTCCTTTACCAACATATACAGTACTCTGGGAACAAGGAGTCATCACATACATATACATACAGTATACATATATATATATATATGTATATATAAAATATATACACACACACACACACATTGTATATACAGTATATCTCAGGTCAGGTTAGGTTGGGGAGCATGCACTGGTACAGCACTTTGCCACACCCACCCTATGGCAAAATAGCTCGGGAAACTGTTTGGCAACCCCCCAGGCAGACACGTGGTCCAGTCCTACCTTCCAGAAATGACCCTCTATTTGCCACATGGGTGTACCCTTGGTATGGTCCAGCCACTCGCATCCTCAACAATGAGGATTATGCAAGTCAGATCATCCTCTGGGAATCGCACCACATGGCCAAAGTGATGTAACTGACAGTCCCTCACAATGCATGTAATATGCCTCATTCAGGACTCCATGAGCAACCGTTCATTTGACACAAAGTCAAACCAGCGGTACTGAAGGATTCTCTGAAGAGACATGGTACCAAAGGAGTCCAGTGTTCATCTTAGGTCTCTGGATAGCATCCATGTCTCACAATCATATAGTAAAACAGGAAGCACCAGGACTCTAAAGACTTGGACATTCATCCTTTGGAAAAGATATCAGGATCACCACACAACCCTTTCCAGCGACCTCATTAACCCCCCTTGCTCTTCCAATCTGTCTACTGAGACTTTGTAAGAAGAGTCACCAGAGACATGAATATTACTCCTGAGGTAAGTAAACCTCTCGACAAGGTCAACACTCTCTCCGCAGACAGGCACAAACACACACACACACATAGTGTATATATATATATATATATATATATATATATATATATATATATATCTGTGTAAGTCCATGCTGTAAAAAGCAAGGGGTCTTCGAAAGTATTGAAATTGTCAGAAAAAAAACTGAAATGTAGAGATGTCAGGTAATTGGAAGGAACTACTTTGGGCATCTCTCTCCTAGGAGGTTTTGTGTTGCCGATGTGCTTGCATCGTTTGTGCATTAGTGGCTAAGCAACTCTCTTTCTTCTAAGGTTTTGTTTTGCAGATGTGCTCACCTCACTTCTGTATTAGCCGCTAAGCAAGTGAATCTTCGTAGGT
This sequence comes from Erpetoichthys calabaricus, assembly GCF_900747795.2. Lineage (NCBI taxonomy): Eukaryota > Metazoa > Chordata > Cladistia > Polypteriformes > Polypteridae > Erpetoichthys > Erpetoichthys calabaricus. The sequence goes on along the minus strand of NC_041402.2, from coordinate 167,266,720 downwards.
TTTGTTTTACCAATGTGCTGGCAATCGCTTGTGTATCCTCGGAGGTGGAGCCCTTACCCCAACTCCACCTCTCACTTCCGGGCCGGACAGACACACAGAGTTCCACGCGTAGACGTTTATATATAAGATGTGTATACAAATACAAACACACATACACACACCCATTTTATATATATATATATATATATATATATATATGCCACCTCAATAGCTGCACATCACAGGGGATGCAGAAAGTGGCCTGTTTTTTATTGAAAGAGAAGGTTTGATTTCAGTTTTTAAGCTGTCTGGTAACTATTTGAAGATGCTTTTAATCAAGTCTCTGGATCAGAGCTGTCATAGCTGTCAAGCCACTCAAAGTGTCTTGATGACAGAAATTTCCAACAAATTATATTCCTAAAGGATTTCTAGCAAAGCAAACAAGAGCATTTTGTTTAAATTTCAGTTTATGAACATCCATGCCACTGTGAAGGGGAGAAAAACTGAAAAACATAGTTCAAAAATATCTCTTGTTTGAAAATGTAACATAGCAGGCACCCAGCACACTACTCAGTTTAATTAAATTTTTTCTACAAAATTCTTTTATGTCTGTCTATGAAGTCTGTTTCTTTCACTTTGTCTTATCTTTGTCATTTTTGGGTGTTGTGGTGCTTTGTTTAATTCCAGTCTCAATCGCTACATACATGATTGCCTATTATTTGACACTTCTAATAAAGTTATTATCCACTTGCTTACATTCCATTCATTATAAAAAGTATGATATCAAACCTATGGTCAATCGATCTATACCCAGCTTGGCTGTCTCACTTCACTCAGACAGATCGATTCCTTGCAGAGATGCCCTTTTTATACAGTTGAATGTTCTTGTGAGTTAAGTAAGTGAATCTTGTTTCTGATGTGAGTCTGAGTCACAAACATGGCAAAATGCGTGTGAGGCCTCCTAAAGGATTCTGAAGGCAGGCTAGGTACCTCACCAGCCTGCCCAAGGAGACTCATCCCAAATTCAGCCATGCCTTACTGCTACTACTGGCTTCAACCTAGTAATTCCCAAACAAGAAGAGCTAGAAAAACAACTAGAAAAATCCCAAAATACAACAAAAACCATACAAGAAGGATGATGACTGCAAACCCCTGGTTTGTACGCACAAGGGAACACAAAGAATCTTTTTTAAATTAGGACTTACACAGTAAAATACTCAAAAGAGCAAAAAGAAGTTGATTAAATGGCAATCCTAATTGAACAAGTTCCAAAAAACACAATCCAAAAGCAAAATCCATAATGCAGAAAAAAACAGTAAATCCACAAGAAAAACAATACTTGCAAACCTCCAACTACAACTCAGTAATCTGATACTGGATCTCTCTGGTTCTCAGCCCTTTATAGTGAGAGGGAGGAACCAACTGCAGTGATGTCAGAGTAACCCCACCTCCAGGGGCTCCACCCAAAAATATTAGAACATCTACAGAGACAACACATAATCACAAGCATGAATGAAGCAAAACAAGAAACATAAATATATAAGAAATCATAATTATACAGTCCCATACTTAACAGTTTCCTCTTACCCTCCAAAGCCATGCTGCCTAGTCAGTTGGCTTCTTGTTTGGGAGTAAGCCTGACAACAGACTGGACTCCTTTGCTGGTCTGATTTCTGCTTTGTGTCGATTACCATTGGGCGTTACCTCCATCTTTGTGTAAAATGGACAGATGGGGCTCTTAAATAAGCTCTGCTGTAATTCGCATCATATGTTCCTTCACTACTAGGTATCTGGCCAGCACAGTCATGAAGCTGTTACAGCACTGGTGTCTTGAGCATTCAGTTTAGTCCGGATTCAGTAGATGTTTCTGTGGGGTTTCATTCAGAATCCAACAGATTTTAGGTTAGGTTAGGTTGATAGGGGGCTCCAGATTGGCTAAATATACATGTGTGTGAATCACCATGCCCTGTCTAAAGTTGGTTGCTGACTACAGTAGGTTTGAAACTTCTAGTTACTATATTAACACTGGTCAATGGCTGAACTAATTTCTTCTAAATAGTTTCTTCTAAATAGTTGCTCAAGATTTGAGAATTCTTTCACAAGGTGTGTCCTTAATATAAGCAAAGTTTAGAGACCCTTTAACGTGTTGCTTGAATTTAAATCAATACCCGCCATCACTTTATGGTCCATGTTGTGCTTGGTCAATGCACCAAGTATCAGGTAGCATCATAGTTAAACAAAATGGTAATGATCACAATGTAACAGCAATCTTCTTCTTCTTTCGGCTGCTCCCATTAGGGGTCGCCACAGCGGATCATCTTTTTCCATATCTTCCTGTCCTTTCCGTCTTGCTCTATCAAACCCATCACCTGCATGTCCTCTTTCACCACATCTATAAACCTTCTCTTTGGCCTTCCTCTTGCCTGGCAGCTCTATCTTTAACATCCTTCTCGCAATATACCCAGTATCTCTCCTCTGCACATGTCCAAACCAACGCAATCTCGCCTCTCTGACTTTGTCTCTAAACCGTCCAACCTGAGCTGACCTTCTAATGTACTCATTTCTAATCCAGTCTGTCCTCTTCACACCCAATGTAAATCTAAGCATCTTTAACTCTGCCACCTCCAGCTCCGTCTCCTGTTTTTTGGTCAGTGCCACCGTTTCCAACCTATATAACATAGCTGGTCTCACTATCGTCTTATAGACCTTCCATTTACATGCAAAAATAAATTTAGCATAACATGATGAATTCTTGAATCCTGAGAGCTTCATAAGGGCATTAGAGTGGGCAGCACTACAGCCATGCTGCTTCTGAGAACCAGATTTAGGTCCAGGTCTGGCTACATCTTTGTTGAGCTTACACATTCTCTCTGCTTCCATGTCTGTCTACTTATGGTGTTTCAGACTCTGCCCCTTAGACTTAACAGGCAGTGGGCCCTGCGAAGAACCGGTGTTTCATCCAAGGTCAGTTCTTGCCTTATTTCTATTCTCAATAGGATACGTTTTGATTGCTCATGACCCTTTAGTAGACAAAGTAGCTGCTGAAGATAGACAGAGAGATGAATGATTTCACAGCAGAGTTTTGAAAAAACAAACTCCAAGGTAAAAAAAAAGAAAAACACAAACTGTTCTCCCCAGTGTGGCTGATCCAAATACCTGTGCTGCTTCTTATTCATAGCTGTCTTGGAGCCAGTAATAAAAATGATACAGCAGACATTATTCCAAAGAATCTTCTCCTAGCTGCAGGAAAATTACCTAGTGTGTACACAAGTATGGTGCACTGCTATTAATGCACAGATTTCCAGCATTACTTGGGAAATAAAAAATGAAAGATGTCTATGGATTTTGCACCTTAGAGGCATAAAACAGGAGTTCTTAAACTTTTTAATCTGAACACCCAAATGGGAAAATTAATATCATAAGAGGATTATTACCATAATGACAGCAGCAGAGCCATGCATAGACAAAAAACTCTGGCTATTTAATAAAAAAAAAATTGTAATAATTTGTGTTTTCATTCAAACACATTATTCACATTAACATATTTAAAGGGAAAAGTAAAAAGCAAACATATTGTTAATAAAAAAATAATTAATACAGGGATTAGATTCCCAACCTTAGTATAAATGCTTAGTGCAAATTTTAGTATTGTCAAGAAAAATAAATTCATGATACTTTCAATTTCACATTACAAATAAGCTTGTCGGTGCCATTCACTCTCTCTGATTTCTCATTTGTGTCTTTTCTATTGTGAAGGTACAAAAGAGGTCCTCAGAAAAAGTTTGGGGGCCAACCAGGCCACGTATTTAATGTTAAAGTCTAAAAAAGAGAACTGAAAATCGCACGGTCTTACAAGCTTGTTTGGCTTTTTTAACATTACCACTCAGGTGAGGGACTCAGGTTTGGGGACATCTAACATGCGGGGGACACTGCTCCTAGTCTGACATCATTCCTTCCTGCGACATCAATATTTGTAGTGCAGGACCAGGAGAGGTGGACCTTCTGAACAGGACTTAGTTGTTGGGCAGCTTCATGCCGCTGCAGAGGAAGAAAGAGATAATACTGCAAGCGTGGGTACCTCTTGTAGCCAGGGATTGGCATTACAAGCTTCAACAGAGTCCAATGGGGGATCTTCAAGCATGGCAGTATCAATCATCTCAGTTTGACTGTTTCACAAGTTGTTAGAGGGGTAGTAGTATTATGGGTGGAAATATATGTTTTACTTTTGTAGTATAGTAACAAAAGCTCTCTGTGACTATTGCCATTATTTATAGATAGAGTTAAGCAAAACAGGTGAGTTTCAATTTGTATGAAGTTTCAAAATTTACATTAAAATTCTTTTTGCAGGCAATTTCGTAATAGCGAAACATACAACTCAGTATAGAGTTTTTTGGGCTTTTAAACAAGGAAAACAAGGAAGCCTTGTTCATACTTCCGTATTGACCGATGTTCTTATCTGCAGTTGCATGATGCATGTAACCCATACCACACTGGTAAAATCCACATTTTTCTGATGTTCACATCACCACAAAGAAGTGAGAATGCTTTTCAAAATGTGATATGGTGCAAATTTTCCATTTTGTGACATGCTAACATTCACCATTGTGCACATTACTTTGTTTTCTCTACAAGAAATCGCAGTACATGGAAAGTTGCTGGTGCCATATCATCTTCCCTGTGCCTTCTAAGTTGACATAAATTTATAAGTTGTGCCTCAACTGCACAGTGTGGTAAAGTGAGGCCCAAGGCTGATCGGCATCTTTTTAAATAAATAATTTCCGCATTTGTGTCTTGGTAGGAGGGGGCGTGGTAGCGTGCAGAGAGCGGTTACCGGGCGCGATGTGGGAGCAGATGGTCTTACACTAAGTGCACAGGTGTAGGATCGTTCATGACCCTAATTGAGCGCCGGTAGCTGCTAATCGCCACAGCTGTGCCACATCTCCATTTTTAAAGGGGAAGTGTGAGGAGGAGGAGGAAAATCAGGAATTGGGAAGAATCAAGAGAAGATAGAGGTTAAATGGAAAACGAAAGAGAGAGAACAGGAGGCAGAAGGAGCCGGTGTGAGTAGGCTGAGGAGATGAGAGCGGACTGAGAGGATGACTCCCGAGGCTGAAGGAATGGTCGCACTGGCCGAGCAACTTGGGGAACCAGAGCGATGTGCGTTAAAGGAGTGACTTGCCATATAAGACCAGGAAGGCAGTGGAGGTCAAGGAGGCCTGGGTGTTGGGGACCCAATTCTTGGTCCGGCGAGGGAGCCTTTCCATAGCCATGGGACAGCAGGCAACTGGACCTGAAGGAAGGTCAGCTGTGTCTGCTGTTAGCGCGACTCCTCTGCTCAAGGCCCGTGCGGGATAAGCAGAGGAGCCACCAGTTAAAAGAGGAAAGTGCCGGGCTTATTAAAAAGGACTGTTTTCTGCCAGTTTTTTTAAATAATTAAAATGGATTGATTTATTTATTGGTGTTATTTTAACCTCCACTTAACACCTTGTTTAATGGATTATTTATTTATTACCTCATTGGAGCACTGTACTATTTATTTGGACACTGTTTTGATTTGTTTTTAATAAAAGCACTAAGGACTTTGCACCTTCCCCTTGCTTCATGTGGTGTCCTCATTTGTACAGCTCATGCCCGTCATGACTATCAACGGTGTCGGGTTCAAGAGGCTCCCAAATGAGAAGAACCACACCATCACACACACTACCACAGTACATCAAAATGCTATGTACCATCAGTGGTATATTACGCACCACTAAATTTACACTGGAACAAACTATACAATTATGTGGCAACCCATTCACAGCCATGACCCATACTGGTATAAGGTATCTCCAGTAAAGATGAATCTTAATTTCGAAGTGACAAATGCTTTTAACTTCCATCCATCCTTTCAGCTATTGAGGGACAAACACAGTTACTCCACTCCAAGATCAACTATGATTGGGACTTGTTGCAGTAGCAGCAGGCACAGTACCAGGTGGAGAGACCATCTATTATAAGGTACAATGACTCAAATGATCATACCTTGATGTGTTTGGGATGTGGGGATAAACTGAAAAACCTTCACAAATGTCTCCATGGTGGGAGGAATCTGGTCAGGATTAGGCTCTATTCCTTTACCAAGGTGTGTATCTTCTTGTGAAAGAGAAATGCTCAGTGAAAACTCTTCCATAGCTTAAAACAAAATTAGCATTTTGTATGTCTGCGCTTTATCATTGTTGTAACTTTTTGATCCATGCATTTATCAGAGACCATCTTAATCCAGTCCATGGTCAGATCAAGTCCAAGGCAGGAACAATCACTAGATAGGAATAGATAGATAGATAGATAGATAGATAGATAGATAGATAGATAGATAGATAGATAGATAGATAGATAGATAGATAGATAGATAGATAGATAGATAGATAGATAGATACTTTATTAATCCCAGCAATCCACTTATGCATTGGGTCATAATGGGCCAGATTAATCTAGCTAATTAACCTAACATTCACATCTTTGAAATTCAGATAGAAACCAAAGGAGCTTAATGGACTATGTAGAAAGCCTGAATTAGTGTAAGCAGCCCTTATTCCAGATCAGTGGTTCTCAAACTGTGGGATGGGCCCCCCTAGGGGGGCATGAAGTAACAAAAAGGGGGGTGCAAAGATGTGAAAAAAAGAAAACAAGAATCGAAAATATGAAAAATACATCTATTGAAACCAATACAAATTAACTTAAAGTACATTCTGATACTAGAAAAATAAATATAAAGTTAGATAAATGTTGATAAAAGTTAAGTAGGTATAATAAAATATGCATCTATGATATATCATTAATTAAAAAAATGAACAAACTGGTATTAGTGGGCTCCTTTCAAAAAAACATTAGCGATTAAAACTGTTATGAAAACCCGGGTTACAAATACTTAAAGGTTGAGAAACTCTGTTCTAGATGCTTCTAAGAATTGCAATGATTTACTTCATAAGCAAAGAACATAATAAAGAAGAATTGTTGCATTACATTTTTTGAAATATTAAAATGTTTGCTTCAATTTAAAAGTCTAAATATTCTCGAGTGTAATGGAAATTTGCCATTTTAATTCTTGAATAGAGGCCCATAGAGGGCTTGATCCCTAGTAAAGTATAAATCATAATGTGAAATAGTCTAAAACAATACCCCACATGCTTATATCTAAAATTTGTCATTTTTAACATTCTGGGAGTGGCTGTTAGAGGGCCAAGACCACCAGTAAAGATATCAAAAATATTACTATATTCATGATGAGTAGCCTCAAAAAATAGCATAAAACCGTACCGACATGACTGTAATTCCAATTTTTTTTTTTTAAAGTTTTGTGAAAAAGAGTAACTTTCACTCCTCATATTCTATTAGGATCAGTTGATGTGGCATGCACGACTTCAAGTACATTGGATCACATTTATTGACAACGCCTACTGGTTTATTCTTTATCATAAGGGTGTAACTTCCTGCACAAAATATGGTCCAAAAATTTCAGTAAAATGAAAACCTTGAAAGGCTCAATGTCTTGCATAACAAAACAACCAAGACGAGTCGAACGGTGTGTCATATTTGGAAGTTTTCTCGTACTGGTGTAGGCAGGAGGCACCAGACAAAAAGAAAAACAGAAGTGATTTCAAAGGGTTGGTAAGTAATTCTTATGAATGCAGCAAAGTTAGATGCGAGTTTCTTGTTGTTTTTAAATCCCTGCAAGTCAGTTGCTACATCCAACAGAACTTCATTTGGATACACCAGGAAACAACAGTGGTAAACCTTTAAAGAGTTTTCATTGAAGGGCACTATAAATAAGCAAAAGCTTGTCAGTTTACTCCACACGTCTGACTCACTCTGTGAAACTTCTTAAAGATGCCATTGTTCCGATTTAGAAATCCTGTACTTTGTTTTGCTGTCCTTGTGCTTTAGAGAAGCTTAGAGTATAAATAAATTCCTTCTTAAATGTATACAGCCAAAGTAGGTCAACTGAGGAGCGAATTTAGGGAAGGGATTTTAGTGATTAAAAAATAAAAGTAAAATCAAAGTATATTATAATAAATATGTGTAAACAACACAGCTTTCAAGGGCGACAATTGCCAAGTAAACGAGAAACATACTGAAAAAAATAACACTGACAAGACCCACCACATTATTTCTGATCAGTTGCTTTACAAAGAATATCTGTGAATCATTTCTGAACATTTCCTAGCTTAGCATCTTGACATTTTCTCTTCCTCTCGATATGTTGGGGCCTTGTTATCTCCAGCTGCTTGTAAACAGTTCATTGTGTTGCATTTGTCATTCAGTGCGTGTTTGTGTCTTTGCAGGTAATTGTCACCGCGGCTGATTTACTTTTCTTGGGACCCCCGCAGTGCAGAATGATGCGCTGCAGCTCTGCAGCGGGTGTCTGTCTAATAAATACCTGGTACTCTTGAGGGTGCAAGCTGCATGACTTCTGCAAGGTTAATGCAGCACGTCTGTCTGAAGTCACTCAAGCATTTCCTCAAAAATGGTTCAAGACAAGAATGACGGCTATCACTGTGCTTGCCCTTTAAAAGCAACTTGAATATTCAATATAGTTAATTCAACTTAATAAGAATCAGCATCCACTGTTTAATAAGAACTTCTGCTCTTTGTCTGGTTATACTGTATGAATGCAAAATAAAAAAAATGGAATTACTTGCATATAGTGTCTTCTATTCCTAATCACCAATTTGTACATCTTATATGGTTAAAGTGGGCGGCACGGTGGTGCAGTGGGTAGCGCTGCTGCCTCACAGTTGGGAGACCTGGGGACCTGGGTTCGTTTCCCGGGTCCGCCCTGCGTGGAGTTTGCATGTTCTCCCCGTGTCTGCGTGGGTTTCCTCCGGGCGCTCCGGTTTCCTCCCACAGTCCAAAGACATGCTGGTTAGGTGGATTGGCAATTCTAAATTGGCCCTAGTGTGTGCTTGGTGTGTGGATGTGTTTGTGTGTGTCCTGCGGTGGGTTGGCACCCTGCCTGGGATTGGTTCCTGCCTTGTGCCCTGTGTTGGCTGGGATTGGCTCCAGCAGACCCCCGTGACCCTGTGTTCGGATTCAGCGGGTTGGAAAATGGATGGATGGATATATGGTTACAGTAAGGAATGATTTATTTAAATTTCTCACTTTTACACTGATGTGCTGTATGAAGACTCATACTTCTAAAAACATTTTTATTTTTAGATCATGCAAGGCTTCACTGCTTCAAAATCAAGTCAGCTTTCAAAATCCTCAGTATTCCAATTACTAGAATTCTCACACTCTCAAGTAGCAATGGGTTAGCTTGAAATTCAGTAAACTAGCCTGACGACTCTAACAACTGAGTGAAAAACAATTAGAATCTCCACCTCTCCATCCATTTATTTTCATCGGTTTACTTGACATTCAGGATTGAGGGGAACTGAAACCTCCTGGGACAGAAACAGATCTGAGTGGAGCGCTCAGTCATCACTGAACATTGTTATGCACATTAAATTTGTCAGTTAACCTAACATTCTTGCCTTCAGTATTATAGTGGAGTGCAAAACAAGTAATGTAGCATATACGTTGATAAATATTTTGTATGTCTTTATTTGTAATGTTAAAGAGTCAGGAAGCTAGACAAACCTGTTTTCCACCCCCAGAGTTTCATTGATGAGGAAAAGCACCATCTGGGCCTAGATTATATTTTAATGGCTTCTTTTCTTTCCTGATTATTAGGAACTATAGAAAATACAAGCCTCGAGGGTTGAGTTTGCTTGAACTGTTTCTATAGTGAATGTTACAGCACCGCATTATAAAATAGATGAATTGGGAAGGGGGTTGTACATGAACTGTTTCATTGGTCAATGGCCTCAGGAAGTGTTCAGGGTTGTGCCTTTTAGGAGCTGCAGAGAGTCAATGAAGAAGGAAACCTGCAAAGGTATTCTCTCTCTAGCCATCCTGCCACGGAGAGAAGATCACCTCTCTCTCTCTCTTGCCATTTCTCCATGTTGAAGACAACTCCGTCTTGGCAGCCATACTGAAACAAGCATGTGGCCTGTTTCAATACTCCACTCAAATGCTGTGTGGGAGCAAACACAAAGCTAGACAGAAGATAAGCCAAGAGCTGCCTATGGATGCATGCTGTATTTTCATCACACTAATTTTATTTTGGTTATAATATTATCTATAGTACATAATTTAATAATAATAATTATTATTATTAATTTAAAGTGTAACTCTTTCCTGTTTATTCTAGTGCTCTATCGTATTGCCTGAGGGCATAGGTATAAATGGTATTGAAAAATATGATGGCTAAAAGTAGGGGATTTAAAACATTTTGTTAAGGTCTACACAATAAAGACCCTCCTTAATGTGGCGGAGTGGTTTGCGTGATCAATGATCCCCTGAGCGATGCTCTTGGGGGTCATGTACTGCTGGTAGGGTCACTCATAGCGGTAACGACAGAGGTGGGGTCAGAACCAGGACCAACACTTCCAGTTCCACCAAGAGTTCATTCAAAGTGGTGCAACTTCCTGCCATTCCTCATTGTCCTGCACAGGGCTTCCCACATGGACACAAGACAGGATGTGAGGCAGTGTGTTAGAGAATTGCACACCCTCACTGCCTACAATATCAACAACTCCTTCCATGTGTCAGAGATGGACAAATGGATGGATATCATTACATCAACAGACAGCCATAAATATGACACAATAAAGAGTGTAAAGAGGGAAAATAGGGCCACCTATGACTCTAGCAAGACAAAACAAGTAGGTAGGAGGAAACCCGGTCAGATCTATGGAGAAAATGCAGACTCCAAAATGACAGTAAACACTCTGGGATTTGAACCTATTTTCCTCGGTGCCCACAATAAGACTACACATCATTCTCAAGACAATTTAATTAAATTCAGAACCATGGGGGTGGGTGTGAGGGCACAGCCTACCCTAGCAGGACTAAGCACACTGAAGGAACAACCTTGGATGGAATATAAACCCACCAATCAAGCAAGCAGCTACATTCCAATTCAAATGCAATATCCATTAATGTACAGCATATTAAGATTTCTTCACTTTTTCACATTTTGCCATGTTGCAGCCCTGTGCTAAAATCATTTAAATTGACGTCATCCGCATGACCATAGGTCGACACCTCCGTTTCCAAGTTTTCTTTTATTATAATAACGTGTAAGGTATGACGTTAATCTGTATCCAGCCTTACATTTAGGTCCTCCAACCTGCAGGGAAAAAGCTGAGGATTGGTGGCAGAATTGGCACTCCAGCCACCAATAAATAAAAAAACCTCACACTGTTCCATTCCATCTGAACTGGTGTGGTGCTGAGGTGTCACCCGTTGCATGGCTGCACTCGGGTCCTAATCTGGGATCCTGAGTTGGTTTGTCATGTGGTGGGTACTTATATTTTGCCCAAAATACTTCAGGAAAGCCCATAAAATAAGTATTAAAAAACACCAATCAGAACAAACTGCATTAATCAGTAAGGAGACGGGGTAGAGAGCCAAGCACAGGTATTAGTGAAGGGCTGCGTCAGCGTGCATCAGCACAAAGGTAAGGCTATTTGTTTGACATATTGTGATTTCCTATTCATAGATCTACAAAATAATAAAATGAATGTGTTCATTAAATTTGATACAACTGCCACACATTAATACTTAGCCGCTTTGCTGTTTTTACAGTGAATTTATGAACACTGCTTTTGTTTTTTTTAAGGAATTGATTCTCTTAAAACAGGGATGCGTGTTTTGCCAGAGGTCCATTTACCTTAGGAGGTGATAAGAGAGTTGTGGTGCTAAATAATGTTTATGGTGGGAGGGTGACATTCCCCCAAATTTATAGAAGTCTTCTGATACAAGTAAGAATTAATCCCACGTCCCACACTTAACTTTTCTTAAGGCAACCACACTAATTGTTTACTTACTAGTTTAAGAAATATAATATTTCTTTATGTTTCAAGGAAGAATGTCAAAAATACCCAATAAAAATGAAAATATAACCTTCAGAACTAAACATTTACAGACAAATAATCATTGGAATAATTATTTTGAGGCAGTATATTAAGTCTGCACAAAGACTATAAACAGCAAAATTATTAAATTAAAAATTTTCATTTCTGTGAAGATGTTATAGCAAGAAGACAATGATAAACTTTAACAAGTGATTAAAGTAAGAAATAAAAAAAATAGAACACAGTGCAATTCTTTGCTGGAAATGGCCAGTGAAAAACAAGGAGACGTTGCTGCCCTTCAGATTTCATTAAATTGTGGAGCGTGAACGTTTTAGCATGTCTATTAACAGCTCGTCATTTCAACATTTCTTCTCTGTCAGCTATTCTGCCTCTGCCTACCTCAGGGTCTTTCACATTTCATTTTAGTTTAAGCTCTCAATTAACTCGATTGATCTGATTATTTGTCGAGGCAGACATCAATAGTTTTTCCATCTGATCTTATCTGCTTGTGATGCGAAGATGACTTCCAACTAAATATTGTGTGCCTGCAGCAACATTTCAGATGTCCAGGTAATCAAACAATGAGATCAATAAAGCTAGCAAGATGTCAGATGGCAAGTCAACTAATAGACACTGAGACCACCTAGGAAGCAGAGTTCTCTACATAGCAAATATAATTTAACCCACCATTTAATGAGTAAAAACTGAGGCCTGACTGTTATTTTATTGAATATTATAATGTATTGGTACTCTGATAAAATGTGAAATGCACAGAAATGACATCCAATCAATTTTTTACATATACCAGTTGATATAAATGCATTGTGCCTAGAAAAACACATTTCATCTTGTGATACATTTCCAGCATCATAAGGGCTTTAAGCTGGCATCGTGAGAGATGAGTTGTTGGACATGGGCCATTTTTCAAAACAAACAGTGACATTATCAAAGCAGATGCAGGTGTTTTTCCTGGGAAAGTAAGTGGGAACACAGGCCAGAGTGGCCCACTAGAAGATCCTTCAGTAATACAGAACTTCCTAGGATCTGTTCAGTTCACTACAGAACTTTGTTGGGACATTACCAACCAGCCAGAATGATTTAAGAGATTGCCCAGGAAGCACCGGCACCTTAGGCTAAAAGGCCATTTCAAGCCAGGTCTGGAGATGGGGAATGAACTGGAACTGATTGAAATACAGGAGGAGCAGAATGTAAAATGAGAGAATAGAAGGTGAGTATAAGAATCATTGTAGTGCTTTGGTCAACTAGCCATTGACTTTAGTATAACAGAGCCTCGTTTTTACATTATGTGATCATTTTTACTTCCCATATCCAATTCAATCCCTTTATTAAGGTCATGGCAGCTAATTAGCACAAGTTTAAAAAGAGAATTAAAGCAAAAGCCAATGGAAGTTGTCAAAAACAAGGAAGTGATGGTCTTTTCTTTAAGGAGCACGCAATGGAGTAGTGAGAAAACAGGCTGAGGCCAGCACACAGTAGTCAAACAATATCTGAACAAATACGAGAGCTTAAAACGTAGTGGAAGAAAATGTCCTGACCATTAAATAGCCCTTCCCTTAACAATAACAAACACCAAGAAAATTCAGTTTTTGTTGTTTATATTCTACAACTAGGGTATGTTTTATAAGGTGCCCTCATCGTTTTGTAATGTCAGCATGATGACCATAAATGCAAAGACCCAATCCATCTGCATCCTCAAGCAAAACACACACAATACCAGCACTTGCTAGAAAACTCAATCAATTTAAATGGTCAATGTCTTAGTCACATAATTATTTCAATGAAGATCACCTACCTAGAGTTTCAAATGATTGCTCCTGAATCTGGAAGAGCCAACTGGTGGTGACATATTGAAAGTAAAAGCACACACCATGCAACTCCATGAAAAGGTCATTGAAATCTACCAGTCAGAGGATGAAAACAAAATATCCATCATTAAATATCCCCTGAAGTCCAGTTAAATCAATCATGAAGAAATAGAAAGAGTCAGGCAAAGCTGGAGATCTGCCTAGACCAAGCCGTCCACAAATACTGTGTGATTTTTCTAGAAGGAGGTGAGTGAACGAGTCCGCCAAAGAGACCTTACAATGTCTGAGATTACAGAGACTATTCTGGCTACAACTGTTGCTCAGGTGTGTTACCAGTCGTAGATTAATGGGAGAGTGGCAAAGAGAAAGCCATGGCAAAAAGAAAATGCCATGACATCTCAGCGAGAATTTACCATGAGGCACATGGGAGACTCTGAAGTTAGCTGAAAGAAGGATCCAGTAAGACCTGATAAGACCCTGTTGGCCATTAAATTAAATACCACGTTTGAATACTGCATACTATCAAAAATACACCATCCTTGCTGTAAAGCATGGTGGTGGTGGAAGCATCAAGCGGTGGAGATGTTTCTCTGCAGCAGGCACTGTAAAATTAGTGAGGGTTAAAGAAAGGCAGCAAAATACAGGGAAATCCTAGACACAAACTTGATCTAGTCAGCAAGAAACCTGCACCTTGGGAGAAGATTTATCTTCCAGAAAGACAACAACCCCAATCATAAAATCAAAGCAACACAGGATTGGCTTCAAAATAACAATGTGGCCGAATCAGAACCCAGATCTCAATCCAACTGAGAAGCTGTGGCTTGACATGAAAAAGGCTGCTCACTCATGATCCCCATGCCACATGATAGCAGTTTGGGGAGAAACTGCAGTGTTCATTTTTTATTTTACATTTGTACAGTAATTGTAGAAATCTGTTTTTACTTTGCTATTAAAGGCTCTGCTCTTTTTATCTGTCAAAATAGGCAAATTCTATCCTCTGTGTTTCAGTATTTCATACTATTTGTACTACCTGTCCAAGATGGGTTGAGATCTATGTAATTAACATAGACTTCAGCATTAATGCTTGCAGTGCATTGTACAATGTGTTTGTCTTTGTTTAATATCATTTGGTATGGAATTCAAAAACGCAGTGTTAATGTTTGTGAAGCACCATCTGTTGAAATCACAAATGCAATGCATTTTATTACTAAAAATGTTTCTGATGTGCCACCTTTTGTAATGGAAGAGACACAGCAACCAGACAGACACAAAAACAGATACATAGACATTTATCCTTTTATTACGGTGGGAAATGTGAAAACATCCAAGGGTGTGAACACTTTTTATAGCCACTGCATGTGGTCTTTTTCCAGTAAATATTAAGGTGCTGTTTTACTGATTGTATTTACAATTGGAATGCGTTCTACAGTACAGTACAAGTATTGTAACATGGCCTTTAGGCTCAATAAACCTTATAAAATACAGCAAATAAAAAAGAGATGGGATGGTATGCTTGTGGCGTGTTACTTTTCAAATCAATTGCATAATTTTGTAACTCTAGAGACCTATTTTCATTCAATGGGGATCTGTCTATAAAGGGGGTGCAGGGCACCAACAGGCCAACAAGTGCACAAGTTTGATGAGGACCCATAAATAGAGCTCAACCCTGTGCCAATGATGACAGGCTGTGGGTTGTGGGTACTATCTCCTTTAGTTATTATCATACAAATAAGGAAAATATAAGCTGGATTCATGTAATGGTTTAGTTAGCATGTGCTTCATGTACTGCACTGTAGCCACTTACTTTCAATTTACAGAATATAAGGAGGAACAGATGCAAATACTGCAAGTTGTTATGGGAAAGAGGAAAAAAAATCTTCAATTCAGAAAAGATTTAATCTAATAAGAAAAATAATAAACTTGGGAGTCAGTATAACAATGCAGCAGAATCCAAAATTGTATTTTAAAGTTCCATCAGAAAACAGGATTGCAGGAGGGGGCGATTAGAAGTGGAGACTTAGAAAAGGCAGATTTAGGACAGACAGCAGGAGATATTTTTCACGCAGAGAGATATAAATACTAGAATTGTTTGCCAGGGGAGACTGCAGCAGCAGAAACACTAGACATCTTTGAGAAATGCACTTGGATGCTTTTCTGCAATGCATTACGTGGCCAGCAAAAGGGTCCAGCAAGGATTTATACAGTGGGCATTGTTTCCAGGAAGTGGCTTTTTTTCCCCTTTTCTTTTCCGATACTTGTGTATGCCTCTACTTGTTCAAGATAGACAGTCGCTCCAGCCGAGTCTTTTAGAGGGTCTTTGTCATGTAGGGGTCCACAAATGTTTTCATTCACTGTTAAATTATTACACAACACCTCACCATTCCCTACTCAGCCTGAATTTATTTTATTGCTTAGTCCCTTTCCAAATTAATTTGAGGTCATCAGTAGAAACCCTTAAGACCCTTTGCATTTTTGTTTGAAATACAATATATTTTTAGCCCTACTCTTTTTAAAATATAAAATTGTGGCCTGTATCTTTTTATATCTTTATGCTTATCACTGCCTGTTTACAGAATTACTGTATGTTAGGAAATCCTCGTAGAAGTCTAAGGGTGAGAAATGGAAATGCAGAAGATTGGAAAGGGGAAGAAGAACAAAGTAAGGAGTAATTTAACTTACAGTAGTGTAACTACGGAAGACCAACCATTATACGATTTGCTAAACTGAATGAATAGCAGATTTTCCCTGCAACAAATATCATGAAAAAGGAAAGAGATGCTTCCCTATATGCATGGGGGATGGTGAATCCTGTATTTGCCACCAACAGATTTGGTAGCAAAGAAGGATTTTTTCCTTTATTTGGAATCAAGAGCGCACTATTCAATTAAACAAATTAAAAATATGCCAAGACAAGAGTAATTGTTTGGGCAAAAGAAGCTAACAGAGTTAAGTTCCATCATTTATGTTTCTTGAGCATATTAACCATGTTACCATAATTTCACTTTCACTCATTTATTATATAACAGTATGGACTATAAGAACTATAATTGTCATGATGTTTGAGAGGAAGTCTTGTGACAGAAACCACTAAACTTGTCTTAGAGATCCAGACTCCTTTATAAACTCCTATGAAACACCCTAGAGTGGCTTATTATGGAACAGGTTTATCATTTGACATCCTAGTGATAAAGCTTTCTTTATTTTAGGAATGGACAGCCTGTTTCAAGAGTTTGTGTTCTGGTTAGCTAAGTGTCCCATCACAGTCACACCACTCATTTACTGGGGAATACCAAATTCTCAGAACAACCCTGTACATTGAGAGACATTTATTCCACTAAATATGGACCTACAATTGATGTTGAAAGACCCTTAATGACAAATAGTGATTGTTGTGTTTCAGCTAGGGTTCTGCACGACTGGGGTTCAAATTCATGTTTTAGATCTGTATTGTACTTTTTATGTTTCTGTTCTTCATGTTAATGTTACTTTTATTGATTGTTTGCATTACTCATTGTTTTTAATTGTGCCTGTGTATGTAAGCTGCCTGGGTCAAGTTCAATGTGTTTTGTGGGTAGTCCTCCAAGAGGTGGGGCTACCTGCCAATCACTGCTATTAGCAGCTCTCTTCACTATAAATGCAGAGGGTCTCCCACCGTTCCTGGTGGTTCATTTCAAATATGCTTGAGAGTTTGGGTGAGTTCTGTGCTTTTGGCTGTGCTTGGCTACCTATTATGATTTATTGAACTTTTTTGACCTTCTGCTCTGTTTTTTGACTTCACCTTTTGGACTTTGTTTGCGTAGGATTGCCTCATTGTTTTGTGTAGCTCCTTTATGCCTTTTGTGTTCATTCAGAACTTCACTTGGATCATTTCTGTGGAAATAAAATCTTACTTTTATAAAGTTTCTGCGTTTGCCTGTTGATCTAGCTGGGGTTAGGTGTCGCCCCTTCTAGTGGGTATTTTTGGAGACTTACATGCCTTAGGACTCTTAGTATGTAACAGCGATAAGCAAATTGATTTACATGAAATTGAATTCAAAGCTAAACTAGCAAAACAAATTGCTTCTTGCTTCCAGTGAAATTCCTGCCATTGACACAAGAAAAAAAGCTGCTTATTCGTGTCTGGAAGTATTTATACCCATTAATTCTGTTTACTTGTCACTTAGTATTTAAACAAAGATCTCTAGTGAACAAAAAGAAAAAGTCAGCGAACTCGTTTCCTGTCACATGTAGATAGTTTGCTGACCTGCCAGGTGTGTTTGGTAGTACAATTCCTACTCTGCCAGTTACGATGATAATTTTATTAATGGCAATCCTAAAGATGTACTGGAGACAGAAGTATAACTTGAAGCTCCTTGGTGCTTGGAAAAAGGAAAGAGCAGTTGCTTAGGTAAATATGGTTTGGCTTCCCATTGTAGTGGGATTTTCCTGCGGCGAAAGCACACTAGTGTACATGATGGTGCGTTTTAGTATGTTTTCATGTAGAAAATAAGCAGCATTTCACAGTCTTAGAAAAAGCACTGTGCTCCTCTGTGGTAATGAGAATGAGAGGTAAACAGTAAAAAGGATTGATTTTACTGATGTGCGACTGGTCACATACATTATAAAATTGCAAAAAAAGAACACAGGTAAACCCGAAAGTGTGAACAAAATTTTAGGAAGCTGAATTCCTTGTTTTCCCCTGAAGAAAAAGAAACAGACTGAAAACTTAAAAAAAAAACTCCTTTGTGTTTCACCATTCTGAAATTGCCTACAACACTAATTTTGTAAACCTGCATGACAATCAAACCTTGCCTGTTTTGCTCAACACAAGTCATGGCAAAGCTACCTACAGCTACATCTTTAATTAACACAGAGGCTTTTGATGTTTTTCAATACTTCTGCATCCTTTAGGGCTGTCACGCTTTCCTATCTGACTATTTTCAGATTACCACAATCTCTTGATTACATTTGGAAATTCCAGCCCAGTTGGACTCGATGAAAGTCTCTGCCTAATACACAATAGTGAGTAATAATTAATAGATACTCGGCTCAGCCCTCTGGATTGAGGAGGAGTCACTTATGTTTCCTCCTTTTCATCTCATTGGAATATTGAGCTGCTGGACAAACACCACAGGAAGTCTCTTAGCATGCTGGATTAAAACACCCTAAAATAATTCTGTTTACAACTGTGGAGAGTTTATTGACTTATATTTATTTTACTGCACTAATATTTTCAAACCAGTACATTTCTATAATGATGCACTTCACAGCTACATCACATTTGCAATATATCAGCTGAATTATTAGTAGATTACACAACAGTAGGGCCTCCACTGTAGAGACGATAAAATCTTTAGGTTTCATTGGACTTGTAACCATTGCTCAGAAAAACTTGTAAGTTACAAATTAAAAATAATAAT
Organism: Erpetoichthys calabaricus; assembly: GCF_900747795.2. NCBI lineage: Eukaryota > Metazoa > Chordata > Cladistia > Polypteriformes > Polypteridae > Erpetoichthys > Erpetoichthys calabaricus. The sequence continues at coordinate 167,247,574 of NC_041402.2, read as the reverse complement.
AATTATATTTTCTCTGTAAAGCTTTCTTTAGATGCCTTGTTGTAGATGACATTTAATCAGGAGCCTACTATGCTGCAAGAATAAAAAAAAAATTATATATTGATTTAATAAAAATGTATGCAGCACAAAAAATACTCACCATTCTAGCTTTTTCACTGATTTTCATATCCAAGAAACAGATTTCAGGTTATCTAAAAAGTACCTGTGACATGACTCAGCAACTTCAACTGTGATGCAGACTACAGCCGATATGTTTCAGTTCTGATTTGAATATTCATATATAAAGTATATAAACACTTTTCTGAATTCTTTCTTGATTATGTTCTGATCCACATGTATTATATCAGCTGTTATACAGTATTTATTTTGTTGTTGTTTGTTTTTTTTGTCATTTCCCACTACATCAGGCCTGTTTGATAGGATTTGCCTGTTTGGCTTTGCAAATTCCTTGTAAAAGTGTTTTGCGTGCTGCACTTATGTCTCTGCCTGTCTGTGTCAGGCTGTACATTCCCAGGCTTCACAGTGTACATGTATATTAAAACATTATTGTTTATTTATTCAATTTATTTTTTAGCATTATAACATAATACTAAATAACTGCATTATGATGTTCAACATTATAACTCAAGCCCAGGTAATTCAATTCATGGTCACAGGCTGCCAGACCATATCCCCAACAGCCCTGGGCACAAGGAAAGAGGCAGCTTTGGTCAGGACTAGTCCACCACATTCACCCACTCACACACCCCCACACTGACACAGAGTGGTCAATTCAGAGTCACCAAGTCACTTAACACACACTTTGGGGATATACGAATAACTCTGAGAGATAAACCCAGTAATCTACAGTACTCTGCAATCTACAACTGACTTTCTGGCCCACTGGATGGTATCCGGAGCCATTAACACCTGTGAAAATACAAAAAGCCAGCAAATAGATTAATAAATCTCAGTAAAGCTCTCTACAACTTGTCCTAAATTGTTCTGCACTGCTGCGCCAAAAATTGAACTCCTGATCCCAAACTGGAGACAGTCCCGATCTGTTGCCATTATGATTTGAGTTTGTTTGAAATGTTCTTATTTCCTTGACCTCTGCTTTGTACATTTCACACTGAAATAGAGATTTTGGGGGCTATAGAACTTTGCCATCAGTTTTCTGAACTGAAATAATTTTGTAATAGAAATATATTTGTAATGTGTTTTTCCGACATCATCTTTATTTGTTCGGGTCTTCACTACTTTAAACGTTCGGTTGCTAAGGCATTGGAACAGGATAACTGTTTGGAACCAAGCACTTCCCAGTCACCTGAGTTTGCATATAAAACTAAAGGATTTCCCGTGTAATTGTTGTTGCTATTTTTTCATTGTTAGAGCTTTAAACCCTGCTTATGGCTTTGACTTTCATTTTTGGTTTTTGCCTTTTTGATCATCAAAAAATGGGACAGGTTCTTGGTTACAATCTTTTGGCTTATATTCCACAATTTCTAAAAAAAGTTTGCCCTTTGCTTTCATTGACATATCAGTTACAGTCTCCTCTTCATAATCTCCTCAGGCTGTACCAGCTGCTGTCCAAGCTGGTTCCAAACGTTCTCAGCTGCTCTTGTGTTGTTCCTCCTAAATATTGGCCTGTATTTCTTTTTTTTGATGACTTTTCTCCAAGTCACCTCTATTGTTTGAAAATATTTCTTTTTCCTTTGACTGACAAAACAGTCACAGACACCGTTTCATAATCTCCTCAGGCTGCAGCCATAGGTGACCCCAGACCTTCTGAGCTTCTCCTCTAGCGTTCCCCTCAGGTAGACTGCTATAGTATTGCTCACTGGTTGCCATTGCTCTTGGAATAAAGCTAATTAAGCAATTAATTAAGATACCAAGTCACATGGGCCTTCTTGCATAATGCATAAATCAATCATTTCCCTGCCCTTGAATCAAACTTTTTGAAAACAGCAGCTTACTCTAGTCTGATTACTATTATTTTTAAGTTTCCAAAAAATAGGGATTGAAAAAAATTAAAAATCGAACACTGCAATGTTTGGGTTATGTCTTTACTTTGATACAGAAACCATATTTCTATTTTCTTTAAAAATTCCCATCAAATCATAAATCCCAATTAGGAGATTCTTCTATGTGGACCAGAAAAGCATTCCGTCTAATCATTCATTAGCTCAACTGCAGATGTTAGAGCGTTCAACATGAATAATGCATGAGTGCCTGCTATATTATTTCTTCTAAATTTGTAAGCAAACTGATATGTTGATCTGCTTGATCTGCTTGTCAGGCCTTTGGATTGCTGTTTGCATGATAGTAATAAAAATATCAAAACAAAAATAGCCTTAAAGTGTAAATATTTACCAAATAATGGAGCCTGCCCAGCTATTGGTTAGTGGTGTGCCAAATACTGCAGTGCAGTGTAATGTAATTAGCAATGCTTGTTGATTAAAACATAACTCCAAAGAGCTATTTTTTAAACAGTTCTGTGCCCAGCTCTTTTACAAGCAGAACACACCTTTACATATTTTTCAACATCTGGAGCACTGATAAGAAAAGTAACTGGCAGGCATTGTGGTGTAGTGGCTAAGGCACTGGATTTTAATCTACATTGCCTTTAACTCACTTTGTGATCCAGAACAATCCATTAACCTGCATGTGTGCCAACATGTAAAGGGTTATAATGCATCCCAACCTTAAATGTGCCAGACAAATACACATTGATAATTATAAAGTCATTTTTATTAGAGGCGTCTGAACTAGAAACGTCTTTCTTTTCATTTCAGGCCCTAAGCCACAATGCCTCACACAGGCCGCCAACATCTACAGGACTTTATTTCTGTTGTGGGCTGTGTCACATCAACACAGGGTGACCATTAAACATAATGCTGCAGAAGCTAAAGCCCTTACGAAAATGCGATGGACAAGGGTCATGCATCATCATGAAAGCTTTATAATCCCTGGACTGGCAAGATAACAACTTGTGAGGTTGGTAAGATGAAGGAACAGTGACAGGCCAGCTATCTCAACCTTATCAGAATGTCTGCTTATTTTTATAAACTTGGCTTTGAAAATGGTTTATGTTGAACATTCTCTCTCCAAACATTTGGAATCTGCTCACATATTTTGACAACTGAGCTGCATTGTTAGTCCTGTTGTACTGCGGCATGCATGTAAAACTAAATGTAAGATGGTTTCTAAGAAAGTATGACAATACATTCAAGAAGCAACTACTTTATTAATTACTTGATTCTTAATATGGGACTACTGTACTACAAAATATTATGTATAAAATTCCTACCAATATAAACCTTATTATCTAGCCATAGGGATCTGTACCGTTCGAATCCCGCAAACTCCAAAAGTGACTCTACTTCGTAGATGCCCTTGAGCCAGACCCTTAACCTGCAATTCCTCCATCCTGGGTATGACGTTAACCTGCGTCCAACCCTGCATTTAGGTCCTCCAACTTGCAGGGAAAAACCTGAGGGTTGGTGGCAGAATTGAATTGGCACTCCAGCCACCATAAAAAAAACTCACACTGGTTCCAATCCATCTGAACTAGTGTGGTGCTGAGTTGTCACCCATTGCATGGCTACACTCAGGTCCTAATCTGGCATCCTGAGGTGGTTTGTCATGTGGTGGGTGCAACAATGCGCTGTATCAGCTCTTGCTCCTAACATCTCTTTCTAGCCATCTACCTATTCCCTAATCCATTTAATCCAGAAAACATTCCAAGTGTGACAGGCACAGGGCAAGAAGAAACACAGAATGGGACACCAGTCCATAAAATAAAATAATTTCCTGTTTTAAAGAACTTGTTTAGCATATGACACAATATTTAATAATACTAACATTACTATTGCTTTTATTGTTTAGCTTATTTTGAAATAAAATGTAAATCCATCCATTATCCAACCCGCTATATCCTAACTACAGGGTCACAGGGGTCTGCTGGAGCCAATCACAGCCAACACAGGGCAGAAGACAAGAAACAAACCCCGGGCAGGGCGTCAGCCTACCACAGGGTACACACACACACACACCAGAGCCAGTTTATAATCGCCAGTTCACCTAACCTGCATGTCTTTGGACTGTGGGAGGAAACCGGAGTACCTGGAGGAAACCCACGCAGACACGGGGAAAACATGCAAACTCCACGCAGGGAGGACCTGGGAAACAAACCCGGGTCTCCTAACTACGAGGCAGCAGCGCTACCCACTGCACCACCGTGCCGCCCCTAAAATGTAAATATAAAATGTAAATGATCCATATACAGTAAGTGGTCTACATGAGGTAGTTCATGCTAATATTTACTTTCATCACCACCATTATAGTGAATGGCTTTACTGTTCACTTTACTGATTCAAATCTTTTGAACAACTGTATTAAATTAATTGGTTCATTAATTTGTTTGAGTCATCAATAACAAAAAAAAACTTTCCTTGGGTTAGGGGCCTCCTTGAATGAAATGCAAATTACTTATTTATTAAATAATATACAGTATTAAACATGCTGCTAATTCAGATAATTTTATAGTTTATAGTTTTGTATACTACTAAAAAATTTTGAAAACATGAAGCATGATATAGTGAAGATGCATATTCAAAAAAAGACTACAAGTTTGAGAGTCATAAGTAAGGAAGAATTGTGTGATACGATGATTCAATTTGTGAATCAAATGAACGAGAATCCTCTGAACTCATTCACAAATCAAATAAATGAGAATCATGTGACTTATTTGCACATCAAATAAATGAGAATTGCGTGACTCGTTCTCAGGTAATGATTCAGTTCGAACTCAAAAGAATTAGTGAATGATACTTGCTCAGTGGATTCAATGAAATATAAAAAATATGAGAGTAAAGTTGAAAGCAAACTATTGCTAAAAATTAAAATAATATTTTTATAAGGTTCAGTTGTGTGTGACCAATATGTTCAAAGTACAAAGGAGCATAAATATATTAGCTGAAAAATATATTTTTATACTATATTTAAAACAATTACTATAAGAAATTAAACAAAACAACCAATTAAAACATTCTCATTGAAATGTGTTATTACTGTATTATACTTGTATGACATCTCCTTCACTGACAATGATTTAGCTCTACTGACTAAAGAATCATGAGTGACTAGAATGAGAATCATGAATCAGATGGGCGGTACTTGCACTTGAACTTTAAACACCTCAGTGAAGGAGGTTGATGGCATCATGCATGTGCTTTAGTATCTCCTACTGAATGAATTTATCGATTCCCATGATACACTGCAAAGAGTCATTCAAAAAGAACAAATTGTTTACAAACCAGCCATCATTACACCATTAAAAGCCTTTAAAACATTAAATATATGCATATGACTACATTTTAATTTAACATCAAGTCAATTTAGGTTTATAAGGCACACTTTTATTTGCACAGTTAGAGAACGTCTCTTGTTTACCGCTATAACATGACAAACGTAACATAAATAGACTAATCCAGTCAATCCAGTTTAGGGCCATAAGAACTACAACTATCCTGGGCAGAAAGCAAGAACCAGTCAGGGTGCCAGTATTGCATGGTAGGCTCCCAATCACAATCACAAGGGCAGTTTTCAATAGGCAGTTAACCCAACATGCATATTGGGGATATGCTAGGAAAAATAATAATAATAATTCATTACATTTATATAGCGCTTTTCTCAGTACTCAAAGCACTATCCACACAGGGAGGAACCGGGAAGCGAACCCACAATCTTCCACAGTCTCCTTACTGCAAAGCAGCAGCACTACCACTGCGCCAACTGTGAGGTTGAAGTACCAAAAGAAAATAAACACAAAAACATGTAATAAAACAAAATCTGAAAAAAAAAAAATACACAATTGCAATATAGAAATGCAGTATATTTATGTCTACAGTTTTATATTTAAATAGCTTCTCAAAACTCCTAAACATCAATAAGTTATGGCAAAATATACTCTATGAACATGAAGTTTATACCTAGCAATCAAATCAAAAAGTCAAGTCTACACATCTTCCAAAGAACGCAAACCTTTAGGCCTTCATAATTAAAAAAGTGAACTTCTATCTGCCCTCAGCCAAACAGTTATTCAGCACCTTCTTGGGAATTCAACAATGTGCTACAGTGAGGGCAAATGTCAATATACTCAGATGAAAATAACAAACAACTGATAAAAGGATCTGTCACCTGTGATGACACATTCCATTTAAGCATCCTATTCTATCTATCATATATAACATATTATATATATATACTGTATGTGCACAGATATATACACACACACACACACACATATATATATATATATTGTGATGGATGGCCGGGGATCATGCCCTACCGGGAGGCCTGGGACAGCAGGAGACCAGGAGAAGGGCAATTCATACCCTGGGTTGCCCCCACTGGATTATATCAGGGGCATGGGCTTGGAGCTTTGAAGCTCAAACCTGTTGGGGTACGTGGCCACTGCCAAGGGACGCCTGGATAGTTCCGAATACAAGGTCTGCAGCATTTCTGCCACGCCCGGAAGTGCTGCCAGAAAAGGAGCTGGATTCACAGGCAGCACTTCCTCCACACCTGGAGGTGCTTCCAGGAGTTAATTGGGAAGCACCTGGAGAACATCCAGGTGCATTATAAAGGAGGCCGCCTCACTCTAGTAGAGGAGCCAGAGTCGGGAGGCACAAGACAGAACTTGCGACTGGAGGAGTGGAGGTGGCAGAAGGATAAGAAAAGAAGTAAAAAGGGACTGAGTATTGTGTTGATTTATGCATGGAGTCGTGTAAATAAGGAAGAATATAATAAATGCGTGTGTCTGTCTGTAGCGGGGCTGATCTTCTACAATATATATTGTATATACTGTATATGTATATATATATATATATATATATATATATATATATATATATATATATATAAAAAATATAATGAGTGACGGCTAATCCCATATTCAAAACATAAGGTTACAGATATAAAGTTACAAATCCCTTTACAAAGGTCAACAGCCATAATGTTACGTCCTCAATAATTTTTTCCATCTAGTATTACCCTTCACATTTTATTTTTCATTCCCAATGTAGCCTATATGTATACTATATAACCCGATGTATACTATATTTATATACTTTTTTACATCATATAACACAAAAAAAACACACCAATGTATACGTATGTTTAAACAGATAAACAGACACACATCCAGTTTTTCCAATAACACCTTAATGTACCAGTATATAAGAAAGTGTCTACTCTCTCCCTCCCTCCTTCCATGACCCCACCCATTCCTCCCCCTGCACTGGATTAAGCTTGTTTGAAATGGAGATTGATAAGAACAGTAACTCTAATATCTGAAAATAAATAATAGGAAAACAACGCATTAACGTAAAATCATGTAGTGATTTATTTCCATTCAGAGACAAAAACTAAACAGACACTGCAGCAACAAGTGATTTCCAGTAAATGTGTACAGTGTTAATCACCGTGAAGACAGACAGTTCTGGTTTGAGTGAATGTGCCCTACAATGGTAAGGGCACCTTGGCCAAGGTCAAATTTCATTTTATGCCAAGAGCTGCCAGGATGTGCTCCACACACAGGTACCTAAATGAGATTAAAGTACTCAGAAACAGATGGATGGCTATTACTGGCTGATTACAGAAACACTGTGAAATACATGCTTTCACCTCCCCATTTATGTAATACATATGTCTGTATTCATTTATTGATCTGTATATAAACATTTCACAAGTGAGATGCAACAGGGCTAAATCATTAGCTTTGCTAACATACACAATCAGGCACTAATAGTAGAAAAACATTTAACTCATGGGTGTTATATTGTCATTGTGCCGATAATGCAAATCATAAAATTATAAAATACTTCTTTAAACAATATAAATCCATACACATGGATGGCAAAAAAAATTATCAATGCTGGAAAAGCACATAAACACATGCAACAGACAAAAGCCCAAATTGTTTTACCCAAAGAGTATACACTAGTTAAACATTGTACAAAAAATATAATAGAACAACACACTTTCACATACTGTGAGCTGCCTTCAACTGGCGTATGCTATACTGAAGAGTTAATTTGTATTTTTGAGCAGGGAAGACATCCTGAAGGGCAGCTGGGAAAAAATGACCAGGAGGTGATCACAAAAGATTTAAGTCATTGCTGCACCGGACTCAAAACCAGAACGTCAAAACAGTAAAGCAACCACGATAGTTGAAGGTGAAAGGAGAGTCAAAACCAAAGGGACGTGAAACTAGGCGTACTTGTTTAGAAAACTATCTCCATTAAAGATTTGCGTTTTTGAAAGCTACAGGATATTCACTCAAGGATGCCAACTTGCTGGTTGTCAGCATATTTATATCCGAAGAAACGTATTGCCATGAGCAGCAAGCAACGAGATAATGGTGCTCAAAAGTGACATTTCATAAAAAAAAAAAATAAAACATGAAAAGAAATGGAAAAATGTGACGAAGAATAAATGAATATGAAATCTAAAGAAACTGATCCAGCAATTGAGAATTTGCAAATGAACCACAACCAAAATAGAATTAAAACAGAACCAAATTTACTAGTATTTCACTTTGCTCAAAACAGGGCTTCCTGGCAAATGTTCTTGTTGAGTAAACTTGTTATGAAAACGTAACAAAGTAAGTCCCAAGTTTTCAGGTTCCCAAAAAGCATCAGTCCTTTATTTTATGTTATAACTCTCACTTTAATTCCATATAGCAAAAAGTAAACCCTAATTATTAAATGTGAAACTAAACAAGTAAATAAATAAGGCATTTATAAAGAATCACTGATGAAATGACACAAAATATACTTCTCTGACATGGAAGGTATTTTGCTGAAAACTTAACAAGTGAAATTCATTTTATGCGATTTAGGATGAAAAAAAGTGGTTTCAAAAATGTCATACTCCCCTGAAATAGTGCACTGGGATCATAATAAAAATAAACTGATGTACATCAAAGTGAATTGCATTTTCTATAGTGAAATACTGAAGAGATCTAAATACAGTATGAAAATTGTGCAGTCAATTTTCAAATCAACAACCTAATGTTAAATTGTATTATTTTAATTTTTATTTCTTAAAAGTTATTTCTAAAAGACCCATACAGTACAATATATTAAATTATTAATCAATGCAAATGCAAGGTGTCCTGGTACCTAATAATGCATTTATATGTAAACAATTTCAGGATATGGAAGTATAATAGTGAGCAGTTTAGGAAATGACAGAGGAGTTATAAACATCATTCTTGGCTACGATTTTTTACTGACATATTAATTATTTAAAGGATTTGTGTAAGTTAATGTGCTCAGTTCTTCACTGTAATACCATCACCAGGCCCACCTCTGCAGCAACCCTTCTCAGATCAGACAATATATATCCAAATATTATTTTACATCTATCTAAATCTCTTCATTATACTGTAATGTGAACTCCCTCATTACCATGCATTCACTGCAGGGAAAACAACAACCTGGCTATTGTTCATTCCCTGCACTTTCTGAGAAATCAAACAAATACTTGTCTAAAAATATTAACATGATGTGAGTCATCATACACTTTAAGGTCTTGTGCTTGAATAGTGGGGAGCTGTAAATGACAGAAAAAGCCCACTCTCGTGTGCATGTAAAGACAGCTCACAATTTTCAAAAACGCTATCAATGTCTATATCCAAATGTTTATGTTCCTCATATTTAAAGTAGTCACTTCTTGAAATATACACTTAAAACTGATTGGAGGCACAGGAGGCATAACAGTGCAGCAATCTGAGTGAAACATAATGGCTGGAGACCACTGATTTTATTGTGGTGCTGGCAGAATACTATTGATAGATTCATTAATTTTGTAAACCCAACCCTTAAAAATCACAAGCTCATACAGTAGTAGAGCCAAGCTCAACCATAAAACAGAAACAATCTCAAGATGGACTATCAAACATTGACATGGTACAAACTAATACTACCTAATATATGTTCGAGTCAGTAATTAACCAAAAATGCAGTTTAAAGAATAATGATGAAGAGCTGCATACCGTCCTGTAGAGAGACCAAGGCAGGAACTAAAACAGTCTCTAGAGTCTAATATGTAGAGTACTGTAGATTCAGTATTTAAGTCCATTTGTTACCATATAGTTGAGGACACAACAATCTGGAACTGTTTGCTGCAAATATCAATGTCTTTAAATGTAAACCTGTGGCACAACTGGGTAGATCTGACCACATCTTAATCCCACCTATTACATAAGCTTGTTATCAGATGGCTCTGAAATTAATGAAGCCTTGTTAACCAATTAAGTTATTAACCAAGTTCTTGTGTCTCTTTAGAGGTGGTGGTTTGTTATAATATCTATACTTTTCTTAAGCTTCTGTAAAGTTTTAATTTCATCTATACTTATAATATCATCTGTCTATTTATCAATCAATCAATCAATCAATCAATCAATCAATCAATCAATCACACTTGAGCCAGGAATATAACCTGACCTAAAAAATAACATCGTCCAGGCGCATTGTGCTTGCACATGTTTTTTTTCATTATTGATTTTATTGTAATCATTCCATACAAATAGATATTTTTTTACAAAAATAGGATTGAAAACAAATCAACCCCTAAGAAAGAGAGCATGGCCAACAGAATGAAACTTAAAGCTAGTAAAAATAAATAAATTGATTAGTTTAATAGGCAGATAAAGGAAGAGAATCTATTTCCACAGTGTTTTAAGAGCTTAATCTAAAATATTATTGATTAAATCCTGCCAGGTTTTGAAAAAGTTCTGCACAGATCCTCTAACTAAGAATTTGATTTTTTCCAATTTCAGATAATATAAAATATCAGTTACCCACTGACTTAAAAGAGGAGAGTTAGGATTTTTCCAGTTTAGCAAAATAAGTCTATGTGCCAATAGTGTAGTGAAGGCAATCACAGTTTGTTTGTCCTTCTCCATTTTAAGTCCATCTGGAAGAACACCAAACACAGCTGTTAGTGGATTAGGAGGGATTGTGACACCAACAGTGTCTGAAAGGCACTTCAAAATTTTTATCCAAAATGATGTAAATTTGGTGCAGGCCAAAAACATGTGACTCAGTGAGGCTAGAGCTTGATTGCAGCGTTCGCAGGTTGGATCTTGCCCTGGAAACATTTTGGACAATTTTAAGTGAGACAGATGTGCTCAATATATAATTTTCAGTTGAATAATTGTATGCTTTGTGCATATGGAGCTCAAGTGAATTCTCTGCATTGCTACCTTCCACTCCTTTTCTGATATGCTGAGTGAGAGATCCTTTTCCCATTGTTCTCTTGAATCTTTGAAAGGGAGGGACTGTACAATAATTTTATATATTGCAGAAATGCTGTCTGAGTCCTCGAAACTGGTCAATATTTTTTCCAGCATAGAGGAAGGTGGGAGATGGAGAAAATCGGGCAGGTTCTGTTTAACAAAATTTCTAATTTGAATGTAGCGAAAGAAATCTGTTACTAGAAAATTAAATTTGGAATGTAATTGTTCATAGGATGCAAAGATGTTGTCTATATAAAGATCTCTAAGCAATTTAATCCCAAATGTTTTCCAGATATTAAAGGCTGCCTATGTCTGTGAGGGTTGAAAAAGGTGGTTTTCATGCAGAGGTGCTACAGATAAAAGATTCTCCATCTTAAAATGCTTTCTACATTGGTTCCATATTCTGAGTGAGTGAAGCACTATTGGGTTATTAGTATATTGGTGATAACTTGCATTAATAGGGGCACAAAGCAGGGAATATAAAGAAGGACTGCAGGATTTTAATTCTATTGCGGACCAAGCCTGTGTATATTCATCTATTTGTGTTTACAACTATAATGCAATGACAGTAAAGGTCTATACTATACATTTTTATGCATAAATATATGAGTTACTTAAACATAAAGTAAATGGAGCAGGTTAAATGATAATTTTAAAATATGACAAAATAAAGTTAATCTACAGTACATTATATTATAACTGGGATCTGGCTAGCTGATTATGGAGGACAGGACAAAAGCTTCAGTTAACAACATTCCAGGGAGAAATACACATCTGGGCCCCAGATACCCATGCTCATTCATATTTGGGCATATTGGAGACATCAGGTAATCAAACCAATTTGTCTTTTCAATACTGGAAGAGAAACAGAGTACCAAAAGTGAAATGGCAACAGACACAGATACAATATGTGCAAAATTCAAGGAAACAGTGGCCATCCTGGGATTCCGTGGGTGACCACCATGAGGCTGGGATTCAAACTCAGGACTCGGGAGCTATGAAGCAATAGCTTTACCTGTGACACCATGCAACGAATAAAGTAAGTATAATCCATAATTCTACTAAGATTAATACAAACCTCCAGCCATATCTCCAAGTCTATTATCATAATAATCTGAATAAATGTTATCAGAATCCAAATGGTTTCACCACCAAATATCGCAGAACTGAAAATGATACATTAATGGAAAATTGATGGAGTGGTTGTTTATACAGTTTTTTTTTAACCATAATAACAACAACATTTATTTATATAGCACATTTTCATACAAACAATGCAGTGCAAAGTGCTTTACAAGAAGCTCTGAATTAAAGAGACCATCGTTTGTTAACCCGCGTGCTAAACTGTCTTCAGAGCCCAGAAAGAAAGGGTGTCCTGCTTTCTGTCATTTGCCTAACGTTAAGTCAATATGACAGCAGATCATAATATAATCTGGATAACAATAGAAGATGTGATGGAACAAAAAGTATATTGCATAAATTATCCATTTGACTTCACAACAGCTTTGTTAGAGTCAGTGTGTGGCCTCTTTTAACTGAAACATATTGACGTACAACAGTTAAAAGAAAAGAAAAAAAATGCAGCCAGGCTCTTTGGAGTCACTCCTCTACTTCAAAAACGGATGTATCAGTTAGTAAGAAGCTTAGTTTTCCAAGAACTATGTGTATAATTAAACCCCCAAAGAGCCAATCCTAATATAGAAACAAAGTGAACACAAATATCCCAGACGTATCAGAGCATTGTTAATGAAAACATTAATGGGAGCAATGAGGAAACAAAATATGCAATAGAGGGGCAGAGGGAGGGCCGCTTACTCGAACAACACAACAGATTAAATTTACCTCCAGAAGCTTGCGCATCTCTGTGTCCTGTAATAGGATTAGTCTGCTGGCGCTCTCTCTAGATGAAAGCTCTAGCGGTTTGTGAAGCTAATTTCAAAGCTGACACAGGAAGGCTAGTTATTTGTTGATGTGGAGGAACTTTAACCCTAGATGTCAGTGCATTTTAGAATCTGTCAGAATGAATGATCATCCCACGGCAAAGTCTGCATGAGCAAAATTGCATCCACCTCTTCTCTACGAGATGCTAAAATAAATATTGGCTCCTAACAATGGAAATATAAACCCTTAAAGGGCAATTTTCATGCTGTAGCAAAAAATGAGCTGCAATAGAGAACTCAGTGACATTCACTAGTCGAGACATGGGGCACTGCTCTGATGTAGAACAGATGTGGCTTCATTCCTGACGAGGTGCTTCATTCATTCTTTTTTTTTATTTAGCATGCTAATTATTTGTGCTCAGTGAACCTTGAACTGGACATTTTTGAAATAAAGAAGACAAAAAGGGTAAAATTATTTAGAGATTTTATAAATGATTTGATTTAACACCCTCTCTCTTAAACTGTTTTCGTACTATTTTAATTCCATTTGGAGACGCAATGAGTTTAATGTCTGTAACTGATTAAAAGATGATCTACAGTATACTGATATGTTTATATTATGAAATGCAGGCAAATAATCATATAGGGTACTAGCAGCGATTAGGGATTACTTTCAGCACACGTTAATACACAGCAGGATAAAACATACAGGAAAAAACAAATATGTATAGAATACTATTCTGATGTATGCATGAACTGGACTGATCATTTTAAAACCCCCAGCTAATTAACTGTGCAGAAACAAATCAGACATGTGAATTAATAAAAAAAAATGCAGGCTAAAAAAAGACGTTTTGGATTTCTTATGGGATTTATTAATAATTTGATTACACTAAAAACAGAAAACAGAAGATGGCAATAGAAAATCAAAATATTTCTCCAGACAATAAAATAAATGCACATATTAATTCATAAGAAATGGATAGAAATAAAAACTTAATGTTGTTTATATTGTTGAGGTGTTAAGTAAACCACCAATTAAAGTAGTTTAGACATCTGATAGGAATGCCTCCTTGAGAAGGTGGGAAGGTGTTTTAAGCATATCCAAACATGAGGAGGCCTCCGGGCAAACACCAGATATGCTGGGTCTGCAACAATCGGTATGTCGGATGTGTTGCTATAAGAGTTTGTGGATTTTCGAAGAAAAAAAACATTAGCATTGTTATTTTGACTTCTTAGTTCTTGACTCTTGCTATTTTCATACCCTTCGATCCTTCGATCGTTTGATCAAGACAATGTCACATTACGCAAACTTCAAGTCACAGGTAAAATCAGACTTGCCTGCTGATGTTGCTGCTCTCATCACTGGACCACGTCTGTTTAAAGGACTGAAAATCACTGGACAGGTCAGATTTAATGACTGCATGATGACTTTCCAGCACAGTCAAGCTCGTCCCTTTTTCTGACAACTAAAAGTGTGCTGCCTGAAGGAGCCAGTGCTGTACGAAGAGTGAAAAGGGATGGACAGTTCAGTTGTAATCTCCTTTCCATTCTGTTATGATATGCAAAACATGAGACATCAGACAGATGGGCTCTTCTGTTTGTGAGGTCTAAAACACCCATGTTCCTTATTCCTTATTGCGTTAAATGCATTGTACTTCTGGATGACAATTAATTGACTGTCAGTTCTCATGTACCCAGAGTCTTTCCCTGTGACTAAAGACAAAATCAAACCTGTTTGATTTTGTCGGAGAAGATCACAAACTAGCTGGAATTTCCCCAGACTCCTGGACTGCTCCAGACTCACTGAGATTTTGCAAATGAAAGCTGCAGAAGAAAATCGCTAGAAAAATTGTCAAATGTGAAATGGCCTTTAGCAGTTTGGCGGTGACAGAAAATGGGACTGATTTTTGTTTTGATTGTTTGCTTATCTTATGTTTCCTCTCTAGATAGATAGATAGATAGATAGATAGATAGATAGATAGATAGATAGATAGATAGATAGATAGATAGATAGATAGATAGATCATTCTAGAAACTTTGTGCTCCCCTTTTGGTAGAACTATTTCCAGCACAATTTAAATACTGAAGTTAGACCCCATGGTGTCCTATTCCAGTCTCTCCTGTCATTTCTCTGATAATCATTGTATGAATTCACTGTGAACAGCTCATTAATTTTTTTTCTTTGTTGCGCTCAGTAGAAGCAGTTAGATGGTGACACCATGGGACTGATTGGTGATGTCTGAGTTTCCTACCTTCAAATATTTTATCCATTGTCTGATTCTGCTAACACAAATTTGTGAATTCCATTTGCACGTTAAACTTATGTGTGAATATCAGTTGGGTTTCCTCCTCTAGCAATCCAATCATTTTACGTTCACTAAACTAAACAGTCAGGCATTTCCTCAATTTGAACTATGACATCATTTTTCAAGATGATGGATGGAAGTGTTACTTATAGTATGGTGAATTTCAGTACTTTTAGATTTTGTGTGTCTTCTGCAATATGCTTATTAGCCTGAGTACAACTCTTGTATACATCAAGTCAGCGTCCATCTTGATAGAAACTGTGGTTCTTCTCAATGAATAGCATTGTGAGACAAGTTAACATGGAAACAACTGATTTCTGAAAGCAGGCTCTCTTATCCCAAAATGGTAATACTGGATGCCTTGCAACAAAGTTTGAACAGACATCCAGGAAAGCTGTGCTGTATTCATGCAGACATGTTTATAAAATGCTAGTTCCAGACAAAGAGTGTCCAGGCAGTTATGTTATTTTCCCATTTTTAGAAGATGCTTGGATACAGTGCCACCTTAAATGTACTATAGATTAAATATTGCAGTATATTACCAGTATTTAACTTCGGTCTAAAAATGACATTAAAGAACTTTCTTCCATTTGGCCATCATTATATCTTTAGGCTATTTAGTGCATTACTTGGTAAATTTTATCATTACAGGAAACTACATTGGAAATTACAGTTACATAAACAAGAACAAAAAAAAGAAGACATTTCAGTACACTGAGCTTATAGGGTAAGGTAGTAGTTATGATACCCTGATTTCTCATCAACATACTTTTTAAAGGTTTTTAAATTTTCTGTTTCAACTAATTGATTTCATTTAATATTTTAGATTTCCACAACCCTTTGTTTGAAGTCATGCTTCCAGGAACAAAAGGTGTAGAGGCCATTAAGAGTGATTTGATGTGCACAAGCACTGGGTTTGGGCATACAAATGGTCAATAACCCAGTAAGATCACACTGTCATTTTCAAAACATCAATGACTCTGCTGTCCTTTAGAAGCCTCACGTGCAGTTAAGGAAGCCAATGGGATTTGGATCAAGACAGGAGTATCTCAGGAAAACATGTAAACTTGAAATGGAAGGAAATTCCAGCTGAGCATAAAGCGTAGGACCTAAGCGCACTGTCTGCCAAAAACTGACCCTTAAATGCATTTTTTGACCCACTTAATCCAAGTAGGGTGTTGAGAAGATGAAACCTATTCCAGCAGCATTTGGCATAATATACAGCCGTAAGAGGTTTTACTATTAAACAAATAGTCTAATCATTTGTGGCTACAGAAACTATGAAAATATCTCATCTCTTATTTTCTGTCTGTTTTATTGGAGAATTTATCTCACAAATATGCAATGGACCTTTTGTTTTTTATCCCACAGGATTTAAGACACTGGTAACATAGAAACAGGAAATGAGAGGTCCTGTACATCAGATAAGTTCAATTGTGTTATCTATTAAAAGTTAGATCTCCTATATCATTGAAAGATGCTGAGAAATTAGTTCACGCGTTTGTTTTCAGTCATCTAGATTACTGTAACGCACTCCTCTCAGGACTACCCAAAAAAGACATAAATCGTTTGCAACTAGTACAGAATGCAGCTGCCAGAATCCTAACCAGGAAAAGAAAATCCGAGCACATCTCTCCAGTTTTGATGTCACTACACTGGTTACCTGTGTCATTCAGGATTGACTTTAAAATTCTGCTTAAGGTTTATAAAGCCTTAAATAATCTCGCCCCATCTTATATATCGGAATGTCTGATGTCTTATATTCCAAATCGTAACCTCAGATCCTCAACTGAGTGTCTCCTTAGAATTCCAAGAGCTAAACTTAAAGGAAGTGGTGAGGCGGCCTTCTGCTGTTATGCACCTAAAATCTGGAATAGCCTGCCAGTAGGAATTCGCCAGGCTAATACAGTGGAGCACTTTAAAAAAACTGCTGAAAACACATTATTTTAACATGGCCTTCTCATAACTTTACTGTAATTTTAAATCCTGATACTCTGTATATCCAATTCATTATAATAACTATTCATGGCGGCTCTAAAATCTGTACTAACCCCTACTATCTCTTCTGTTTCCTTTTCCGGTGTCCTTTTGGTGGTGGCTTGCGCCACCACCATCTACTCAAAACACCATGATGTTCCAACAATGATGGATGGATTAAAAGCCAGAAGTCTGTATGACCATCAGCATCAAATGACTCCGTGAGAACCCTAACTACAAAGAGGACTATTTCATTTATGTTAGGTAGAATGCCCAGAGGGGACTGGGTGGTCTCGTGGCCTGGAACCCCTACAGATTTTATTTTTTTCTACAGCTTTCTGGAGTTTTTTTTTTGTTTGTTTTTTCTGTCCACCCTGTCCATCGGACTTTACTCCTTTTCTATGTTAACTAATGTTGTCTTATTTTAATTTCTTATTTTGTCTTTTATTTTTCTTTTCTTCACTATGTGAAGCACTTTGAGCTACTTTTTGTATGAAAATGTGCTATATAAATAAATGTTGTTGTTGTTATTGTATTAATTTATATTAAGTTTTAATACATTTTTGCTTATCAGGTTGTCGAAGAGTTGTAATGTGTTGCTTGTTTGGACCTACAAGTAAGAATGTAACTGTGCTCTGTAGGCATTGCTAAACAAATAACAATATTACTGAATGAAATACAATGAGGAACAAATACTGCATGAGCCAGAATCTTGTAGCATGGAACTTCCTTAATTATACATCTTGAGCCAGGGCAAAAATGGTATGCAATTTAAGCAAATATGTTCTAAACAATTTATGTGCATGCAAATGCAAGAAATTTGAGTAAATATGCATATACACCCTATGCAAATATGGATATAGATATTATGTAAATGTCCCTATGAAAGTCATGCAAATATGCACAAGCAACCTATTCATATATGGATATGGAACCTATGCAAATACAGACCCTGCAAGAGCCAAGCACAACACATGCAATCTGATAACAAGATTTTATATTCATGGGGCTTAGAGTTGAAAGCAGCCTCTTACAAATATGCTGGATGCACAAAACTGCAACATTACTATTCTCCAACAGAGAGAGGCTCAAAATAATGAAGAAAAAGAATCAAAGCATCTTTACAACTTACTGTACATCCTGTGCTAATCTGAAGTTCACCAAAAATAGAGACCTTAGGGCAAAAGGTGTCAAAATAAATGCAAAAGCACTGTCTGTAAACCTCTTTCTAGTAGAATGCAGAGAACTGGCGATAATTAGTCTCTAATAGGTCAACGCATTTTAGCTTCATTAAGGAGTAATGTGGAATAAACATCTTTCTACCTCCAGTGTGAAAATTATGCTTGGCTGCAATCTTGTGGATACAACATGATTTCACACAAAAAAGACCAGCTAAAAACATCTGAAATGGAAGCTATTTAAAGATTTTATACAGCAAGTATCATATAATAACAAATGCAAAATAATAGAAGCACAAGCGGAATGACCTCAACCCATCCATTTTTCTACCTTCCTCTCCTGACCACACTAGTAGGGGAACCCCCAGAGTCCATCATGGGATTCACTCAAACACAGAGCCAAATTACTGTCACCAGTTAACTAAACAGATACATTTTTAGTAAGTGGTAGGGAATGCAGTTAATGTAAAAGGCAAAACCCATGTAGATGCAGCGGAATGGGCAGATTGTGCACAGGGGTCACCAGGATCCAGCAGCCATGTGATAACAATAAATCAGTGCACTACCAGGAGTGAAATGATTCGCGCAAAACTGAATTTGAAGGAAAACTCAGAGAGGCTTCTCAATAAAATTCATGAAATAAATTGCATTTTGTCACAAGCAAAACAGCAGCCATTAGCACAAATATTTGTAACTCATGTAAAACCTTTATGTCCATGGCAAAAATGTATTATGGTGCAAAATGTGTTGCTTATCTACAAGCACTTTGGTGGTAGTAAAATCCACTGATCTGGGAATAGGGCCGCCAGTTAACCTTTGGAAGGATCCTGGCTTGGATCAGCTTACAGATTTGGGGAAGTGAATGCAAATGAGCAATACAAATGGAACTGGTGGTGTGAATGTGAAGGCAGGCAGTGCATGAGGCAAATGAGAGGGCATGATGCCACATGGAAGAAGCCGTGGAAGAACGAATGGAGTGGTAGTGAAGGAGGAATGAAACAGCAGTTTCGGCTTTGGAATGACCCTTAGGGAACAAATATTCCTTGACTTTCATACTAAAAATCAGTTGATGTGAATGATAGGCATAAACAGAATGCCTATATTTGGTAAATATGGAGAAAGTCATGCGTAGGGAAATTTCATTTCAGAAACAGTTTCACAAAGCTGACAGTAATGCTTGTTTTGCTGGTAATTTTGCAATTGTAAAATGTGAAACTCACTTTTTTGGGAGATTTAAAGGGTTTTTGGAGGACAGAAAACAAGGAATACTGCTCCCTAAAGCCTCCTTCACACCTCCGTGTTCACCTGTAGTCCTTTTAAAGTTGTGTAAAGCATGTAATCTGGAGGATGGTGGTCAAGTTAGTTCTGTTTAGGCCTGTCGTTCACATCACCACAGAGGAGTGCAGTATGTTGTATTTCACACGAAGACACACTAAAACACACCGTCATACACACACTGAATGTCACCACGCCAAACCCTTCCCTCCTCCTCTCACTGTTACCTAGCAACTGCCTTATCCTAGTTGAGTATATGCATACTTTTGGGGATTTTTTTTTTAACTAGAGATCTTTATTTAAATATTTAAGGAGTTTATAAAAATGTTTTCAGACAGAAACTAAATGCCTTTCTTCATGTGTAAATGTCACAGATTTTGCTGGATGCGAAACACAATTTTTTCACAATTTTTTTTCAAAGTGAAACTCTGAGTGTGCTGGGCAAATCACTTCTGTTTTTCTTCTGTTAGTGCTCCTATTATTATATTATATTATATATTTTTCAATTATTTTTAATGGTGCTATTATTAAACCACGAAGAATTTGAACTTTCTTGTGTGTGTGGTTTAGCGTGGTGGTGTGTCCCTTAACAGTCTGTTCTAAGTTGAAAATTTCTAGAAGCATCTTCTTAATGATAAACAAAATTTATGTTGTTTGACTGGGATCTGCTAGACCTTCAACCTCTTGAACCAGAGTTTGCACCGAGTGACTTTTAACTCTTTGACAAAGCACTTGGGTGATGGTGATATTCAGAAAGCTGTAACGTTCTGGTCGCAGTGTCCTGATACCAGTTTCTTCAAGGAAAAGATGGTTGCCTTAGTTTTATAATGGAATTAAATGTTTGGGAAAGATTGGGGATTACATACAAAAGTAATACTTAACATTGTTTTATAAACATTAAAGCAGAGGGAGGACGAGGGTAGAAAAAAAAAATCGGGAGTGGTCTCCTCTAGACTTTCTCATATACTCAGATATGGGGATGGAAATTTGAGGAGTAAACCGCAAGACAATGATTATATTTTTATAGTATTTACATTAAAGAACCATCAGCAACAAATCAAATCAAATTTATAATATAATGAACAATTAATATAAAAGTAAAGAAGAATAAATTAGACTCTGCAGCTGCATGAATAAAAGGTGACGTACCACTTCTGGTTAACGGAAATAGCCCAAAAGTTGATAGAAATCTACGTTTTGTACCTAATACTTGTATGCAAAATTTGGTTGACCTAAGTGAAGGTATACTCAGGTTATCGTATTTACATACACACACACAGATATAATTCCAAAAATGGTATTTTCAGACTCAGGGAGGTCTCAAACGTCAAGACTCATCAAAACCTCGAAATGGAATTTTTGGAGGATTCCAATACTTTTCCTATAGTTTGCATACAAAAAAGTCAGGGAGATCTAAAACATTGAGATTCATCAAAATCTCAGCATCGAATCTTTGGACATTTACAATACTTTCCTTATACTTTGTATAAGAGAAAGTAAAAACAGCAAATCATAGAAAAACGTTTAACTTTGTGTGCACGTTTTATTTTTCTGCCCACGTCCTCTCTAGGGCTCTGCATTAAATCATTCCAAAAAAAAATCCTTTGTGTAAAATTGTTGAACCTTGTTTTTTGAAATATCCTTCTAATTCTAGATCAGTGGAAACACTTTTCATTATAAAAGCATTTATTTGTTTTTGAAACACACATGCATACTTCTATATGAACGTGAATAGGTCAACAAAGAAAAAAAAAAAAAAAAAAATCCATTTTTTTTCCTCTGATAGTGCATTCATAAAACCATCTATTAGCAACATACGCTCAAGGCTTGAAAGTGCCAGCTTCTCAAAAGCTCGACACAAAGGGCGTTCATTGATCTGTGTTTAGCATATTGTTCAAATGCAGCCAAGAAAACCAAACTACTTCTTCTTCCATATTTCACTCAATTAGAAGCAAATATGAAAGTGCAAGTGTAAATAAGAAACACCCACACTAGTGAGGTTATCACAGAGGATGTAAAAGCTAAAAAGTGACTAAAATTAGCAAGTGAGCCAGAAGCACAGCTCCAAGGGTATTGATTCATCAAAGGGCTGGCGTGCAGTCATGTCTGCAAACCTCTTTATTACATTTTTTTTCTCCATATAACCAAACAAAAGAGCAAACACAATCAAACCTGAATGTCAACAACTGAATTGATTAGTTCACATCTAAATATACCATCACACATAAGTGAACACTTACAACTTCTTCATTTTCTGTTATTTCTGAAAGGCAGGCTTGCTCTCCCATTTGGTCTAATAATATAATTCAGGCTCAATCCTCAATGGATGAGAAAGTGAAGTAATCGCCCCCAGAGGAAAAGCTATAAAGAAATCACTTGTGACAAGTGACTACTCTTTCAGCTTAGTGGCTTTAACCCATCCAAGAGAAAAGATGGCAACATGGAGGTAGTTCACTCTGCTGCTGACTATTCTTTAGTCCATCTGCCCATCCATGCTTCCATGGCCAGATCAATCCTCAGGGTTACCTGGGTGTATACTGTTGGAGACTTGCTCACAAAGGGACTGTCGCATATCTGAGAGAAAAAAAAATATCTAAAAACAAGAAAAGCCCAAGTTTTTACCTACAATACGAGGCACACACAGCGATTGGCTGTCCAACACATATGCCTATCCCACTTTGATCCTCTTGATTATAAACCTATCCAATCAGACATGAAAAAAAGCTATTAAAAGAAAAACATAAGTCCTGGTTCGTTGATATAGGTATGGCATGATCAGAGCAGGTGTCACTATTATGAGATTATATATTTACAGTTAGGTCCATAAATATTTGGACAGAGACAATTTTTTTCTAATTTTGGTTCTGTACATTACCACAATGAATTTTAAATGAAACAACTCAGATGCAGTTGAAACGCAGACTTTCAGCTTTAATTCAGTGGGGTGAACAAAACGATTGCATTAAAATGTGAGGCAACTAACACAATCCCTTCATTTTAGGGGCTCAAAAGTAATTGGACAAATTAAATAACTGGAAATAAAATGTTCATTTCTAATACTTGGTTGAAAACCCTTTGCTGGCAATAACAGCCTGAAGTCTTGAACTCCTGGACATCACCAGATGCTGGGTTTCCTCCTTTTTAATTTCTGTGGTAATGTACAGAACCAAAATTAGAAAAACGTTGTCTCTGTCCAAATATTTATGGACCTATCCGTATATGTTACCATGTCATAAAAAAGAAAAGGTCAAAATCATTTACATTCATTTATTTGACTGGTGCCTTTATCCAAGGCAACCTGCAACATTTGAGATGCAATTGGTTGCATTTCTCCAATTAGAGCACAGGCCTATGAAGTGATTTGCTCATGGTCATGCAGTGTCAGTAGCAGGATTTGATCTCACAACCTCAGTACTTGAAGGATAGATGGGAAAATGGATGGTACTTCAAAATGAGAGTCCAGTGATGCAACATAAAAACAAATAAAGCAGCAAAAGGTGCTGGTTTGCTGAAAACTATAGTGTACCATGGCAGCTTTTAAAAAAATACACCAAAATGATGATTTGCGTTATAGCCATAAATAATGCAGTTCAGATGAATGTGACTGACCTTACAGGTAGTATAATATTTTTTTTATAACAAAGTAACATATACCTTTTAAAAATGTTTAACTCATGTTTGCTAACTGCACTATTAGAAATTTAATTTCTGCTGATGTGATGTTGCACTCATCAATTCATTTGTTACATTCATTGTAGTCCACTAATGAACAATCAAGGCAGCTGAAGCAGATCTAATATAGCGTGTTTTCTATTTTAATCCCTGTGTCTAATTTATTATTGACATACTGTATGTGATGTTCAAAATGTCTGAGTGTCTGTGTCTTTAATGAGGATAGCGAGAGGTGGTGGTGGGGGGGTGTCTTTTCAGCTTCCACACCTAGAGACCCTTAGGGCTCGTTTATACTTCATGCTAAGAACATCATGGCTGCCACGAGTTCCCAGCCTTCATTTGACGTGTTCTCTGAGCAGGTCTTCAGAAATTAACGAGACGTGTGCGTGAGTTGTAGTACCAGCAAAAAGTGGAGGGGCTCAGTGTGATAAAAGTCAGAACGTGACGTCAGAGTCTCTGTTCACTATCTACATGTGACAGAAAGCCTCTATGCGAATCCTATGGGATCGATGTGCATGCTTCGATGTTTGATGAATGGTCCGATGTGGTGAAGCAAAATGCCTACATACAGATGCATTTGTGGTGCTTTTATATTCAAGCGTCGCATATTCCCGATCGTAATGACACGATACATTTTAAAAGTCTTACATACCGTCTTCTGTGCCGTCTTTTTTTTCTGGGGCTTCCTCCTTAACTGACAGCAGTGGCAAACAGCAATAGACCCCACACAGAGCATATTAAATGTATGATATTCCAACTCTCTGCACATTTAGAATCCTTAGATTTATACTCGATATCACTTTCATGATGAAATGCATTAAAGTATGTATGTTACATTTTACAGATAAATCATTAATTTTGTTTAAATAATGAATACTGTTAATAATTACACACATGGGGGGTGACACGGTGGCAGAGCGGTAGCACTGCTTTCTCGCAGGGAGTCACGTCACTGTTGTTCCTTGCTTGGAGTGTACATGTATTCCTGCTGGGTTTCCACAGTGAGCTCCGGATTCCTTCCAAAGATATGCAGATTTGGTGACACTAAAATGACGCTAGTGTATGTGAGTGCTTGTAGTCACCTTGCGACGAGCTGATGCCCCGTGTAAGGATTGTTTCTACCTCGTGCCCAATGCTTGCTGGAATGGACACATCCCTGGATTGATGGATTTAATCATTAAACATCCTTTTTATCCTTTGTGGTAAGGTGTCATCAGAATTTAATGGGTGTTCCAGGCTATTCACAACACAGCGAAGCCGAACCTGTTCTCACCGTGATAATATCTTACAGTGCCACCTGGTGGATTCCTCCAGATTTACATAAAGTACGTGCGCAAGTATAAACAGTAAAACGCTTGCGTAGCAGGAAGTTCCCCTGGAGCATACGTTGCGTCACTTGAAGTATAAACCCAGCCTTAGAAGTCTTAATCAGGCCTTGTATCCATCCATTCATTTATTTTCTAAACCAAGTTAGTCAAAGTTTTAGGGTTGTGGAAGAGTTAAAGCCATTCCAATAGGGTGAAAAGCTGGAACCAGAGCTCAATGGCCCCCTTTACATCTTCCATTGCGTTCTGTACCTGGATTATATTAAGATATAGTTTATCCAAATTATATGGAGGTCCAGTGTCTGGATAGACATCCAATGGCATGTTTTTCACAGAAAATTCATCATACACTTACATAGATGTTGCATGCATAAACATAATGAATTTGCACTTAGACTTGTACTAAATGTGGTTGCTATCAGTTTCTGAACTCCTCTGTATCTTGTTTAAGTAATCCATTTTGGAAAAAATAACCAATGCACACTGGGAGATTGAAAAGGGACAGGAATTAGGAGATGGCAAACTCATTGTCAAAGGTCAGGTAGAGGTTCATCAACAAGATCAAAATTGCAATGGGGTCAAAAAAGAAAGCCAAACTAACAACATGAATTTCCCTAACCAGACGTAAGTCTGATTCACATATAATTTGGATGTGTAACTCAAAACTCAGAAGCAGAGCTTGCTGCATTGCCATCTTTAATGCAGGAAGTGTGATGCTGTTACACTTTATGATGGCAGATATCACACGATTAGTAACTGACATTGCTGCTAAACACAACATAGACATGGTCATGACAAACCAATACAGAACAGTGGCGCTAATGGCAAAAATCGCACAAATTGATAATGAGATGATGTTGTAACGATAAAATAAAAAACACCTTCAAGGTCAAAAACAGGAACTCGATTAAGAACAGAAAAAAATAAGAGGATTCATGACACCAATCACCATCTAATCAGAAGTGCATTTACATGCGAATTATGATAAGATCACTGGAAACACGTTAATGCCAGGCATAAAGGGGACTGCTGTGGTGCCAATCAGTTGGAGGACATACTCATGAAATTACTTATACTGGACCAGTTTATTAAACTGATATGCAAGTCCTGCTATCCTAAGAGCGGAAAACCAGATTACCCAGAGAACAAAAACAAAAATGCAAAGACCCAGCACAACCATACAAAATCCACACTTACAGTGAATAGGCCAGACCCCTGAAGCTACAGAGGAGCAGAATGAAGGTTGGCACACAGTGTGTAATTCTGGTACAATTTTAAACCCAATGTGCAGTTGCCAACTGATTTTC
Source organism: Erpetoichthys calabaricus (assembly GCF_900747795.2). Lineage (NCBI taxonomy): Eukaryota > Metazoa > Chordata > Cladistia > Polypteriformes > Polypteridae > Erpetoichthys > Erpetoichthys calabaricus. Next base: position 167,221,364 of record NC_041402.2, on the reverse strand, counting down.
TGAGCTAGCTTGAATTTCAGCTTCATCATCCTTTACATGCAGTATGAGAGGGGCTGTGATGCTCAATTGCATCTTAAGATACAATAGGAAGAACACTTTAGTCACCTGTCCTGTAGTGTGAGCAGTCTTACAAGATCATTTTCAGATATTGCCATCAAAGTTCCCAATATTCATTATGCAGCAACCACACTGAGTGTGCGCATGGCAACAATTAGACACAAAAAGCAGCTCACAGTCTGCAGCATCATCACAGAAAACTACTCTGTATTAGCCTCCTGCATTTTGAACAAATCTGTAAACTTATTAATGGATCTGAGCTTGCTTATTCCAGTATCACTGACCATAACTGAGTTAATTCTACATTTTTTTGCATGTTTTCCTGAACTCTGTTATAAAAAATTATATCCTAATATTGTTTTTTATTGAATCACGAAATCCATTTATAGCAATATTTTTAGTCTCCAGAGCTCATGCTCTGGTTGTTCATTATTTTTTGTACAGTTTTCTGGGGCCATCTTTGTTTCCTTTGTGTTGCAATTTTTCAGCTTAAAATACAGTTAAAATACATCAAGAGATTAATTAACATAAATGAAAAACAACAATATCTGTACATCAGTCAATTGTAGAACCATGGCCAAATTGTAGAAAAGAGTCAGAGACAAGCCAGACACAGTCAGTGTCATGGAGACCTCAACCCACAAGCCATCTACCCTCTGCTGTCCATTATACAGCTGAGGCAGTGCTGAGCTGGCCAATCAGATGCAAGGACCCTTTTGCCCCATGATTCCAGTGCTCCATTATCTGAGATGACCTTTCCAAAGGCAGGCAAACAACTTAGCAGTACAGCAGTGGCACCACGGGCCACATGAAGATACAGAGAAGAGGAAGAATAGGGGAAGGTTAGAAACAGTTTATAAATAACATTATTTAGTACTAATGACTAACAACAGAGATGCAGTATGCGCCATTAATCAACAGCTCTAGTCAGGGTATGCTAAAACTGAAGTAGTGAGCCTTCAGTCAGGATTTAAAAGTGAAATTGAAGGGGCACATCTTATAGTAGCAGGCAGACCATTCCACAGCTTTGGGGTCCTGTAACTAAAAGCACACACCTCCCTCTATTTTATTAATCCTTGGAATCAAAAGCAAGTTGGCATATTTAGATCTTAATGTACATTCTGGTTCGTAAGAAATGAAAAGGCTCAGATGAGTAAGCAGGGCCTTTGCCATTTAAGGCTATTAAATGTTTAAATGAAGATTTTGAAATCTGCCCTAAACTTAACCCCGAGCCAAGTTACCTGTTGTATGTAACAATAAGTCAAGTAAATTCTTTGCCTCCAAGACCAACCTATAAACTTAAATGCATATATTAGGGACTTTTCAATGCAGTTTTGTCATTGAGACTTTCCTCTAGCATCACTTTAGGATTGGTGGGACAAATGACCCAATGTCACCCACATAGACGGCACTTTAGCCTAGAGGGTCTAGTCAAATGATACCTATTGCAGCAAATGTCTTTTTACATGATTCCCACTAATCCTGCCATCAGCATATCCACATCAACATTCTTTGACTGTCTTTGTTCTCCCATGCATCCATAATTAGTGTGCCACGTGCATGTCCAAATTCTTACTTTTTTCGTCAAATCTTCAATCTAAATACATTTTAATTACACCCACACAGGACATTGCATGCATTGTCAAATACTAAAAATAAAAATCAGTGAAATAAAGAACAGTCTTCACTCCCACTGCAAACCTGTAAGCCTCACTAGTTTATATCATGAATTGCTGCCCACCAAGAACCTGGCTTTTCAATTACTAACTGAGGTATCTTTCAGATAAAAAGAAATAAGTAAAAGTCATAAAAGTGACACACCAAATTCCAGCAGTCTACCACCATGAAAATACCGAGGAGGGTATTTGAACAGAAAACTACTGCATAGCAAAAACCATTCAACAAATTCAGAGGAAGGTTCTGCAAGAGAACCAGGGAGAGCCGAAAACCATTAAATGGAGCTAGAAAAGTCATCTATCCCTCCTTTTAGGAAGGTTTAATAAGACATTTCAGAAGATGCTGGCACTTGTCACTGCAGGCATGTGAAACGCTGAATGGTTTCAGCATCAATTACACAGCAGTTCAGTGGCCATCAGGAAAGTGTAATATGCAGCATCTGAAGAGGAAAGTCATCATCAATTCAAAAAGCATAGGCTTTAAACGTGTAAAAAATAATCAGGGAAAAAGCAGGCGTGCTATTTTAATACACCATTTTCACTCATAGAGGTGTCTATTTATGGGTATGCAAGGCATAAACAAGTCAAGGGTTTAATAGTTTATTACTAAATCTTTATGTTTTGATGCTGTTGTGCTGACAGTTGCAAACAGGCAAAGACAACAAACTCTAAATTAAGTCAAGTGACTGATATGAGAAAGCACAGTATATAGCTTGATGGGTATCATGAGAGAATGGTGTTGGTTGAACATTAAGAAAGTAAGGATAAATCAATTAATTGGTCAATCATTCAGTCATGGATTCAGTTAGTCAGTTTGCCAGTTCATCAATCAATCAATTATTCATCAGACATTTTATTTGTTATCAGTCAATAGTTGTTATCAGTGCTCATTAGTCCCAAACGAATAGGCCTACTTCGGGTGGGGGGTTAGGGGGATCTTTATTAGTGTTAAATGACAGATAAGAATGCTCATGTGCATTAAAAGTGAATCAGCACTGGTAAAGGTGAAAAAGACAGCTCTGTATGCCTGATTATTGTTCAAAGGGTGAGGTGCATACTGTAAATGAACATTAAACATTTATGGACTAACCGTACCCTAGCTCTACACATCACCATTTTCTAAAATGCTGCATACTGTACTTAACAAAAACATGTTTATGGAAAAATAAAAAGCTGTGGACTGGATTGATTTGGCCGAATGTTTTAAGCTTGCCATCTAAATCACTGCACAAGGTTACAGGTTCGATTCCCCCAACTGAATCACTGCTAAGTGGAGCAAGTCAATTAACCTGACACTGCTCCCATTGTAAAGTCGATATTAACCATTGTACTCTTTTTGGCAATGTGACAAAAGGTAGTCAGTTGTCACTATGTCACCTTGCCTGCTTATGTCCCATAGACATAGCCAGGTTGGTGGATATCAGGTTTGAAAAAATATTTTATGACAGTTCAAACAGATTGATCAGAGACAGAACAAAGATTCATGTACCTTCTCATCCCCCATTGAAATTAATTCCTGGCTACATCCCTGCTGTGCTCCAACTATAAAAATTTAAACAGTTCTATAAAATGTGTGTACCTGTGAACAGCCTTGAAATTGACTTCAGCTTTGAGAGGCATTAAGTAAAATAATGTTTGGTTAATAAAAGATGTCATTTAAAATAACAGTTATTTGACTTTATTGTGGAATCAATGGCAGCCCCTCATTTTTTCAATATTATTCCTGAAGCAAGATGCAAGTCTTGTTTGGAAAATGCAAATTCAGAAAAAAACATAAATATGTAATTCATTGAGATGAAAGTCAGTAGAAAACGAGCAACCTACGCTCAATATGTAAATGTAAATTAGAGTAAAGAAATACGACAGAACTTTTGTCCTAAATCACTCCAAAATACAATGACACTAAAAGATTTTTATTTGCATCCAGAATCTCAAATAACCTGGAAGTACATGATGACAACCTTTGTAAAGATGATGTCATGACTTCCTGTCTTCATGTACTGGCATCGGTAAACAAAAAAACACAAAATGGAGGTGCCCAATGAAACAAGTTTGAAACTGTATGCATGCACCAAGGTATCACGCTGGCCCCTGTGTTTATGGATTAAATGGCAGGTATCTCAGATGTCCATGTCTTCCATGTGAAGCCTGTAAACCGTGGGGACTGATTTAGACCAACCATATTAGGTAGAATGTCCAGTAAAGGCTGGCTGGTCTTTTGGCCTTGGAACCCTTGCAGATTTTGTTGTTTTCTCCAGCCTAACTGGAGTTGTTTTTTGTTTGTTTTTTTCTGTCCTCCATCTGACCTTACCTTTTCTTTGTTACATACTATATATTATTATTGCCTAATCTTGTTTATGTTTTATATATTGACTTCCTTTTTATTTCATCTTGTAAAGCACTTTGAGCTACATTGTATGGACATGTGCTATATAAATAAACGTTGTTTTTGATGGTGTAACATTCAAGGGCCATGCAGGCACTGTAGCCCTCAATGGATTGAGTTCAGTAGGTAAGTTCTAGAATCTTCTCAATTCATTTCAGGTTTTTGGGAGCAAAAGACTATCCCACCAGGATTGGGCTAAAGGATGAAAATGGACCTGGATAGGACACTAGTTCATCACAGGGACCACTTGCAGTCTCTCACACACATGCACACACACCCTACTCACACACAGTGGCATTTTACAATGGGCAATTAACATAACCAAAATAAAGAAAAGAAATGTAAAAAAAGCATTTTGTAATTAATTCCTTCTTTGGTTGTAGTCATTTTCAGGAAATGACACTTGCAAAGTTATTCATTTATGACAATTGTTAGGGAATAACAGAGTTGGAAGGCAAACTTTATTACAGCGACAGATCATTATGAATATCACGTGAATGTGGCACTTTGAAAATCTGGTCACCCTAAAATTTACCATCAATGTCCCTAGCCAGGGCACTTGTGTAGCAGGCATGCCCACACATAAAGCCCATACTCATTTGCTTAAAGCCTCATTATCATCAAAAATGGAACCAGGGCATAGAAGAAAAGTTTTTCACAAATAACTACATATAAATCCTGTGGAAGAATAATTTTAGGGTAACATGGCATTCATCTTAAAGAAATAGCATAAAGCCTTAATAAATGTCAGAAACCTGTTCAGGCACACCAGGAAACCAGATAAAGGTCAAGTGAATAACAAAATGTACACTGAAATATAAGAATTGGTTTAGGAAAAACACTGAGATGGTCAAGTAAATAAAGAATGTACCAGAAGAAAGGTTGATGTAATATACAAAATGTACTGAAGGATGACTAAGAGATGACTAAGAAATAAGCAGATGTCTTATAAACGAGAATGGACAGTTCTTATATGCACAGAAATTTTAAGGGTGGTGGTGCAACTCAAAGGTATAAGAAGAACCAGAATATAATATAACAGACTTTTATTTTATATAAATCATTTGAGTTTAAACCAATGAACCAACCAGAATAAACTGTATCCATTGATTTACACTGTATGTAAATTCAGTAGTTTATAAAATGAACCTCTATTCTTTTCTCTGACCACTCTGATCATGCTGTAATGGACTGCTTGTGAAGAATGCTCCCTCCAAGGCATTTTGCCGAGGAGTAATAAAAAGATACAATGAACAGCTTTTCTCATGCTTGATTACTGAATTGTCCTGTTAGAGGATGTTTCTTTCTTTCATAAGATGTTACATTTCTACCACAATCCACACAGTGCTTTAAATGGAAAGAGACAAATCTTAGTACTCTGCTTTTTTCTCTGCTTCTTGGTCCTCCTCGTAACACTTTTTAAATTTTAACACCAGTTTTTGAGCAAGAGGTCCCCCTCGGAGTTTTGACTGCACTAGTATACGTAAATTGCACTGAACAACTGGGTTCCCTTGGAGTTTCATGCATACTGTTCTAAATATTTTATGACAATATTTGTTTTGGTGGAGCAATGTGTGTGGCACTGAAAAATGGACATCCTGTTAAAACTGGGACATTTTGATATTTTTCAGTTATTTATTGGGACACATAATCTGAAATCAGGACTGTCCCAGTCACTGGGATGCCTGATCACCCTAGTAAATTATAGTGTTATGGAAATAGTGAACCATTATAATCTGCAGGTAATGGAGTGCTGAAGTTGGTTTAGTATAAAGTTAATACTGAGTAAATGTTTACCCGCCACAGGGTACTTCAACCATATCTACATAATCTTTGCTTTTACTTGCTTGCATTTTATACTTTTACAGTTACAGAGATCATTTAACCTCCTTGGCATTAACCCAGAGCAACTCACAGAATTGGAATTCTACATATATACGGTTATTCCCAATTCCTACTCAGGTTAATCTGTTTTGAAGAGATAAGAAGCGTTAAGCCTGAAAAACATTATTCTGCTACCATCTTGTGAATGAAGAACATCATGCTGAAATAAAATCATCAATTTTTCTATGCGTCCTTCCACTCTAAGGTAACTCATTAATATTCATTACTGGGGCGGAGCTTAAAAACCACAATAGCTGTAAAAATACTTCTAGAACAAACTAAAACTGAACCATAAGTTGAATTATGTGATAGTGATGACAATGCAAATTGGTCATCAATTGTTGACACAAACAGTGAAGTTGTGTGACTGAACCTTCATGATATGCCTGGTGAATTCAGTCACCTGAACATTCACTGTCCTGACAGTAGATTTGTGGCAAAAAGGCAAAATAATTGCAATCAAGTAGAAGGACAAGAAAGATGTTAGCCCCATAGGCACTGTTCACAATGCAGCAACTGTCAATGTTCTTGTCAGGGGAAATGTGTAAGTCATTTAGCCTTGTGCTGTTGTAGCTTACCATGACATGTTGATCGTATGGATCAGGCACTGACATTCTTCCCTTTCATGTGAAGGCAACAGAAAAAATATTATAAGAAAAGTGAGCAATGGAACAGGCTTCTACTGTCCTGAGTGCAACATCAGGCTTTGTGTTCGTGACTGTTTCAAAACATGTCACACGAAAGACGTGTTCTAAATTTACATCAATACAGCAGTGGGCACTTGACATACCTTTTACTACTGTATTTATGTTGATATGTTTGTGTTACACACAATAACATTTTTTCTTGTTGTAAACAATTCAATGCTAAGGAGGCTGCATTACCTCTTATGACTTACAGTAAAGCATCGGGAGTGAGATGCTGATGCATTGGTTCTTATCCATTTATGATCCAGCAGCTGGGAAGACTTTAAAAGCAGAAACAATTTGCCGATGCCAAGAAAATAGCTTGTGACAGCAGGTTTCTCATGCACACAGTCTGCCCGTTTTTCATTAACTTGTACTTTGCCATCAGTAGTGGCTATTGGAAGTGAAAATGAGGAACATATTCAAAATATACCAATTGGTGTAACTACTTTCAAAGTAAAATTGAAACAGTAAAGTAATTTGTAGTTGAAGTCACACAGAATGTTTTTCTGTTTAAAGACAAATGAGTTTGCAGATTCATCCGTGGTTTTCAATGGGAGATTTTTACATTTTAAAGCTTTGCGGGGGTGCGATCTGTTCAATATATCTCAACAAAAACTGAACTGCCAAAGACAAATTTCTTTGAAGAATAAGTGTGCCACATTTCAATAAAATATGTCCATGGGGTGCAGAGTTGTCTCAAGAGGATGGGACAGACAGACAGACAGACAGACAAGGCTATTGCAATAGGTGCTTCTCATATTATATGTGAACACCCCTAAGAAAAGGGTGGTGTAGAGAAATGCAAAAATTAATCAGCATGTTCATAACAAAACTGAACATAAAACTCATTTTAAATTTGAAATCCTCATCATTCAAAACCTATAACAGAAAATTAACGTGAAACTGATTGGAAAAGGGAAAAAATAAGTAATTACAGTCAAATCAGAATGCTAATAGAGTGCTTTTAATAGTTTTGTGCTTATCTTAACCTCATCGTGTCCTGATTTATTGAAGACATTTATGTGAAGCAGTTAGAACTCTCAGATAACTAGAAATACTGATAACATTTTATCGTTAATTGTAACTTATTGCCCAATACTATTTTATTAAGTTCATACCTTTAACCATCAGTGCTGCACTACTACATAACTATATTCTCAGGCAGGTCCCTTGGTGGATGAATTTGTGCTCCTTGACTCATCTTTTCTTCAAACACAACTCTGGAACAGATGACACATGATCGTTTCCAGCGCTGGTGCAATGGTGTTTTTAACCCGACTATGGTTAAGTCATGACATTTCTGATGCCACTAGCAATTAACTTTCTATTCTGCTCTTTTCCCACTGGACATGCTTCACTTTGAGCTGCAGCTTCATTGTAATGTATCATGTATTTTGCAGAAGGAATTTACAGGTAAAGGTTTTTTTATATATATATTTCTGCATAATCACTAGTTAAATAGAAGCATCATATTAAATTAAGTTGCAGCACCTCCTTTTTTACTTCATGAAATCAAAAAAGCTGCCTACTTGAGCCAGTGATTTAAAGTATTTTTTTATGGAAGATCTTAAATTAATAGGCTATCCAAGTCAAAAAGGTAAATATGCCAAACTTTTAAATGGGAAACTTGGATCTTTCCTGGTAATTCTTAGGAAAGAATAAGCTTATAAGGTAGAAGAATTCCAAGGAAGATGAAGCCTAGGGATTTAACATCAAGGGTACGCACATATTACGGAGAGTTAGCTGGGAAATGAAGAATAGCATTAGACCATTATTTCTACCTCCAGGTTGGTCAATACAGTGGATTCAGAAAGTATACAGATCCCTCCATTTTCTACACACTTTGCTGTCTTGAAGATTTCATCTTAAACAAGTAAAGCTGACATTTGTGCCAGTCAATCTACATTAAATAACCTATAATTCTAAAGTGAAAACATGGTTCATGAAAGGTTTGCAAATTATTAAAAATCAAAAAATGAAATCTCTAATTTATATAAGTATTTAAGGCAGGTCAAAAACCAAGCCATGAAGTCCAAGGAACTCTCTGTATACCTCTACAATAAAACTGTGAAGAGTCATAGATCAGGGAATGGGGATAAAACTATTTCTATAGCTTTCCATGTTCCCAGTTGGCTATCCGGACAAATTGAGTAACTAGGCTAGAAGGGCCTTGCTCAGGTAGGTGACTAAGAACCCAAAGGTTACTCTAAAGGCCCAGTTCTGCCAGGAAAAATGAGATATACTGTGCAAATCCAGGTGTGAAAAGCTTGTACAGACTTACCCAAGAAGACTCAAAGCTGCAATTGTTGCCAAAGAGGTGTCTATAAAGTAGTGAATTAGGAGATTTCAGTTTTTTAATAAATTTGCAAACCTTTCTTGAAACACATTTTCACTTTGTCATCATTGAGTGTAGATTGATGGGCAAAAATTGCACATTTATCCAATAAATTATTCAGGATGACAATGGATTTTACTTCTTTCTGAATCCATTGTATCTATAAGTTTCTCATATGGAGGCATAAGTGTATCTAGATATTAATTTTCTAAGATTTGCACTACATTCACTCAAATATATAAAAAGGATAGCACAGTGAAGAAAACCATGGAACACAGTGGCCTTTGTAAGGGCCAAACAGCTCTATAAAAGATTAAGATTACAGGTGCAATGCTGCCAGGCGTCAACAGGAAGCAGCGTTAATAGAAGTGATTAACAGTCCTTCAAGTAACTCCATTGGTCTCCACCATAAGAATCAAATTAACATTGAAAGAACCGGCATGCAGTTTGGCCTATTGGCTAAGGCTCTGGACTCTCAACTACAAGACTTCAGTTCCCTTTTCTGTGTGAGAAAATAAAGGGAACCATCACAGCTTTTTGTAAATGATTAAAGATTGCAAATGATGGCTATCCAAACAAATTGAGTAACTAGGCTAGATGGCCAGGCTCAGGGAGGTGACTAAGAACCCAAAGGTCATTCTAAAGGCCCAGTTCTGCCAGGAAAAATTAGATATACTGTCTAATGCAATAGACTAATGCAATAGACAGGTAAACAGGTAAAATGACCTAGGTGATTTAAGAAGAAACTATGTGTCATGTGCACAGGAAGACTTACCAGTTGTCACGTACACAGTTTTCCATAAAAGTATAAGAGATGAATATAAGAGATATTTAAGGACAAGAATGTAATAGAGATGAGACTTTTTATTTGGATAGGTCTCTTTGGGTAAGTAAGCTATTAAACCAATTAGAGTGTATGCAAACAACTGGACCAATCAGAGTAAGCATTAATTCTGCACCGTTATGCAAATTCAGCTATCTATAAGAATAACTCTCTGTCTTTGTTCTGTGACCATTTGCTGACCACCTCTACCCAGGACACTGTCCCTTAGCAGACTGCTGTAACAAGATGCTCTCTTTTCATGAAATAAAATGAAACATGAATGAACAGGTTTCCTAATGTCTGGCTCCTGACTCATAGAGGTCCTAGTTGAGGACAAGATTTCTTTCTTTAATTTATTTCCAGTTTAATTTCTTCCACATCTGATCTACTGTGTGACCCTGAACAAGTCGCTTATCATGTGTGAGCTTTAGCTGCAAACAACAGTTGAGCAGTGGGCATGTAAAATAAGGCACCTGTAAACACAACTGGAATTGTGCATGCTAGAGATAATGCCTTTTATAATAAAGGCTTTTTCTTAGAAAGAAAAAAAATGACTATTTGTAAGACACAAAGAAAATCAAAGAGCGCAAGAGAGAGAGAGACATGGTTACTGAAGACAAAAAAGGTGCACAACAGCTATAAATTACATTGAATAGAATATTGAACTGATTTATTTGTGTGGTTTTTTTTTTTTTGTTCTTTTCTTTAGATTTAATTGGCTTGGAGCTTTTTTGTTCAGTCACATCTGAGGTAATATGGAAACCCGAGATTTACCATTTTAGTGGGTGCCATATTCTTAAATGGCTACCATTTTGCATGTGAGCTAATGTGTGGAGTTACGTTTTTTATTAGTATTATAATTATTACTTGGCTCATGCCTTTATCAATCAAAGGTGACTTGTAACATTTTAAATACAATGGTAACATTTTTTTTGTTTTTCCAATAGGAGCACGGGCAGGTAAAGTGACTTCCTCATAGTCACACAATGTCAGAAGCAGGATTTGAACCCACAGCCTCAAAGTTTGAAGTCCAAAGATTTAACCACTACACTGCATTTCCTTCATTTTAGTCAGGCAGAAGTTCAGAGTAGTGCTATTGCAAAGAAACACCCAGAAAGCAGCAGACACCTCCAAAGTAATTACTGTCAGTCAATAGACAACCAGTAGCCCAACAGTGTAGCCAATCAGAGTGAAGTAAACTGCTTATACTGTGTGTGACTGGTTAGTTGGTTTTGTATTTAAAAATATATGCTGACTGCAGTGAGGCTGCATGTCCCAAACCAAGGAACAGACCCTTCACTTCACTGAACAGATTTAGTGACAATTTGGAAAGCATTGACAATTAGACAGACAGAACTTTATTTGACGTCTTTTTACAGAAGCTCAAGAAAAATTATATAAAACAACAACAACAACAACCCCCCTCAACTACTGTATATGCAAGAATTACAAAAGAGAAGAAAACTCCTGTCTTGGCTAAGATAAGAGAGCTGTCACGGTGAGGTGTTATAAAAGCGTATTGCTGTTGGTATGAAGGATCCCCAGAAGCATTTCTTGACATAATTCTGCTGAAAAATGTGTTAACTATAAGTAACTAATGATAGCATGTTAGGGAGAGGACATGCAGCATTGTTGATAATGGCCGTCAGTTATGTTTTCAAGTCACTTGCCATGGGTTCCCTCAGCTGCTGGTTAGTGGTAGTGTTTGCTGCAAAGACTATTCAGTACCCTCTGAAGTTGCATTCTTTCTCTATGGAAGAGATTGTGTAGGGAAAACAGAAAGGACCTCAGTCATGAAGCCTGCAAGACTAAAGTGTGGCAACCCATTTGCACAATAATACAGTATGTATATAGGCTGTAGCATGTGGTGTCACAGTAAATAAATAATGGTTACCATCGTTGTAAAATTCAGATAGACCAACAGACAGGCAGGCAGGCAGACAGACAGATATTCATCAACAAAAGTGGATTACTGTTTTTACTCTATTATGATAGTATTTGTCATTTATATGAGTTATACACCCTGTCTGTATGGAGTGTGCATGTTCTCCCTGTGTCTACAGATATTTTTCCATAATTTTCCTCCCACATCCCAAAACATATGTATTATATTACTTGGCAATTGTAAGTGTGTAAGTGGTTGTTTAAATGAGTGGCTTGATACAGACGTTGCTCCAAAACTGCCAAGCTAGCCCATGAACCTAAACAATTCTAAATTAAATTAAGCAGGTTTGAAAATATTAGGTCATGTTGTGTTATGCAAGGGAGACCTCTACATGTCACATGCTGTATAGAGTACATAGAATTTAATTAACCCTTTTTATCTATTCAGATGTTAACAAAAGAGTTAAAGCAGCTGTCGGTAAATGGAACCCCATGTAAAACTCTTGGCAACTTACATGTAAGATGCATTTTGTAAAGTGAGTTCTGAGCCCAGTCAAAAGCCTTGGGGAATAATGGCAGTGAATATATTTCTACTTTTTGACACCATCAAGCTTAAAACTCAAGTATAAATATATACCTGTCACATCATGTTTAAAACTTTGGAGACGTGATGAATTGCATTTTTAGATTTTTTTCTCCTAACTGCCCTGCAGCTTCCATCACTATGTTGCTTTTACTCTTAGCATTAGTTCACCTCTTTTTATGTGACACACACATAAAACAATTTTCTTTACTTTATTTCTTTTTTTTTTTTAATTTTTATCACAACATCTAGGAAACAATTCAAACAGAATACATGGTACTTTTCATATCACTCTACTGTCTCTTTCAGAGATAAAAAAATATATATATATATCAGGCACAGGACATTTTCAAAAATTCACAAAGCGCTCTTCCTATATGTGCATTTATAATTAATTTTTCATGAGTGTTCTACCTTCCTAAATAATTCTAAAACTGAATTTCTCATTATGGCCTTTAACCCAGACTGAGCTGGTGCTGAAGTGATAACAGATAGAGCAGGCTCTGTAGTTCACAAGAAATTGTGGGATTCTCATCTTGCTAGCCAAAGACCCCCATATTCAGTTGTCTACAGCCTATAGACTTTGAAATGCTCCCTGACTGGAAGGTGAATCGCAATGGAAAATCCTGTAAAATGAAACATGTCTGCAGGGCATCGATATAGCCAACATGGTAACATGCTGTTCACAAAATGATACTATGAGATATTTTCCAAACCAAATACATTCCCTAGAAAATAGGAAAAAGACACAAATTGCTGCTGTCAGTTAAAGCTTTGAAACAAAATGCATCTAACAACGTCAAAAAACTTGAGTTAAACTAACCTAGTAAAAACATTAATATCTCTCACATAAAAAAAAATCTGTAGAAAACATGAAATACAATGTGCCTCAAATTAAGTTAAAATTATTCATTATTGTAATAAAGAAAGGTTAATAATAGAGGCCACCAGCTGCCAGATTCTTCTCAAGGGATGCTTCTAGCATGTCTTCCTCCATGCATAAAGCAGCTCCTGCTTTAATACACTGACAAACGTAAATGGAGTCTTTAACGGCTTTGCAGAAGGTTATGTAGATGGGTAATGATGTCCTAAGACACTTTGGATAAAGTTCTCTGTTAGATAGATAGATAGATAGATAGATAGATAGATAGATAGATAGATAGATAGATAGATAGATAGATAGATAGATAGATAGATAGATAGATAGATAGATAGATAGATAGATAATAAAACACAAATAGTAAAATATAGTTAACTGAAGCAAACAATTTAATTAAGATAATGATTTCCAGAAGATTTTCCACCTCTTGAACACTAGGTCCCCCTCACCTACCCAGCTCACACAGATATGTAACAAGAGGGCCCAACCTGATGTAGCTTCTCCTACAGTAGCAGAAAAACTTTACCAAAGGTAGAGGTTTCTTATTTTAGAATACCATTAAAGAATTATTGGCAAAGTGTAAAACATTTTTGAACTGTTCCTCACAAGAATAAATTTTATTTGTTTGCAGTTATTGATAGGGCCATCAATTTTGCATTGAGTCAGGAGGGGTGGATTAGGATTCATCCAGTTAACCAAAATGAATTTTTATGGGAGCAGTGTCTGTAGAATATTACAATAGATTTTTCAGTATATAATTTTACCCTATCTAATGTTACTCTAAAAAATGCTATTAGAGGACTGGGAATGATTTTAGATGCAAGGCTAACTGAGAGATATACATATATTTAACTGAAAATTGTCAGACAGCATTTCCAAGATATTTGAGTTACCAAGATGGGTGATGGGTCACTCTGTTCACAATTTGGATCTTGTGCCAGAACATATTTTAGACAGTTTTAAATGAGAGATAATATATGTGAGCTGAATTATGGTATGTTTTGCACAGACTGAACAGGAATGTATTTTATGGATGCCATTACAATATCTCAAATTCTAACTGATCCATCAATTTCCAAAGTTTGCCAGGACTATCAGGAGTAAATTCCTTGAATTTTGTGTGTGCAGTCTAGAAATACTCTCCTGCATCACTTCAGGAATAGAGTGTTGGGAAGGCTGGTTTTCATAAAGTTCCTAGCCTGTCTACAGAAATAGTGTGTTGGCGAAAAATTACATGTAACACGGTATTTCAAAGGATACATTTTATTAATGTAGAAATCTCTAAAGGTCTGAATCTTCTTAGACTAAACAGGTGAAAGAAGGCAAAAATATGTGATTACCATACACAAGGGCTGATGATAGGAACACCTCTGCCTTAACACCTCCTACTTGGCTACCTTGTTGAGTGACGCAAAGTGCAAACCACACAGACAGGAGTTTAAACAAGATTTCCTTTTCATAGCTAACCAATCAGTAGTGATATAGGAGTAACCAATCAGGAGTGATATAGGACTGACCAATCAGGAGTGATATAGGACTGACCAATCAGGAGTGATATAGGACTGACCAATTAGGAGTGATATATCTGCATCCCAGTAACAGATTTCAAACTTAGGTAGCACTGTGCCATACTGTGGTTTTGTTTTTAATTCATAGCTGCTTTGAATTCTAGACTATGAAGTTACAGTTGTGCTTAACATTTTAAAAAGTGATTAGTAATGCTCTGAAATGACATAGCAGTCTAGAAAAGATATTAATTTTAATATTTTTAATTTTCTCGGATGAGTAAGAAGAAGGGATGACTATTAACATCTAGTTTATTTCTTTCCATCATATTTCTGAAATTGAATTTCAAGAGATCTATAAATCTTATAATTCATAGATAGTTGAACTGTTCTGAGACAATCAGAAAACTGTGATCTATTTAGTGTGGTATGCAAGAAAATTCACTAGAAAAATACAGTCTTATTCAAATCAATTTTGAATCCAGAGATTTGAAAAAAATGTCTAATAAATATAGATATATAGAGCACTCTAAAATGTGTCTGCATAAAGAATTACTTTGTGTATGAGCCTCTTTTATTACTGACATTTTCAGAGGCAGACAACCTGGGGTTCAAATGCAATCTCAGAAAGCACTGGTAAAAATGGACACTCCATTTAGTTCTGTGCTCTAAGATGAATTTAGATTATTCACACAAAGTGAGGCTTTGGGACCAAGGTAAAGCATTTTAATCCATGCACAAATATTGTGAGGGCAGCACAGTGGTCCAGTGGTAGTACTGTGACAGTTTGCATGTTCTCTCCATGTCTGTGTGGGTTTCCTTTGGGTGCTCCAGTTTCCTCCCACTGTCAAAGCCATACAGGTTAGATAAATTTTTTGAGCACAGGTTAGTGTGTGTTGTGTGTGTGTGTGTGTGTGTGTGTATGTGAATGTGTGCATGTGTTCACCGATCACTGGTGCCATGTCCAGGGTTTATTCCATTTCTGCCTTGTGCCCTTGTGCTACCTGGGATATTCTACAGCACCACTAGGACACTAGTCTGGATTAAGAGGGCTGGAAAATTACATGATATGACATACATTGGGACTTAAATAAAGTATATATAAACACACACACATATATATATATATATATATACATATATACACACACACACACATATATATATATATATATATATATATATATATATACTAGCTGTGTAAGCCTGTGCTGTAAAAAGCCCGGGGTCCAAGAAACTATTGAAATTGTCAGAAAAAAAATTGAAATGTAGAGATGTCAGGTAATTGAAAGGAACTACTCGGGGCATATCTCTCCTAGGAGGTTTCGTTTTGCTGACGTGCTGGTCTCGCTTGTGTTATTAGTGGCTAAGTGAGTTTCTGTTTCCTCAGAGGTGGAGCCCTTACCCCAACTCCACCTCTCACATCCGGGCTGGACAGACAGACACACACACTTCCATGCGTAGACGTTTAACTCCTTCATTAAAAGTAAAATACCTAATGCTGAATCCTTCAGGTACAGGGACATTCAAGGTACAGCACTGCGAAATGTGTGAACAATAAAAATAAATAAATAATTCAAATAATTACTTAATGAATCAATAAGTCAAACTTTTTTTATTTGTAGCATCTTTTATAGTGCAAATTATTGTAAAGTGTTTCATAAAATAATGTAAAACGATATATTAATTAACAAAGGCACTACACTAAATCACAAAAAGGAAAAATTATGTCAATAAATATGGCCGAAAAGAGAACAGCTGCTGAATGCAGTAAGAAAGAGGCGATCATGTCTGAATAGTTTCAGGACATGTAAGTTGATTAAAGGGTCCTTTAGCTGGCGGACTGAAGTGGGAGGAGAACCAGACTGCCTGACCAGAGCCATTGACACTTCATACCTGACACTGTCCCAAGGCCCAGTTGGAATGCACAGAAGTAGCCTCATGGAAAGCTCATTTTAGTAGGTGATAATACACTCAATCAATCTTTAAACCCTTGTTTTTAACAATAAGCCATTTAATAATCATTGAGGCTTCTGCTTTCATTTGTTACTTTGGAAAAATATTTCAATTGCAGCATGTAGAACAAGTTGTCTGGAAAATGTTTATTTGTATTCTACATAGGCAACACCACAGAAACCTAATTGAACTGTTGTGTATGTGGGGAAAAAGTTTAAAATTCCATGCTTTGTATACCCAATATATGTTCTGAAGTGGTTCAAAGATACCAGTTTAGCACAGATGAATTGAAATAAAACCTCTAAATGACCCCTACAAAAACAGCAGAGGTACTGGAAAAAGCAAGTGACAGGAGAGACAAGATGCACTTAAAGGGAGTGCACTAATAAGGTAACAGAGATCAGGACGCAGACAAGAGATGTGAACATTCAGAGGCCTCTATTCAGCTATGGCCCCTGGAGGACTAATAAAGATGTCAAATGGACAAGAAAACCAGCTTCTCTGGCAGCAAGGTAAATGTTTGGCTGTTCCGATTGAGGGAAAATGATACATGTGTATTGTATATTTGTCTCAAACTCTCAAACACAAGAAACTTGTCCAATCTGTCACACTGTTGACGTTCATCCAAAACGCAACCATAAATATTAAAACAATTTCTTTTTTCACTACTAAAGTAAAACTAATTAACACTAAATTAAATCCGGCCATCCTGGGTGACTGGGCAGGTCTAAGCAACTATAGTTCAGTAAGCTTAAAGTGTATCACATGTAAATTAATGCAAAGAATTATAAAGGGTAAGATTGAGGAACACGTGGCAAGTAGAGAAATTGCACTGGACAGCCAGCATGGGTTCAGATAAGGAAGGTCATGTTTTACCAACATACTAGAATTCTATGAGGTAGGAACATAAGGGTATGATCAAAATGGAGCATATGATATTATTTATCTTGACATTCAGAAAGCAACTGAACACCTGAAGAAAAACCCAGGTGGAGAACATTCCAACTCCACATGGACTGTACCAGATATGAGACTGGGACCAAGTCTCTAGGACCAGCAGTAGCCACTGTACCACCATCCCACTTTTTCTTACAGCGGGTCAGTTAAATGCATTTTTTAGCACGTTTTCAGCAGGACACCAGAGAGCACGGGAATTCGCTTCTTGTCAATTCTTAGCAACTGCCCTCTGCTACTTTCTGTAAAACTGGCTGAGCGTATACACAGTATATATTGGCTTCATGGAGGAAAGTCCAGCACTACCGTATGTGTTGTGAGTTTTCTCCCATGATTCCTTCAATTGAACAAACAAGCAAGGTAGTAGGCTTTGATAAACCAACATTGGAAAATTAATTAATTTGACAAAATGTGACCAAACTTGTTTGCACAGTCTGTCTAAATGTATGTGCCTAATATAATTGCATCTTGAAGACTGCAATCACTGTGTGATTGTCATTATGAATGGCAAAGCAGGCAGAGCTCCTACACCACTGCCCGCCTCACACAGCTCAACAATAATGTGCATGAAACACAATGGCAGGCAGATGTATGCTGAAAAGCAAATGAAATGGGACTAAAAGCACACCTGCATTAATGTGCATCTCTCTGTATGCATTAGTGTGAACCTAATAGTCAACCTGATAACATGCCTTTGGTTTGTGAGAAGAGGAGATGCAAGCAAACAGATAAAAAGCTTGCAAACTTCAAACAGAGAACATGTCAAATGAAAATCAAACTGGGATGTAAGAACAGCAAGGCAGCAATTCTTTCATCAGAGCCATTTTGCTACACAATTGGAAATTATAGAACATTACCAATAAAAAATAAAAGCAGCACCAGACCATCGAATGGTATCTTGTCCAGTGATATTTCTTCTCCTGTGCCTAATGCAGATTTACAATAAAAAGATGAATGAACATTAAAGCATTTTGTTCAGAAAGGATTCCTTTCCAGCTCCACCCCTATTACTATTGTATACAGCAACAATTAATTTAATGTTTAATAGAGTACCCAAGAAATGGGCACTATTAAATAGCCAGAAGAACAGTTTCAAAGTCCTAGTTTTGGCACTGAAGAAAAAAGCAAAGCCAATTAAATACCTTTGCAGTTTCACACCACAAGCCATGTCATTACTGCGTGGGTATAGTTCAAGAAAGACACTGTAGGTGTAAAGCCGCCGTAAGCTTAAGGTCAGATTAAATTAAAAGCTGTAAGTCGAGTACCAAACAAGTCCAGGGTCAGCTCTTTCGCCCCCTTCCCCCTTTTGCAGAATTAATATTTTCTTCTCTCTGACCTTTTCTTCCTAATTTAACCTTTACATGTGCATCTTGAAATGCCATTCCACTTCAGGTATAACCACACTTTTTATTAAATGTGGTAAATTATAATATAAATAAGCTATACATTACTTCACAGTCCCTCTTTCTTTATTGGAATATGGATGCTGCTTAACCACACTTGTCTGACATCTCTCATTTCCTCCCGGGTAAAAATATTTTTTTATTTATGTGACTGACACCTGAAGGGGATGTGTCACTGTCTATGGTGTAAATTTAAATTGTACTCAGATTTTAAAATAACTGTTTTTTTAAGGTGTCTTCACATATCATGAACAAAGTACCTATTGCAAAAGCCCACATCTGTCAGTCTGTCTGTCTGCATGAAACAACTTAGCCACCATGGACCAGTTTTATGGCACATTTATTCTTCAGTTCAGATTTCATTTTCATATTTCTAACAGATCAATTTCAGCGTTGAATTAGTTTAATGTTTTAATTTTACCTTGAGAGTGGTTGCTTGAGCTTGTATATTTTGATTACTCGTCTGACAGCCGCTTGGATGCCCAATGCAAGTCAGTCAAATGCTGGGTAGAATACACACATTAATAACTAATAGAGTACAAAAAAGTCACATCTCTGGAAATTAATGGAAGGGGAAAGAAATTATATAAGCATATATAAGGCTGAATTGATTGAACAATATTACCTTACTATTATATTATTCTCTTATTATTATTAAACTAGCTGTGCACGTTTCTAGGTCCTAGAAACTATTGAAATTGTCAGAAAAAAAAAATTGAAATGTAGAGATGTCAAGTAATTGAAAAAAACTACTCTGGGCATCTCTGTCCTAGAAGGTTTTGTTTTGCTGATGTGCTCACCTCGCTTGTGTATTAGTGGCTAAGTGACTATCTTTCTTCGGAGGTTTCGTTTTACAGATGTACTCGCCTCGCTTGTGTATTATCGGTGGGAGTAAAAGTAAAAGAGATACCGTTTTGCCGACATGCTCGCCACGCTTCTGTAATATCGGATAAGCGAGTGACTCTTTCTTTAGATGTTTCATTCTGGTGACATGCTGGCTTCGCTTGCGTATCCTTGGAGGTGGAGCCCTTAGCCCGACTCCACCTCTCACTTCCGGGCCAAAGAAACACACACACTTCAACACCTAGACATTTACAGTATATATAAGAAGATGCCAATGTTATCGACTAGCAGCTAAATGGTTTTTAAACTAATTAATAACTCGGGAAAGGTGCAGCTGCCCTAACTAAAAACGGACACACAATGATAATAGTGTGTTACATAACTTCAGCATAACCACTGTAGCAGATAAGCCCTCGATCCACCTCTTGGACCCTCAGGTACCACTTCAGACACGTTGTAAAAGTACAATAACTATTTATTTTTCTGTTATCACGTGCACAAAGCACCCTCCACTCCACACTCATATAAATACAATAAACTCTCTCACAAAACCAATCCTCCTCGCCCAGACACTTCGCCACCCTACCTCCCAGCTCAGCTCAATGCACTGGGCTTCCCAGAGTCATTTTATACACCCTGACCCGGAGGTGTTCCTGTCCAATCAGTCCACAGTTCCTTATTCCTTCTGGGTCAGGGTAAACAGTCCTTTTCTTCACCCCGGGAGCACGTCGTTTCTTTCTGTCATGTGACCATGACGTACTCCCGGGTTATAGGGCACATACGAGCCTCCGAGTCCCCCTACAATGACTCCTGGTGGCCCCCAAGGTATCCAGCAGGGCTGTGTATAGAAACTACATAGTCTATGAGGCCCTGCTGGAACTTGGGGCACGTCCACGCTGCTGGGAGAGCTCCTCCCGGCGGCCTGGGGGTGAGGGCCGGAGTAAAAAACCGGCAATCCATCACACCACCCTTTACTTGTACTCCACACCTCATGATATATAACCCATAAGTTTTCTTGTTCACTTCTATATACTCTCTGCAAGTAGATAGTGGTGAGTCCACTACGGTAAACTATCTAGTTTCAGACCTCCCACTAGTGTGCTCAGTTGTGTGTATGGTAGTGTCCATGTGTGCCCCCTGAGTGCCTCATTTAGGGTACATTACGGTTTTCCTTCCAAAGTTTCTAGGATATATGCCAGCCACCTACCATCCCAATCTGCAATAAATGGGCTTTAGAAAGTTATCTTACATAGGTTTAAGAATTTTGTTAGAAGCAAATCAATGAATATTTGGATATCAGTGTATAAAGTCAGAAATTGACTCAAGATGAAAGGTAAAGCAGGGCAACAGCAAAATAAATGGCACTTTCTTGGCTCCTGTTTATTCTGTAATTACCTTTTTAAAAAAGGATTTATCCTAATGACCTCATGAATAAATATTTAATTGATTTCTCACCTGCTAAGCCAGGCTTTCGTGTAGAATAACCAAGGTACTGCATTAATGTCAACCAACACACAACATCATAAGCAGGCACAGATTATGCAGAGTACCTGGTTTAGGAGTGAAGAAACCTGAAAAAAGGTCAGAGCCCAGAGAATAGCAACTAGAAAGAGGTGAGATGAATAATGAATAAGGTAAAGAACTACCTTCAGAGTTGTTTTATCCTTTTATCTTGTTGCATTTATAATGGCATTTAGTATTTGGCCTTTTATATTGCCTGCATTGTAGGTCCTCAAAGTAAAAAAAAAGGAAAAATTACCTTATTTACACTTTACTGTCATAACTGCAGTTGCATGGAACATTATTTTTATAAAAATATCCAAACAAACACTTAACATAAGGACAAACATTAATCATTTTTCCGCAGCAGTTTCATTTCCAAAAGGATTGAAAAGCTCAAGTGACTAAGAAACTATGGAAACTTACACTGCAGAAGTACAGATTGAAGGTTCTTTATTATATATTATGTAAATAGGAATGGCATTCCTGGTCAAATACATCCCATAAAAGACTATAGTAAAGAATATTCTGAAACTACATCTTTAAAAATATGACTCAGTTTATAACATGTTCATAAACCAACCACTCAAACTAACATTCTATACTATCAAGAGCCAATTGATAATCGATATCATTCTCTTTATACAAAAAATATATCTAGTTCTTGCCAATTTTATATAAAAATATACATATATAGGTATATATATATATAAATATACATATACAGTACAGTATATGCATATATACACACACGCGCATATATATAAATATATATATATATATATATATATATATATATATATATATATATATATATATATATTTATATATATATATATAAAAATTCAGCATCTGTATGTCTGTCCGCTTTTCACAAGAGAACTACTTAAGGGATTTAGATCATTTTTTTTCTATAATTTTCTTGAATATTCCGGTTGATTTTGCGACTTCTCTCATTTTGTTTGCTGTGTATATTAATTCGCTTGCAGTACCAATTTATTTGCACGAATCTGAGAAAGACATGCAGCAGCCGAGGGTAGGGGGGCATGGACCTCTTCATTCATGCCCCAGCCTTGGGGCGTGTTCCTTACCTCCGCTTAGCTAGCAAATGGGAGAACTACTTAACAGACTTAGATCAGATTTTTTTCTATAATCTACTTGAACATTCTGGTTTGATTTTGCTATTTCTCTCATCGCTCTAAGAATCATAGTTCGCATGCAGGAGCGATATTTTTGCGCTAATCTGAGACTGAGGCTGTGGGCCGAGGGGAGGGGGAAGCATGACATCAGGAGTAGAGAACCAGGCAGGGCCGTCCTCACTGTCCTGTTTCACTACTACTACAAACACATACACACATACTGTAGACTTTACATTGTATATGAACCTGCAAAAAAAGAATAAAATATCCTTTACCTTTGCTCAATCTGTAGGTACTACAGTATATAAGACTAATAGACTGATGAATTAAAGATAATTATTATTTACCTGACACCTTTTCCAAAGGTGACTTACAACACATCAGATACAATTGGTAGCAGGACTTGAACCCACAACCTCAAGGTTTGAAGTCCAAAGCCTTAACCAATATGCCGTACTATATGATAGATAGATAGATAGAAGGATGGGAAACCCAGTATCTCGTCCTGGACGCTAGATGGCAGCCTCCCTGGGTTGCAGCGGTGCCTCGGACTCCCCCAGGGCTTCATGGGGGTTGGAGTGTTGTGCAGCCCTGTTGGGTTCCGCAGGCGCCGCCAGGGGGTGCTGCAGCAGGAGCTGCTGGTCCCTTCTGGGCATTGGTTTCGCCACACCTGGAAGTGCAGCCGGATGTAGGCAATCAAGCACCTGGAGCACTTCTAGGTGCCCAATAAAAGGAGCCAGCAACCACCACTCAGCAGCCAGAGTTGGGTGGAGGAGGACAAGGTTGCCTAGGAGGAGTGGTGGTGGAAGAAAGTGTGGTGTTTTGGTATGTTTGTTTGATTAGGAAGACGTGCCCCACAGGTGAGCAAAAATAAAAGTTTATTTATTTTATACATGCCTCCAGTGTGAATCTGTGTCGGGTCAGTTGCCTATATAGCGCCTTTTGTTACAATAGATAGATAGATAGATAGATAGATAGATAGATAGATAGATAGATAGATAGATAGATAGATAGATAGATAGATAGATAGATAGATAGATAGATAGATAGATAGATAGATAGATAATTCCATTCCATGCAAATGAAAATCAGGATTTTTTCCCTGGTGCCGAGTCAATTAAAAATGAGAGGAAGGTTTATGGGGTAACACCATCACTAATGCAGCTTCAGTTTGCTTTAGAATTGAGAACTCTCTGGAAGACGGCATCACTTCCTTTCTGCTTCCTCCCCCACATAAACAGCCTGCATACAGGAAGTCAGTATTCATTTGGGACTTGGCTCCCAGCAGAGAATAACCTTGTCTCCCTCCAAAGACTACTTGAGGGTCCACATCAATGACAGGTTGGACTGGTCTTGTAACACAGAGGAATTATATAAGAAAAAGCAGAGGAGGCTCTTTTTTAGTAGGAGACTGCATTTATTTAATGAGGGTAGTGACACCCTTCATATCTTCTATAACTCTGTGATGGTCAGTGTGATTTTCTGCACTGTGGTGTTCTGGCCTGTTAACCTCGCTTCATGAGAGGCCCACCAAATCAACAAGCTAATTTAAAGGGTGGGCTCAGTTACAGAGACAGTAGGAAAGGACAGGATGAAAAAAAAATTGAGTGCCATTATTGATAATGCTGTACATCCTCTCTCTGACACAAAGTCAAGGGGTCTGAATACTTTATGAATCCTCTGTATACGTATACCCTTTCACCCATCTTTCTAACTCATTTAACCCTAAACTTTGGCATGGGGAAACTGTGCCACTCCCTGTTTGTGTATATGTATAGCAAAACTCCAGAGTATTTGTTTTTTAAATTGGACTGGATTAAAACATGTACTGAGTAGGAATTTGGATGTGACACCTGTCTCATGATGGTTTTCCTTTTCAGTTGTCATGCAGCAAGACCATAATGCAAAATAAGAACCCAAACCTTGACTCTAGCCCTGCCTCTTCTAATTCTATGACTTTCACTTTCAGTGTGGCAGCAGTTAAAGAGCACCATTATGGGAAGGCACATTGGTGTGGCTGGAATCTAATGCTGGAATGTACAAAAACATGGTGAAGGTTCATCTGTGCCCTACATTTAACATGGAATCATCACTGTACACATGCTAACCAATTTCAGCACTAGCTACATCAATGAATGGTAGAATAAAACCATATATTAAAAAAGTAGATCAAAATGTACATTAAATTCAGAGCGCAACCTGTCCCTCGTGTTGAGGTATAAATGTGTGCTTATCACGTTAGGTAGTATAATATCAATATAACTGTCCTGCCAGGATTCCACAAATGCCCATGCTGTAAGTTTCCATGTATCAAATAAATGCCTACAATACCTTGAGACTAAATTTAAGTTCCCACTCTGAACCTCCTCCCAGTGTCTCTAGCAAAGTAACAAGAGGAAGAAGTTCAGTAGTTTAACTCTTACAATACATCAAACAAAGCCGAAACATGAAACATCAAGTGAATCACTAAGAAAACATCGACCAGGAATCAACAATCTATCTGGAGCCACCCCAATGATTTTTACTGCCAAAATGAATTTTGCAGGCAGTAAAAAGAGAAGAAAGAAAGGAAGAAAAAAAAAAACGGAGGTGGTGTCAACAAGTAGGTAATGAAATCATATTTCAAAAAATGAACAGTGACTGCAGAGATGAGAAAGACAGAATGCGGCTTTAACATGTGTCACCGGGAATTTCAGTACTGCAAAATGAAACAAAATCAAAGCCCAGCACTGGTGGGCTTGGGGTTAATTCACTTCCTTCAGAAGGTCTGCCTGTTTATGCCCTTTAAGTTGTCTTGACTGACAGATGCAAGAATCAAAATGATGCTGTAGTCATTACAATGATACACGGTTTCCCAAGGCAGATTAAGTGAAAATTCCTAAGGCAAACTTTGCAAAAAAGAAAAAGCTGTGTTTCAATTTTGAAAAGAGTGGCTTGGTTGGAGGGTCAATGTAAGCCAACAGCTGTTCAAAGCGATCGAAATGCAGTATGTTAAATTTAATAACATTTCTCTTTCCTTCTGTAACTAAATATGTTTGGACTGTGCAGGTCACCTAAGGGTGACATTGTGGGAGTGCATTAAACATTGTTCTTCTCTGAATAGCTGACTTCAATTTCTGAAATGGATTGCAATTTTATGTACAGTAGTCAGGTCAAATAATTATCTTATAACATTCCTTGAACAAAAGTTATCAAGTGAGTTACAAGGCACTATGTGAAGGACCTATTCTTAAATTTGTCTCGGCAAAATTCTTAATAATGTGTTGGTAATGATGATTTTATTTCAGTCCTTCCCTATCCTACTTCCACCGCTAGTGCCAGATAACACCTTTTTGTCTATGATAATGCTATCTGGAGCTCTTAAGGCATGTAAGTGCATACCATTCTTTTTATTTATTACAAACCATTAACACAAAACTGCTTCTTGAATAAACTCTACTATAACTCCAAACGTTATTCTCTTTCATGTGGCCTACCAAATCCTTACAGCTCTATTCTTTGTATTTAGGGAGCATCCTTAGAGCGATCGTGCACTTCTACCTGAACTTTAACTTACATGTTAGAACTTTGGACAGAATCTTTTTCATAATCCTATAGGTAATCATTCAGAGTTTATCTCTATATTTTCCAAATCTGCATTTCCTGCCACTGAACATCTTTATTGCCTTTCATATTGTATAATTTTCAACACACACACAGAGACACATTTTCTGAACTGGGTCTGCATCCCCAGTCTCTCTGAGCAATCTGATTGGTCATTTTGGCTTTGGTTTGATTGGCCAGTCTGACTTTCATGATGCAATGAAAGAGGAAGTGTTAGTGTGAGTCGCATATGGAGAACTAAAGGCATATGCCGAGAATCACCTTCAAAGACAGAAATTATAAAACCAGACAGGAGGTGAGAAAGATGCCTTTAAAAAAATGAAAGAGTACGAGACACAGGCTTTACGAGAACGCACTTGAGAAAGGGAGCACCGGTGAAGAGGCATAAACACACATGCGAATACAGAGGAAAGGCGCTGAAGGTGAACATAAGGCAAGAGATCGAAATTTTTTTTTAAATTATTTAATTACCTCTATCTGGAGTGAACTATGTGTTCCTAGAAATTTAGTTTTACTATATCAAAGTTTTAGTTCATCCTCATTTTAAACTTCTAACTAAATTAAAGTATTAGATGAAAGAAGACATTTTATGTGAAGAAAGGACTAGGACTTGGATCAAAGTTGGATTTGCACTTGATAAGGCAGAATTCCACAAGCAAACCATTCACAGCATTTCTGGACCCTATCTGTACACAACAGGCAAGCAGAAGCCACTCCAAGATGGTGTGGCAGACGGCCGGCAGCTCATCCCGGCCGGGATGCCCCTGAGATACAAGGATGGGGGAAAGCAGCTTTTCCAGGACACTGCCTCCCTGAAAATGCTAGATGGCAGCTCCCCTGGTGTGTAATGGTACCCCACAGGGCATCCTGAGACATGGAGTGTGGTTTCTCAGCCCTGTTGGGCACCGTGGGTGCTGCCAGGAGGGGCTGTGAGAGGACTGGAGGAGCCATGTCTCATCCATAGCCCGGAAGTCACTCCTAAGTCACGAGGACGGGAGCCCCAAAGTACTTCCAGGCTAAAGAAAAAGCCAATTCTGCATCTGACCTGGAAGTGCTAGCAAGTCACGTTGGCGGAACAACAGAAGCACTTCCGGGTCAAGGACTATATAAAAGACTGGTGGAGACCCATCAAGCGAGCCAGTGTTGGGAGGTACAGGACAGAGCTTGCTGGGAGGTGTGGAGGAGAAATTAGGAATTATTACTGATTTATTGTTGTGTTTATTTAAAAAAAAAGTTAGTTCTGACATCCCTTCATCTGTAAAAAAGCTGTTGAAATGCTTTGAGGGTATTAAATATTGGATGGCACAAAATTTCTTGCAATTAAACGAAAATAAAACAGAAGTCATTATTTTTAGTCCTACCACATCTGCAGTTGAAATCGGCATGCAGTTAGGACCTTTGGCAGCAATAATTCATAATGATGTCAGAAACCTAGGTATCATCTTTGATTTGAAAAACAAATCTCCATGGTAGTAAAGTCCAGTTTTTATGAACTGAGGCAAATTTCTAAACTAAAATCCTTTCTGTCACAGAAGGACTTGGAAACAGTCATTCATGCCTTCATTACATCTCGCCTAGATTATTGTAATTCCTTATATGTTCTGCCAAAATCTGCTCTGTCGCACCTTCAGCTGGTTCAGAATGCGGCAGCTAGATTTTTGATTGGGTCGAGAAAACGGGATCACATCTCCCCCATTTCAGCCTCTCTCCACTGATCTACCGGTGAGGTGTCGCATTGATTTTAAAATCTTGTTGTTTGTTTTTAAAGCCTTGCATGGTCTCGCTCCAAAATACATCTGTGACCTCCTTCACCCCTATGTGCCACCAAGAGCACTGAGGTCATCTGGATGACTGCTCCTTGTAGTGCCAAGATCTCGGCTGAAGTCTAGGGGAGACAGAGCTTTTTCAGTTGTTGCTCCTAGGTTTTGGAATGACCTACCTCTGCACATCAGGTCTTCATGCTTGATCGAGGTTTTTAAAAGTCGGCTTAAGACCTACTTATTTTCTTCCGTCTTTCATTGTGTATGATGGGATTGTGGTGGATGTTACAGTTGGTTGTTTTATTAATCTGCTTTTGCATGATTGTTTGCATTGTGTATATTTTAATGCTTTTTTGTACAGCACTTTGGCACAACCTCTGTTGTTTTAAATGTACTTTTATAAAAAAATAATCTAATCTTTATTGTGGCTGTGGCGCTTTGGAGGCACTATTGTGCAGAAAGAAAATAATTAAAAGACTTCTTAGTGCTTTTAACCTGTGTCCTGCGTCCATCTGTTAGGAAAAGGCGGGCAACAGTGCCACCAAGTGTCCATTCTCTTACAATGGAGATACAAATCTTTAGAGAAATAAATACATGTAATGCAGCTTCCTTTAGTCTTACAGCTCTGAAGTGAGCACACAGCTGGTAAACTCTGAAGTTAGGTTTCTTATGGTTTTACCGTACATTTTAATACTCAATATTTTATTGTAGGTGTTTAGGGTTCTAATTTTGGATTCATCGTGGAATAAAATTTGTTTGATTTGTAACACACATTTCTAAGCTATACCCCTATTTCTAACATTACATCTTCCATGCTGTTCCATGACTCATCCAACAAGGGCATCAAAGCTCTATGCTGCCTCAGGAAGTGAAAGGGTGGACTGGGGCAGAGCAATTTCATGTCTTTGTATCAGAATGACACCAGGATACTAACATGAGGTTGCAGGGGGTAGGGGGCTCAAAAGAACATGTTCTGTACCCAACAAATGACCTTGGCAGGAGAATCCAAGGTGTACTGGCTGGCATATGGGATAGTCCAAACTCAATCATTTATCACTTGTCTCTCTCTGCCAAATTAGGTATTTCAAAGCTGTGCCTGAAGGTCAAATTGTATTCTTTTTTTTAAGTCGGAGGATAAAAGGATGCCTTCTTTTAATTGAGTATCAGCACTTTTAAATCTCAGATTATTGTCTTTGTGCACAGCTGCATCCTCCTGGGACAATTCTAAGGCATATGATAATGAAAGATAATTGAAATAAAATGCTGCATGAGCCAAATTAATAACAGACAGACAAAAAACCGTTTGTGATGCTGGACAGGTCATGTTGACTTAAGGTGTCAGCATGAAAACACAAGATTAAGTTTTCTAGAGTTTCAGAGTTGGGTATAATTTACCCAGGAAAACGGAAAGGTTAGAATAATCATTCTTCCTATTTGCA
Organism: Erpetoichthys calabaricus; assembly: GCF_900747795.2. Taxonomy (NCBI): domain Eukaryota; kingdom Metazoa; phylum Chordata; class Cladistia; order Polypteriformes; family Polypteridae; genus Erpetoichthys; species Erpetoichthys calabaricus. The sequence continues at coordinate 167,192,065 of NC_041402.2, read as the reverse complement.
CTGTTAAAATTCTGTGGAGTCCTCATTAAAATGAAAGGTTAGAGGTTCAATGGAAAATGCATAACCTTATAATGCTGTATTTGTTAGATTATTGCTGAGAAAAAGAGTATTAAAAGAGCACCATCAACATTATAGATTGTACTGGACTGATATTTGCTCTTCACCCTCATACTACACCCTCAATGCCAAGGAAATGCCCTATGAAAATAAATAGCAATGTATGCATTTTAAATGTCATTATCAGTATGGATCTGCTTGTTATGGTGTGATGAATATACAAGAGCAGTCTGAGAATTAGCGAGTCTACTTTTTTGAGATGATACACTTATACAAACTATCAAAAATGTTCAACAGAGCCTAATCACAATGCACACTTGTCTCATTGCCACTCCAGTCTTTGATATTCCTGGAAAATGGTGTTCATGATTTGCCCAGCAGCTTTAAAAAGTTTCACTGATAAAGAGGCTTGCTGCTGGTTCAATTCACACTACAGGACGAAACCTGGATTTCCTATTTTGTCACTCCTCCACATAGTTATTATCTTCTGCAGCACATCTCAAAGCTTCATGTGTTATCTCAATATAATATAAGGCCATTGTCAAGTATCTTCATGGATTCTGGTTTAAAAGACATTGGGCTGCCGATAACATTTGTAATTTATTATTCGGTGTATTGATAAGTGTTTGAACGGTGACGGGATTGATCATTAGCTCTAGGTTTAAATGCCAGCTTGGAAACTCAACATGTGCCTATGGAGATTGTTCTATTGATAATTCAGTTTTCCTCCTACATTGCAAGAAATGTGTGGGAGGTCAAATGCCAACTGCCATTGGCCTGCTAGGTGTTAGTGAGAGTGCAATTCTATGACTTGAAACAGGCTTGTGCTCAATCCAACTCTTGTTTTTCTTGATGCTTTTCTTCTGTCGCATTTAAATAGAAATCCAGCCAAAGTGCTTGCAGATATCGCCTTTAAACGTACCATTTAATTAGATGAAATCAATAACTACTGAAATTATGAACAGCATTGTACTCATTAACTGCGGTGGGTTGGCACCCTGCCCAGGATTGGTTCCCTGCCTTGTGCCCTGTGTTGGCTGGGATTGGCTCCAGCAGACCCCCGTGACCCTGTGTTTGGATTCAGCGGGTTGGAAAATGGATGGATGGATTGTACTCATTAATTTTATAATACGTTCCTCTTTTCTCTAAAAATCATACCTTAAGAATTAATGCTTTAACCCAGTGAGGTTACTTGATGTACATTTTCTCAGTTTCTTGGGGAATTATTTTTTAAAAGAGGAAACTTGTGAATACTGACTGTTATATGGTGTCTATAAAAAGTATTCAGCCCCTTGGATTTAAATTGGCTATTTTGGGACTGATCGACAGATCTCTGAAAGTGGTCTAAATTAATTACAAATGTAAAACGTAACATAATTGATCACATAAATAATCACCCCCTTCAATTACACACACCTAAATCATCACTGGTACGGCCAATTGGTTTTAGAAATCACATAATTATTGATCATCTGTCTGGGGTTTCAATTGATTGCTGTCTAAATGCATCTTATCTGGAAAGTCCAACTTGTGGTGAGTCAGTATGTTGGCCTAAACTGCACCATGAAGACAAAAAAATACTCCAAGCAACTCAGTTAAAAGGTGATCGAAACGTACAAGTCAGGGGATGAAGACAAGAAAATATACAAGTCGCTTGAAGTCCAGTTAAATCAATCATTAAGAAATGCAAAGAGTATGGCGCAGTTGTACACTTGCCTAGTGCAGACCATCCATAAAATATAAGTGATCACACCAGAAGACCAGTGAGGAAGAACTTGATGAGGTCAGTTGGCCAGGGTGGACAGAAATAAATTAAAACACTACAGTTAAGCTTGAAAGGGAAACACATTGATAGGGGTTCCAGGCAACCCCTGTTAAAATAAATGCACATGACATCTCAGATTTTTCCAGAAGGTTCATGGGAGATGGAGGTGTTGTGGTCTGATGATGCCAAAGTTGAGCATTTTGGCTATTAGACTAAATGTCTAATACATTATCAAAAAAACACCATCTCCACCGTGAAGCATGATGGCGGCAGCATTGTGCTGAGGGGATATTTCTCTGCAGCAGGTTCTGGAAGACTTGTGAGGATAAAATGAATGCAGCTTATTATGGGGTAATCCTGGAGGGAAACCTGAAGCAGTCTTCAAGAAACCTGTATCCTTGACAACTAGAAAAGTGCAAAATGCTACATGTGGGGAGAAGGAACATCAATTATAAATAAAAGATGGGAGACATTGTCCTAAAGGAAGCAACCTCTGAAAAGAATTTTAAATTTTACATTGGCACATTTCATCACCTAAGCAATGCGCAGAAACTATTAAAAAGGCAAATAAATTGTGAATTTCCCCTTGGGATTAATAAAGTATCTATCTATCTATCTATCTATCTATCTATCTATCTATCTATCTATCTATCTATCTATCTATCTATCTATCTATCTAAAATGTTAAGTTATATCATAAAACCTGTTAAATATAAATCAAGAGATGTTACACTCAAACTATATAATGTACTAGTAAGACCGCATCTGGAGTACTGTGTGCAGTTCTGGTCACTACACTACAAGGAACACAAAGCTGTACCTGAAGCTTTGCAAAGGAGAGAAACCAAGTATACCCCAGGACTTAAGGACATGTCCTACTGGGACAGGGGTGGAGTGGTGGCTTTGAGGTTAGGGATGTGCACTGGCTGGTTCAAATCCTGTAAATGCCAAAAGTGACTCAACTTCATTGGGCCCTTGAGCAAGACCCTTAACTTGAAATTGCTCCGTCCTGGGTATGACGTTAATCTGCATCCAGCCCTGAATATACAGTAGGCCCTCCAACCTGCAGGGAAAAACCAGGGATTGGTAGCAGAATTGGCACTCCAGCCACTTTACAAAAACCTCACTCAGTTCCATTCCATCTGAACTAGTGTGGTACTGAGGCGTCACTGATTGTGTGGCTGCACTTGGGTCCTAATCTGGGATCCTGAGTTGGTTTGTCATGTAGTATCAGCGTGTGCTCCTAACCTCTCCTCTACTGGGACAAACTCAAAGAATTAAACCTGTTTATTCTCAAGGAGAGAACACTGTGTGGGGACCTAATCCAGGTATTTAAAATCCTTAATGGCATTGATAAAGCAGATCAAAGCAGTATTCTTTCAACTAAATGATGTTCCAGATGACACCAGTGGATATTAAGGGGAAATAAATTTAGAACCGAAGCCAGGAGGCACTTCTTCATGCAAAGAGTTATGGGAATCTGAAGACATGAAGATGAAGCAGAAATCTTGACAACTTTTAAGAAGTACAGTATCTGGATGAGATATTCAGACATCGTAGCTGTTAGCTAAACAAACAAGCTTGATGGACTGAATGTTCTTATCTTGCTTGAAATATTTCTTATGTTCTTATTCCAGATGCCTTTTTTAAAGTAGCATATTTGTGACACTAATAAATTTAACATGACACATACTATAATGTGGACATGGACATGTGCAGCAACTTTCAAATGAGGCTTATTCAGGCAAAAACATAAGTGATACAGGTAACCAACATTGTAATGACTACGCACCACACAGTATAGAACTGAAAGTCACACTTAATCGAATCTTAATGCTAGTTCCAGGGTGTCATAATAGGCTTGTTCATTGACAGGTTTTCACATTGACAGAGTTACATCAGATGTATTTAATAAATTAATATTATCTTGTTCTGTGCATCAAAATGTGCAAGTAGCTAAGACAGTAAAGGATTAGCTTCATTTTATTTCAGATGTTGCTCATCTGCATCTTTCGGCTGACTGCACTGATAGAAAAAGCAGAAGATTCGGCTTTTTTAAAATCATCACTGGTAACAAACAGATGAAATTTGTCAAAAAGAGTAACCGTTTTACAAAACTTTTGTGTCTTTTACCAAATATATTGCAATTCTTAAATCTTAGAATGAATAAAAAAATACAAAGAAATGCAAATGTTCCATAATTTATTGTGGATCATTGGAATTGTGAGTTAAATACAAATTCAGAATTTTTTAAAGTGCCATTTTGTTTGCACATACAGTAACTGATACATGTGAATTAAGCCACTTATTCATGCTTATTATGTAATTCCGTATTATTTAAATATGTGAACAAATTATATTTTAATTTGGTGATTTGTATGAATGTGTGCATCATTCAAGTTTTGCTCCACTGATGATATCCTAAGTGTGTGTTTGAAAGCAGTTCATACAAAGTATACTGAAGTACATCAATCTTTTATTGGTCTAATATTGTACATTTAAATTCAGTTTTTAAGTGTACTTTTATGTTACTAATTATAGTATCTATGTAATCACTCAGACTCTGTCTTCAGAGAAGAGTGGTAGCTACGTTAACAGTTTTCACTGAATTAAAGTGCTATTGTTTAAGTCTACTTTTTGATTATTTAGTCACTTAATTTTCCATTCATTTATTTTTTTCTTGACAGCTAAAGTTACCACTGGGGTGATTAGACACCATACTTTTTGTCATAAATAGGTTACTATTTCCTATTCCCTTACCCCTATATTGATAAATTGTCTAGTTCATTTTGGCAGGTCATCTAGTCATTCAATTTCCTTGCCTGTCAGCCCTTTCCTGTACAATTTTTCTGGTGGGCAATTTTTATTCAGTTCCCTGTCAACCATCTTCCCAACATGGCTAAAAAGACAGCATCCTGTGTATTTAGTCTTGTCTGGGAAATTCTTATTTCTTTTGACCCCCTCTCCCTGCCTGTGTCTCTTTTCCTCTCTGTCATCTCCATTCTTAGCCTTTGACTCCTATGTTTTCATCAGTATTCTTCTTTAACACTTCACTAGTAAAAGGAAAATGTCTTCTGCAGTAGGGTGAAGGGAGTGACTATTATGGGAAAGGCCATTTCCACTGCTAATTTAAGGAACATGTCTAAATCGGAAAATGTCAATGGTTTCTCTTTGTTGGGTACACTTTGTATGTTAGTTTCATCTTGTCGTGGGTTTTTGATGTTTTTCTTTGTTATTAGATTTTATATTCTTGTTCCCTTGATCTTGGTTTATCTTTGTTTTGTTATTTATGCCCACTTTCTTATCTTTGACTTTGTCAATTTGGACACACGGGTGCTGCCATATTTAAAGCCGCAGTTACTTGAGAATCTTATATAAGACTCCTTCATGCTACACCAAATCTCTGTGGAATTAGTTTGCACTATTAACAGTTGTAATGTGTCATTTATGTGTATTTTCTGTTTTATTGCTGTTTTTGTTAATTTTGAATTGTTATTTTTTTATATTATGATGTAATACCCATCACACTTGTCTATAATTTAACATTTATATACTATATCACTAAATGTTCTGATGTCACTGCTGCTGGGTCCTCCTTGTGGCTTTAGAAGTCTACCAGAAAGAGAAAACCCAGCAGTGGAGCACTGAGTTGGTGTTTAGAGTTTATAATCTTTTTCTTTGTATTTTCTGCTTTTCTGTGATTTGATGCTCTGTTTCTGAACCTTGAATACTAGACAGAGTATTGTTTATTTTGGATTGCCTTATAGGCAAATCCTTTTTTGTCTCCTTTGCCTTATTTTTTTTTCTTTTAATGTTTTTTTCTAATTTTATTAATAAATCCTTTTATAAAGATTACTGTTTAGATCATCTACTGTATGTGGTTTCTCTTTCTGTTAAAGCAGTTTTGTCATGTTTGGAACTTTAATAGATATTTTGAACCTCTACAGCCAGCTCCTTATTTATAGCCTGTAGCCTGCACGATGACTTTGAAGGGGTAGCTTACTTGGCGTGAGATGAAAAGTGAATGTCCCAGCCTGCTTTGTAGGTCTTTTAGAGGCCTTCACCATGGTCCTGTCTATTAATCACAACAACTGTATTCTTTTACTTCCTTTTTCCACTTCCCCCTTTGTTCAGAGTTTGTGATCTCATGACCATTTTAATTTGTGTGTTGATTAATAGTTTGTAATTAATTTTTTGTGAAATTTAGGAATTGTAGATCTTTTGGCTTTGCTGTTAATTTGGTTTACTATTTTATTAATTCATTTAAATTCAGTTACATCATTTACCCAGGATGAAGGTTATCACCTTGTTCGTAATAGTGTAATTTTATAACGCAAAATGGAAAGCACAACATTTTTTGTTTCTTTACGTAAGAAAGGCAGGAAGAGAGGCACCTTCTCTAAATAAAATCAAAAGTAGGAGGACAAGTCCCTGAACTGATCAATGTTTCACACTTGGGACATCTGTGTGTAGTCCATAATTGCAATGGCTAAAGTAGTTTGATTTGGACTTAATCATACCTCATACATTATTCTTAAAACACAATGTACTTTGTTACGCTGTGTGTCTGTCCACTGACTCCTAGTGCCATTTTTCTTTAGCAGTTGCCCCTGATACTTTCCTCCATATGCTTTATAATTGCAGCTTGCCCGCTCCATCTGGTTCTTCATCTCTGACTCTCTTTTCCTGAGGTTCTCTATTGATATGAATTTCTCTTTCCATATCCTTTCTTTTCCCTCTAACTGTAATGGCACAGGTTGTTTCCCTGGCTCTTTAGTCTATTTTCTGTTAATTCTGTTTATGGTTTTGTTCTTTCTGTCCTTTATTTACTTGATATTGTGTTTATTAATTACCATTTAATGTTCTATTATGTTAACATTATATGTGTTAGGTAGCTGCAAATAACAAAGCAAATAATGTCCTTTATACAGAGCCCAAAGATGCTGTAACTATGTAGCTGGATGACTGTCCCAACAGTATAAATGGAGCAGCTTCTGGTCTCACAGCTCCCTCAGCATTTTTTTTTTACATCAAACTTTTATTGAAATACAAAAGCCAACACTTCAAAGGAAACATAAGAAATTTTGACAAGACTAGGCTTTCACCACTTTGACAAGAATTTAAGTAAAATCTCATGCTCCAACTTACACCACACTTCCCACCACCACCTGACACAACTCAAAGCAACCCTGCCACCTTCAAACTAAGAGAAATAACAAAATGAGGAAGGGAACCCATGGAGACCAGCAAGAGAGGGAACAGCACAGCACCAACCCCATTAAGAAGAAGAAAAGCTGGAGATTAGGGCTGCAGCCAGGACCAGAGGCATCCGAGCTTGGACCAGTTATACTATATTAATATATTTATCAATATAAGAGCCAGATGTCCCATTGATTCCCACTGTTGACAGATTCAATAGGAACAAATTTTAAAAAAGAAGACTTCCAGGTGGAAACAGAAAAGGAATCAGAAGATTTCCAGTGAGTGGCAAGGGCAGCTTTAGCAGCAATTGTTCCTAACACATATATTCCCCGTTGCATAAGAGATAAATGAAGTGAAGAAAAGTCCAGAAGTAGTAAAATGTGGGAAAGCCAGGGGATTGATAACTTGACACATTGATCTTTTTTTAATGTTTGGACTTTTTTGGAGTTTTCAACCCCTGCTATCACTTTCGGTTTCTGAATTACTGGGTTATGCTTCTGCCCTATTTTTGATTACACTTTCTACCAACTTTTTACTTTTTTCTAATACAAATTTAAATAGTAAAGAACTCTATTTTGTTTCTGGACTGGAGTTTTTTTTAACAGTTTCTCCATGTTTGTGAACATTTTGATCATTTTTATTATTTAGGCCTTGTTTTGGCCACAGGCAGGTCAGAAAGCATATCTGTTAAGTTTTGGGGATAGGCTGTCTGGGGTGAGTGCTGTACCTGAGGCTCAGACTTGAATTAGGGTTGGTCTGGTCATGTTGTGTAAGGCTTTGGGGGACTACTGCCATTTTGTGGCAAATGGCATAACACTCGTCTCTGCCTAGGTAGGGCACTACTTTGGCCAAGTTTGAATCAACCTCTTGTTGAAAATTTCTCTGAGACCCTCTATCTCCCTAATTCTAGAAGTTTTCTATAATGTTCCTTTTCTCATTGCAATCAATGAGTCACCTGGTTCCAATATCAATGAATAGTTTTCTGCCACTCAGTTGTTTGGGAGTTGACCATTACTGTGGACATGAAAATGTATAAAATGTTGCTTCTTACTTTTTCTTTTTCTAGATGTGTTCCTATTTCCCTCTTTTGTTTTTATCCTTTTACATTCCTGTGTAATTATTATTTTTTGTATTAACTTTTTCTCACATTAATAGGATGGTGGTGGTTGGGTTAGAGGAAATATCAACAAGCGAGTGTTGTTTCATTCTTTTGTTGTACAACTAGGTGTAATTTTTTCCCTTCTTGTATCTGTTAAATTAAATGATAATTTGATATCAAAACTGCCTTTCAGTAAGTGACAAGTGATCTTGGGTAGCTCTAATTAAACTAAATGTTAGCAAACTTGATCACAGTTAAAGACATTAATTTAAAAAAAAAAATACACCATAGATATTTTAGTCAAATTCACAAACGCATGTATCAGTGTAGCCTGAAAAATCCACTCTTGGCTTCACTGCTTGGGTCTAAAGTAAACTGAAATATTCAATTGAATCTTCTTGAGAGACAAATTTAATCTTAAACTCATTTGAGCAGCAGCTGCAAAATGCATTCTAGAAGATTTGGACTGAATTGGGTACTGGGCACTTGTGGCAAATGACTCCGCATGAACAAGTATAAGACGCTTGGTTGCAGGAAGCACAAAACTGGGATTTGAGCATTAAATAAGCTGCATGCATAAACCAGCCTTTAAAGTGCTACTGCCGCTCATTTGCAAGGATTTCCACATACACAAGTGTGTAGTAGACGCCCCGTTTTATTTAATGTTTATGAAAACATTTTAATAATGCATGGACTTGGAAAAGAAAAAGTAGTGGTGGGGGGAAATCATTATGCATTACATTACATGTCCTGGTTTAAGTTATACTGTAGTGCTAATCTGATGATTCAGACTGCAAAATACCCTGTGGTAAACAGGAGGTCCTGCTAGCGCTCCAGTGTTAGCTGAGGACTGAAATCTTACTCTAGCATTTTGAGCTCTACAGTACAATAAATTATAAATGGGAAATTATATCAGTTAGGGTATACATATCTTAGGAGAGCAAAATCTCATCAAGCACTGATATGCAATCTGTGAACCACCTTATAGTTCTGACCAGCATTACACAGAATTTCCACTTTTTATGAAACACACACTTGGACATTGGAAGTGCCATTCTAAAATGGCCTTTTGTATCATAAGCATTCAAATAATGACATGCAGTGAAGCAATTCATTACCTTGCAACAGACTAGCATTGCAGCTCAAGTTAGTGAAGTGCATGAAGACCAGGAGCACGCCATGCCGAGAGTAAAGTAAGGTTGCCAAAGGGTGCAATGTGAACACTGTTGGCATCAACAAACTCTGGCACTTGCCAACATCTTCTGGCTTATGTTTATGTTCCTTTTTTTGTATTTTCTGTTTATGAAGTATTCTCTTTAATGTATTTTTTGTTTTAACATAATGTTTGATAATGTTGTTTTATGTAAATATTACCGTAGATACTCGCGTATTAGTCGAGTAATAATAATTTTTTTATTTTTCAATATTAATATTATGTTAATTTATATGCTTAGCACTGCATTGAGACTGATGGGGCTGTCGTTTGCATAAAGCACAGAAGGGATTGAAAGGCCACGTGAACAGCACCAGTAACAAACAGGGTGGACAACTAAAGACAAGGAGATGCCCCGGACAGGAATAAGGAGATGTCATCATGTTATGAAATGGAAAGATAAAGTCTGACAAACTGAGTGAAGATGCAAACCTCAGTGGTTAGCCAGGGTTGTTTTTTGCTCTTGACTACCTGAACTCTTAACTGTGCATTGGCTCTCCTCTTGGTTATCCACTCTGTCAACCTCATAGTTTGAAGTATTGTTCTTTCACACAAATAGATAGATAGATAGATAGATAGATAGATAGATAGATAGATAGATAGATAGATAGATAGATAGATAGATAGATAGATAGATAGATAGATAGATAGATAGATAGATAGATAGATAGATACTTTATTAATCCCAATGGGAAATTCACATTCTCCAGCAGCAGCATACTGATACAATAAATAATATTAAATTAAAGATTGATAATAATGCAGGTGAAAAACAGACAATAACTTTGTATAATGTTAAATGTTAACGTTTACCCCCCCGGGTGGAATTGAAGAGTCGCATAGTTTGAGGGAGGAACGATCTCCTCAATCTGTCAGTGGAGCAGGACATTGACAGCAGTCTGTCACTGAAGCTGCTCCTCTGTCTGAAGATGACACTGTTTAGTGGATGCAGTGGATTCTCCATAATTGATAGGAGCTTGCTGAGCGCCGTTCGCTCTGCCACAGATGTTAAACTGTCCAGCTCCATGCCAACAATAGAGCTTGCCTTCCTCACCAGTTTGTCCAGGCGTGAGGCGTCTTTCTTCTTAATGCTGCCTCCCCAGCACACCACCGCGTAGAAGAGGGCGCTCGCCACAACTGTCTGATAGAACATCTGCAGCATCTTATTGCAGATGTTGAAGGACGCCAGCCTTCTAAGGAAGTATAGTCGGCTCTGTCCTTTCTTGCACATAGCATCAGTATTGGCAGTCCAGTCTAATTTATCATCCAGCTGCACTCCCAGATATTTATAGGTCTGCACTATCTGCACACAGTCACCTTTGATGATCACGGGGTCCATGAGGGGTCTGGGCCTCCTAAAATCCACCACCAGCTCCTTGGTTTTGCTGGTGTTCAGTTGTAGGTGGTTTCAGTCGCACCATTTAATGAAGTCATTGATTAGGTTCCTATACTCCTCGTCCAGCCCATTCCTGATGCAGCCCACGATAGCAGTGTCATCAGCGAACTTTTTCACATGGCAGGACTCCGAGTTGTATTGGAAATCCGATGTATATAGGCTGAACAGGACCGGAGAAAGTACAGTCCCTTGTGGCGCTCCTGTGTTGCTGACCACAATGTCAGACATGCAGTTCCCAAGCAAGTGATAAGTGATAATGATAAGCAAGTGGATCCCCTTGTACAATCAGGTGCCATGGAGCACTCTCAAATGAATGATGAGGGTGGGGGGTTAGTCAGGCGTCTTTAATAACCATACACTTAAAAGATACACAAAGGGAAGTGCTTTGTATGGGCATTGAGTGTTGCATGTATCCATACACAAATGCCAACCATTTTACCCATGAAGTTTCACAAGTCAAGGCTATCTTATCAAATGGTGAAAGACGAGACAACTGTTGTGTGGCTCTTCAAAAACACTGTGCAGGAGGGAGAGTGAGTGGAGCAATAAGAGCTGCAGAGCAGTTCAAAAGTACTGTGAGGCACCAAAATGAAGGTGTGTCAGCTGCAGCTTAGGATGAGGAACACAGGTGATAATCTGTTTCCAGTCAAAAGAATACACTTTCATATAAAACTGTGTTTTGCAAAACCCATCAACAAAAGCCAAGTCACTATAAAAAGCATAAATTAACCTAATGCATGCATGTTTTAATCATAAATAATTGTGTATGTTCAAGAGAAAGCAGCTCCAGTGACCTAATAATAATATTAGTATTTATCATTTGACTGATGCCTTTATCCAAGGCAACTTACAACATCTGAGATATAATTAGTTACATTTTTTTTAATTGGAGCACAAGCAAGTGAAATGAAATGCTCATGGTCACACAGTGTCAGTAATGGGATCTAAACTCACATCCTCAGGATTTAAAGTCCAAAACCTTATCCACCATAGCCAAACTGTGTGCCAATAATATTAGCCCTTTGTTATCAAAAAAGAAAAACCCTACAAGTATTGTATACAGAAAAGCACTTACTTAGTTACATACAGTGCCCCCCGTAACATTTGAGGTAAAGACACATTTTTCCTTGATTTGCCCCTCTGCTCCACAGTTTAAAATTACAGATCAAACAATTCAGATGTGATTTAAGTGCACATTACAGACTAATTTAAGGGTATTTGCATCTATTTCGGTCACACCATGTTAGAGATTACAGCACTTTCTTACACACATTCAAACCCCCCCGGGTAACACTGCTAGTAAACATAAAAAAATGCTTGAAACTAGAACAAAAAGACATAATAAAGAAACATAAACAGAGGTCAGGAAATGCAATCTGGCAGACACGTTAAAGTAGACTAACTGGACTCATACACAATACTTTTGTATTTTATAGACTGTCTATCTATAATGCCACGCCTATAGTCGAAATGTTTCATATACAGTAACAGTAAGAGGGGGGTTATTTTATAATGTAGCCTCCAGCTATAAGTAACAAACTTGTCTCTCCATCCTCTTCAGAGACATTTACATTATACTGCAGGGTAGTTTCTATCCCACATTAATTTGTTTCATTCATTTCCTGTGGCCATCTTGCTCATTTAGAGTTAAGCTTATTCAGGCAGCACCAGAGTCAAACCAGGACATTCTCACTAGCTATTACACATCCACGCCTGCTCCATTTTAAAGGACATTATTTTGAGGAGGACAGAACAATGTCTGTTTATAAGTTGACCTTTGGTGTTGTTCGTGCAGTTTGGTCCGACAGAAGTAGGTTACATCAAGTGGGGACTCTAAAGTGGTCTGGTGTGAGTGACTATGGCTTGACATTCCCTCCACGGTTGTCTCCCACCTTGTCTGGGTGTTGCCAAGTTCTTTATTTTATACAGAAGGCAAATAAGTAACTTTCAACAGCTGATACTGCGGTACTGCAGGTGTCCAACTTGTGTCCCCCTCCACACCCTAAGCTCAGACCTGCCTCAGGTTCATATTCGTGTCACCTCCGTAAAGCTCCTCACTGTGATAATTTTATTTGCATGCCTCAATAAGCAAGAACAACTCAATTATACACTGTAGCCTATAATTACTATAAATAACTGATAATAATAAGTGATTTATGCAAATTACTTCAATTAAGTGTTCACCATGTAATAATGTTAAAAATTCATGTAAAACGACTGTGCTACACAATTGGGTGTTCAGCGGGTATGAAACAATGATGGGGCTTCCTAAAGTTTTATGGAGTGTTTGATATTGAATTAATTCAGATTCAGATTTTAAATGAGAGGTCAAGTGAGTACACATACAATACAATACAATACGATACGATTTATTTTTGTATAGCCCAAAATCACACAAGAAGTGCCGCAACGGGCTTTAACAGGCCCTGCCTCTTGACAGCCCCCAGCCTTGACTCTCTAAGAAGACAAGGAAAAACTCCCAAGAAAACCCTTGTAGGGAAAAAATGGAAAAAACCTTGGGAAAGGCAGTTCAAAAAGAGACCCCTTTCCAGGTAGGTTGGGCATGCAGTGGGTGTCAAAAAGAAGGGGGTCAATACAATACAATACACCGAACAGAACAAATCCTCAATACAGCATAAAAATTAAAATTTTACGAGTACGGACCAGAATTTAAGATGATATCACATATTATGATTTGGATTTGTTTAGAGTCCTGGAGACGTCAGTCATCAAGCTGCCTCCCCCTATTAGCCATTCCACAGCTGAAACATTGCTTGGCCAGCCAATCTGATGAAAGGACCCCTCTACCCCACGATTCCTGCAATCCTCCATCAGGGATGACTTTACCTTAGGCAGGCGAAACAACTTGGCAGGTGGGTCGTGGCACCAAGTGCCACGTTTGAGTACCGAAAAGAGAAACAGAAGAGGTGAGAGTTAGTAACAAATTATAACTATCATGTTACATATGTTTTAGTGCTAATGACTAACAACAGAGATGCAGTCTGTACAGTTAATCAGCATCTCTAGTCAGGATATGCTAAACTGAAACAGTGAGTCTTCAGCCGGGATTTAAAAGCTGAGACCGAAGGGGCATCCCTTATAGTAGCAGGCACACAATTCCACAGTTTAGGGGCCCTGTAAGTAAAAGCTCGACCTCCCATTGTTATTTTATTAATCCTTGGAATCATAAGCAGACCGGCATCTTGAGATCTTAATGTGCGCTCTGGTTTGTAAGTCATGATAAGTTCAGACAAGTAAGCTGGACATTGGCCATTTAATGCTTTATATGTTAAAAGGAGGATTTTGAAATCTGCCCTAAACTTAACCGGGAGCCAGTGTGAGGATTTAAGAGTTATGTGTTCGTATTTTCTTGTTCTTGTTTATTCTTGCAGCAGCATTTTGGATTAACTGGAGGCTGTATAAAGAACAGTTTGAACATCCAGTGAACACCACATTGCAGTAGTCAATCCTACTAGAAATAAATTCATGAATTAATTTCTCAGAATCCTGTTTATTTAGAAAGCTCCGTAATTTCCCAACATTTTTAAGATGGAAGAAACATAATTTGGACAACTTTGTAATATGCGCTTTAAATGACATGCTAGAGTCAAAGATAACTCCTAGATTGCGGGCTAATTCAGTAAAATTAATGGGGATTCCAACTGTGTTAAATGATGACAAAATATTGTAGTGATCAGCGTCATTCCCTCCAACAATTAACATCTCTGTTTTATCTGTATTTAACGACAAGTAGTTCTCATCCATCCACTCCTTTAATTCACTAACACAACTAATTAAAGACAACATCGTAGAAACTTCATTTGATTTAAATGAAAGGTATAACTGGGTGTCATCTGCATACGAGTGAAAATTCACATTATGTTTCCTAATGATAGATCCCAGTGGAAGCATGTAAAGTGAAAACAGTAAAGGTCCCAGTACTGAGCACTGCGGGACACCATATTGAACTTCTGTGTATAATGTACTGTCAGCACATTTCTGTACATATTGGAATCGATTTGATAAATAAGAACTAAACCAAGCGAGCACAGTGCCTGTAAGCCCAACATAATTTTCTAGCCTGTGCAGTAAAATAGAATGGTCAATGGTGTCAAATGCTGCACTTAAGTCTAACAGCATAATTACAGTGGAGTTTCCTTCATCAGAGGATATCAGAATGTTGTACACAACTATTCTAGTGGCAGCTGGACACTGCAGGTCTTAGTGAGCCAATACTGGCATGTCATCCATATGCCTCAGTGAAGAGAAGCTTTTTTAGGAAAGCATTTTATGCATCAGTTCTAGGATTTTTATTTTTTTTTACTTTTATAAGTTGTTCACTTGCCACCCTGCAGAATGAAGCAATTACACAGCATGCCTGCAGGTATTCTTAGTTTGCGCGCACATGTACACATGCTACTTTGTGCAGTTTTTATGAGGACTCCCCATGGACTTGTCTCCAATCATAGTTTATGCTTTCTAAATCCAAGCAAGTGACTCTCTGCAGGAGCAGTCCAAAACTGGACATAAAATGGGATTTAGCTTTTAAATAAAAATAAAATAACTGATTTTACATAGGTCAGCATTTCATGACTGTTTATTGCATGTTTTTTTATTTTAACCCTTATGTCACAGGTGCTTCTAAATCTTAGATATCCTTGTATTGTTGATGGATGGTTCTTTAGCTGTATGTGTTAAAGATAACTAAACATCTGTTAATTTTCATATCCAGTTGAATTAAATATAGGGCTGTGAGGATTAAAATCTTTTAAAAGAGCATTAAGGCCCTGTCAGATTACATGATTTTGCAGTGACAGATTTCATGTATATAATATTAGCAATTCAGGAGAACAAATAGATTTGATTTTGTCAAGTGTAAGAGGTCACTCACGTGCATGAAAAAAGTAATAACCAACGAACACACACCCAGAAGTACAATGCATGCAAAGCAGCTATGAGGAATAAGTAAGGAGTGTTTAGGGCCGCGTGAACAGAACACTGGCTTGTCCCTCTGAACTCTCAAGTTTTATGTACCAAGACAGAATGAAAAGAAAAAAAAGGAGTGAAACTGCGGCTGAACTTGTCTTGGAAAGCAATCTTACAGCATTAGCATCGTCAGGCGTTACGTTACAAAAAATGGTAGCTCAATATGATAATTGCAAATGTAAAACTGTGCTGGAACGTTAATAGAGAGTCATGCAATTTGTCCTGCCCTGCAAGTTCTATTCATGTAATCCTACATTCTCAGTAGATGTGGTCAGCAAAGTTATTAGGAACTGCAGTAGGCAAGTCTGTCATTCCCTCCACCTTAAAACAACCCACCCAAGAGAAATACACATTACACAGCAAATTTACCCACACATATACAGCCATATTCACTCAAACAAGGCTAATCAACCTAATCACCCAGTCTTTGAGATATGGGAGGAAAACCAAAGAATAAAGAACATGCAGATTCCACACAGAAAATGACCATACTGGAAGACTCCAAGATTAAATGGCTTTTCCAAAGGAACACCCAAGTATCTTCAAGTCTTATACATAGTGAATGTAATAATTTCTCATTAAAATGTAAGTACTGATGATAATATTAAGTAATAAAGAAAAAATATTACATTACATTAGATTAGATAAACATTATTAATCCCATGAGGAAATTGCAATGCCTACAGTGGCAGAAACATAAAAATACAAGAATACAGACTCACAGGACAGATAATACAGCCAAAGAATCAATCAATAAATAAATGTATATTGTGCATAAATTTCAAATTTAATTTAATGAGAACGTCAGGATGAAGCATTGACTGGCCTGATAGCAGTGGGCAGAAAAGACCCCCCAAAGGTGCCTCAGAGCACACTGTGGTGAAATGAGCCTGTGACTAAAAGCGCTCCAAGAGAGCACTTCCTGGATGGGATGGAGGGGAATTTTTCAAGATGGCATCCAATTTTGCCACCATCTTCTTTTCTACAACAGCTTCCAGTGTGTCCAGTTTTAGCCTTGTGATGGAGCAGGCTTTCCTGATACGTTTATTCAGGCTTTCTGTTTCTTTTGAGCTTAAGTTCCCAGGAGACTGCAGCGTAGAACAAAGTACTGGCTACTATGGACTGATAGAACATTTCCAGCAGCTTGCTGCATACAGCAAAAGACCTGTGTGTCCTTAAGGAAGTACGGTCAGCTCTGGCCCTTCTTGTACAGAGCCACTGTATTGTCAGACCAGTCCAGTTTGTTGTTCATGTGAACCCCCAGGTACTTGTAGCTCTGCCCAACTTCCATTTTCTTTCCCCAGGATGTTGGAGGGTCCTTAGAATGCCAAAAGTTCACCACCAGCTCTTTTGTCTTGCTGATGTGGAGTTGCAAGTGGTTCTCCCTGTACCATAAGACAAAGTCCACCATAACCGTCCTGTACTCTGACTCATCTTCAATATTTACACAGCCTAAGATGGAGGAGTCATCTGAAAATTTATGTAGGTGGCAAGTGTTGGTATTGTACTGGAAGTCTGCTGTGTAGAGGATAAACTGGAAGGGAGACAGGACAGTTCCCTGAGGTGCTCCAGTGCACACCACCATTTCAGACACATGGTCATTGAGCTCCACATACTGCTGCCTATTGGTCATGTGAGAGCATCAAGAAGAAAAGCCTTGAGCTTTTTTTCCCAGTCGACGAGGCAGAATGGTGTTAAAGGCACTGGTAAAATGGATATAGAACCTTGGTCTTTGGGATGCTTGCCAAAAGAGTACATCTAATAGGACTCAACAATAACTTCTTTCTTCTTATTCTGAATTTAATATAACCTCCACACCATATAACCTTGGGATATTCATGCACTATAAAATCACACCAAAAGCACAACAATCAGAATACTGACAAAACTCTGCAGTTCACTTTTCTTAGTGGTTGAACCAGTATCCAGCATAGATCAGCAGGGGTTTTACTTGCTAGAAGTAATGCAGGTCTAAAGTAAGAAATCAAAGATGTTCAGAAAGTGTCTTGAGAGGACTGCATGATACTCATCTTAAAGGATAAGTTCATTATTTTTGAAGCTGAACTTATTTTTTTGCCAATTATGGAGTGCTTTCTTTGCTTCACCCCAGACACATGCTTTTAAGTGAAGCTGTAGGTATCATTTTTATATAAAAATACATCTTTATGAGCAACTTAAAACAGCAGCCAAAGGGGCATCAACCTAACATGAAATAATAGCCTTAAAGTTTAACTGAATAAGTGATCTTTGAAGCTGTGCATTGATGTAAATTTTGTGATTGCATACATATTATGTGCAGTAAGTATACATCCACGTTGTTTTCACCAAAATATAACCTACATGTATAAGTGCTTTAAAATTAATGATGGTACAGTACCATGGAATAGATATATTAGAGAATTAAAAAATATACAGGTAAGAATGAATGTGGATATGTGTGTGTCCATCAAAGATGGTTCCTGTCTTTTGTTTTCAATGTTTCTTGCACAGACAATGGCTTCTCATCACCTTGTGTTTAATTAGGTAGTGAAGGTCACAGTAAATCACACCAACAGCTGACATCTTTTCTTACAACAGCAAACTTCCTTGAAAGTTTTTTATATGAATTTTTTTTTTAACTCTGATGAATAGAAAAAGACTCTAAACGTTAAAGTGAAAACAGATTTTTGCAAAGCCATCTAAGTGCATTAAAAACATAAGACAGAAAATTTCTGACCATGTAAGATTCAACCCCTTTAATATGACACATGTAAATGACACAACCAACTGGTTATAGAAGTCACAGAATTAGTTCAATGGAGATCACCTGCTTGGAGTTTCAATTGATTGTAGTGTAAGTGCATTTCATCTGGAAGGTCCAACTTGTGGTAAGTCAGTATGGTGGCCAAACCAACACAATGAAAACACAAGGATGCTCTAAGCAACTCCTTTAAATGGAGACTGAAAAGTAGAAGTCAGGAGATTAAATAAAAAATAAAAAAAACAAGTCATTGAATAATCTCTTGTAGTCCAGTTAAATCAATTATTCAGAAAAGGAAAGAGTATAGCACAGCTGCAAATCTGCCTAGTAAGCCGTCCACAAAAACCAAGTCATGCAAGGAAAGGAGGCCACCAAGAGACCTATGAAGGCCTTATAAGCTATAGATAATAAATTAGACTGGACTGCCAATACTGATGCACTGTGCAAGAAAGGACAGAGCCGACTATACTTCCTTAGAAGGCTGGCGTCCTTCAACATCTGCAATAAGATGCTGCAGATGTTCTATCAGACAGTTGTGGCGAGCACCCTCTTCTACGCGGTGGTGTGCTGGGGAGGCAGCATTAAGAGGAAAGATGCCTCACGCCTGGACAAACTGGTGAGGAAGGCAGGCTCTTTTGTTGGCATGGAGCTGGACAGTTTAACATCTGTGGCAGAGCGAAGGGCGCTCAGCAGGCTCCTATCAATTATGGAGAATCCACTACATCCACTGAATAGTATCATCTCCAGACAGAGGAGCAGCTTCAGCGACAGACTGCTGTCACTGTACTGCTCCACTGACAGATTGAGGAGATCGTTCCTCCCCCAAACTATGCGACTCTTCAATTCCACCCGGGGGGTAAATGTTAACATTTAACATTGTACAAAGTTATTGTCTTTTTTTCACCTGCATTATTATCATTCTTTAATTTTATATTATTTATTGTATCAGTATGCTGCTGCTGGAAAATGTGAATTTCCCATTGGGATTAATAAAGTATCTATCTATCTATCTATCTATCTATCTATCTATCTATCTATCTATCTATCTATCTATCTATCTATCTATCTATCTATCTATCTATCTATCTATCTAGTGGTTGAGATAAGACAGACTTTGAAGTCAGCCAGAAGAAGAAGGTTATATGGGCTGATGAGATGAAAATTGAGGTTTTTAAACAATTTTATTTAACTTGACTCCTCTGTCTGTTTGTTTGTCTGGGTCAAATCTTGCAACTGATTTTAAACCCAATTTTGGCGAAGCAAATTTCTCAAATTTTGCATCCGTTTTCAGTATCGATGGCAATACAATAATCAGTCAAAACGGATGCAATTACGCAACAAATTTTGTCATAATCAATGGTTATGCAATTCCAATTAATGCACACACAACAATGATGGATAGAGAATATAATGAGACAAAGGAGTATACAAGTGAGAGACGCATCGGATTGCCCCCATTTGCCTCTTCCAGTGAGTAGATTGGGGAAATATAGGTGCCAACTTTACTTGTTTACTCTTGTGAAGGAGCAGCCTTGATGATCACAGTGAGGAGGAATTGTCTTAAGCTTGCTGTTCTGTCTTGCTGTTTGAGATAAATTTTTTTTCGCAGTGACCAAGCACTAATCTCATAAGAGCCTTAAAAGAAAAATAGAGACCAAAATATAATTCTTTTTAATATTCTAATAATTCTGCAAAGAACATATATTATGTCAGTCAGTCAGTCAGTCAGTCATTCTCCAACCCACTATATCCTAACACAGGGTCATGCTGGAGCCAATCCAAGCCAGCACAGGGCGCAAGGCAGGGCGCCAGCCCACAGCAGACATATATTATGTAATACTTTTAAAAAAGCTTTTAAAAAAATGACTAAAGAAAAATCATTCGCAAAATACTCAAAAACTAAAAAGTAAAAAATAAAGTATGTAAAAAAAATGTAAGAAAATTATTTTATTTACTTTAGTTGTAAATGCACTAAAAAGAAATAAAAAATTCTTCAACCACAATTTTCGTGGGTATATGTGACTAAATAAAATTGTGGGGCACACATACATTAATTCATTCTTTCAATTAATGGAATAGCTACTTTCATCATATAATATAAAAAAAACAACAAATTGTAATTCCCCATCATGCTAAACAAGTTTCAAAAATTGTTTGAATCAAGTAATTTATGTGCACCCCATAATTTTATTTAGTCACATATAACCACTGTCTCAATAATAGACAGAAGACATCAAAAATGTTTGGGGCAGCCATCCGTTTATTATGCCCTGGCTGCAAAATGGGTTTGTGTTAGATGAGTAGTGTTCAGGTTCAAGTCCAAAACAGAAACGAAGACATGTGGCAAAGATGGCGGCTTTAAAGGTCTGGGCCAGAAGTAATGTCATTAAAACAGGAAGTGACATCATCACTGGCGCCAGAACCAGAAGTGACATCACCATGTGATCCCGGAAGTGACATCATCACAAACCCTGTGGGATTTCCTGTGAATGGTCTGCAGAGGACTGAGAGAAAAAGTCAGTGCACCTCGCCACCCCCAGGTCTGGCATGGAATAATCATTATTCTGACCCTTTAGCTGCCTCCCATGCAAACATGTGTGACACCACAAAAATTGTGGTTAAAAAAATCACATTTTGCTTTTTAGAGCATTTATAACTAAAGTAAATAAAATCGTTTTACTTAAAAAAAAAAATGACATACTTTTTTTTGAATCAGTCAGACTAAATGACATGTTTGGCTTTAACCAGTACATAATGCACATCATCAAAAACATACTGTGAAGAATGGTGACAGAAGCTTCATGTTGTGGGGATGCTTCTCTGCAGAAAGCCCTGGAAGGCTTGTGAAGGTAAAATAAATTCAGTAAAATACTGGGAAATTATAAAGAAAATATGAAGGAGTCTGGAAGAAACCTGCTGTTTGGGAGAAGACAGTGAGCGCAAGCATAAAGTCAAATCTACAAAGGAATGAATTAAAAACAACAATGTCAATGTCTTGGAGTGGCAGAGTCCAGATCTCAATCCAATTGAGAATTTGAAGCTTGACTTGAAAGAGACTGAACCCTCATGATCCCAATGTCACTTGACAGAGCTTGAGTGCTTTGTAAAGAAAAATGGGAAAAATGGCAAATGTGTAGATGTGCAAAGGCGATAGCAAGAGACCTGTGGACACAGACTTTTAAGGTTGTCATGGCTGTAACTAATAGATACAAACTTAATGGGGATGAATACTTATGAAGGCATTCGTCATGTCAATGTTGATGGTCGACCAGATTAAGCATCATCAGTTAAACTTATTCTTCCTGCTTTAAACCTTGCTACCCATTCATAAACTTTTCGTTGAGCCTTGTGCTGTTTTCACTTCCATACTGAGACAACATCCTTTGGTGAGGTTTAGCAGGTTTTACTCCCTCTGTCCAAAGAAATCTCACTACAGTGTGTTGTTCAACAATGGTGCAATCCCTCAGCGAAGCGATCATATTCATTTGACCTTGGCTTCAACTAGACTAACAGCAGAGCACTGCTCTGTGCGTGTTCAAACTACCCATAAGCCATCACAAACATATTGAATTGAGTCTCAGCTTTTATCTTTGGGGTTACCGTGTCATTTTCAGCTTTCCTTTACTTTTTGATTTACCCTCATATATCTCAATATGATGTGGATATATAAATATCACACATACAGTTATAAAAGGACCCCATTATAGCCTAAGTAGTTAAAATATACCAGAATACCAAGCTATATTAAAAAAACAAAAAAACATGAAACAATCGGTACTTTCATAATATGAATCTAATGGAGATTTACCTATTTCTGGTTAATATGAAATCAGAGTTAAGTAGTGGGAAAGGCAACATTTTTTCCATTCAATATTACAAAAACATAGTCAGCTCATTTTTTTCATATTAGCTTTTTTTCTGCATATGGGATCTCATTTTAAAATGTTAAATTTCCCAGAGAGATTAATTATCTTTTTTTTGTCTTTTGCCTTGATTTTACTTGTTTCCCTGAAACCCCAGATCTGTGGTTGCAAGGGCATATGTTAAGAATAGGTAGATAAGAAATAACGAAAATCATTCGCAGAAAAGTCATTACTCCCAAGTGGACTTGCTCTTCACAAGGCAGCCATTGAATTGTTTAATGGTGGAAGTAATTAAGTCATTATGCAACTGACAGGACAGAGTTTTAAGCATATGAAAGGTGAAGAATATTTTCATCACTTAGCCAAAAGGAGCTATTAAATTTTGAAATTTGTTAATCATGACATGATTTTCAAATTAGTTTTAAATCTTGAATCTGACACTTAATGTTTACTGTGCATATTTACTGTAGTAGGTTTAAGCAGTTGGCTCTACTGCTTCATAGTTCCGGAGTCCCGGGCTTGATTCCCCACTTTTCATGGTCAGTACACAGTTTGAACATTTTCCTACATTTTTCAGTGATTTCTTCCAATTCCCAAAGATTAGGTTAACTCTGAACTAGCCCACCTTAACTAAGTGTGTCTTTCCACCCCCTATGATGATCTGCTTTATGCCAATCCTACTCTTTGAAAACATGATTTAGACTAATGGATATAAGAAAATGGATGAAAGGGCATTTATTAAAGTCTTATGAGCAGTCAGGAATTTCATATTTTAGCTGTACTCACTCAATATGGTGAGTATTATTGTTGACAGCATTCAAGTTTTAAAGAAACTGTATGTTTTTTCAGACATAGAAAGACGTGTAAGATTTGTTAATGTATTTTCTAGATATATTTTACAGTTAATATAAAATTTACAAACACAAGTAACATTCAATCAGTCAACCAACAAATCAATCTTTACTTTATAAAGCACATACACTGTCCCAGGATGTTTCACATGACAATCAGGGTTAAAATAAACTATTCAATGCACCAACTCAACAGAATAATAAAGAAAATGTGAGCAGAAAAAGCTTAAGGAATACCAGACTAGAGACAGCAAATATAAATGAAAGCAATACAATTCAAGGGTCATTCAGCATAAAGCTATAAAACAGAACACACAGAAATAGTAACAGTCAAAATAACAGATAAGTAACAAAAATGGAGACTGAAAGTGTACAAGATTTAAACAGAAAGCATCAAAAGACAATTTAAATACACCAACATAAAAAATTACAAAGAACAGAACATCACAATAGTAATAAAATGATGGTTTGTAGGATCCTAACATAATGACTGGCTAATCAAATTCAGGGGTTACAAAAGACCAGCTCCCTATACTGGCATCATTAGGGGCATGGTGGAAACCAACTCGCGACAGGGTGTGAGTCCATCGTAAGCCCCAGTCTAATGCAGCGTTTCTCAACCTTTAAGTATTTGCGACCCGAGTTTTCATAGCAGTTTTAATCGCACCCCCCTAACATTTTTTTGAAAGGAGCCCACTAATACCAGTTTGTTCTTTTTTAATTAATGATATATCATAGATGCATATTTTATTATACCTACTTAACGTTTATCGACATTTATCTAACTCTATATTTATTTTTCTAGTATCAGAATGTAGATTAAGTTAATTTGTTTTGGTTTCAATAGATGTATTTTTCATATTTTCGATTCTTGTTTTCTTTTTTTCACATCTTCGCGCCCCACAGTTTGAGAACCACTGGTCTAATGTCTCGTGTAACAGGCAGGAAGTCCAAGAGAACCAACGTATTTTGAAATCAGCACAGGTTGTGAAGGTCTTTCCTTTATAAGCCAGAATTAGCACTCTTAGCCGAGTCGCTACATAAAATTTATTGTAAATCTTAATTTTATTACAACTAAATTGGAATTAAGGTTGATATGGTGGTCTGTAGGACACTAAATGCCATCAGTAAAATAACGACTAAAGAAAACCAGAAGATGAATAATAAGGACTGGCTAAAGGTCAGAATACTGTAAAAGGTCAAAATAATATTTTTCAAAGTCCAATACACAAAGCAGGAGTCAAATTTAAAAAAAATTAAAGCAGAGGAGTGCCTCACAATAACTAGATTTTTTAGCCTTAACTATGTAATAAGGCATTGTTTATTTTTAAGAATGAATCCCCAAACTAGGAAGTACCTTCCAATGGTGCAGTCATCTTATATAGACTGATGTTATGACATCACAGATGACGATCAACAAGGAATTTTAAAATCATTAAAGTGACCAAAATTGTCTATACAGAACTGCAAAAAGATGAGACGGTTAGAGGAGGAGGAACGCCAAAGACACCAAGGCTGATTGTTAAAATGCCTGGTCTCAGATGCACCTTGGATGATAATTCAACATTATTAAGTGTCAAGTCACTGATTTCACAAGAAATGTTTCTTAACTGCAAGCAACTGTGGATGTGGAGGGTCAATAAAAGCCTTTGAAACTTATGAAATGCTTGTAATTATACTTCAATATACCATAGAAACATCTGACAAAAAGATCTAAAACACTGAAGTAGCAAACTTTGTGAAAACCAATACTTGTGTCATTCTCAAAACGTTTGGTCACGACTGTACTCTCTGCTGTTGAATGCCATATATTGATGCAATAATCAAAATGCCAAAAGGATATCATAGCAGACAGAAGCACTGCTCAAACGTGTGATGCCAAGTAGCTACAGTGGTTTACGTGTATGTCTGTCTATCTATTCTGTCTCAGCACTAATTACAATGCACACATTAAATCATTGAGCTTCTGTTACCTTGTGCTACTGAGCACCTGAATGGATAACAATAATTTTAGCTTTTTTATTTTCTCTCAGCATCAAGTCTTCTGTTTAGCTTTATTTGCGATCTTCCTGAAGCCCTGGTGGTTTAAAGTGCACGCACTGGAGGAATTTGAGGAGGGTGTTTTAAGAAGAAGCCTTAAGGGCAGAGCTTCTGCAGTGGATGGTTTGGCTTCTATTCACTACAAACTTTTTAACGAGTTGTCCCCAGACACGTTTTCACGTTTGAGAAACACATCTGGCCCCACAAGACTAACCACCAGCTAACATTACAAGGTGAGGAAAGTTTAAATGAGTCTGGAAATTCAATGACACTGAACACTCTACAATTTTTATACAGCATGAACTAGTGCAGAAAATTGAAACTGAAGATGAAGTTTATCCCTTTGTAGCCAAGGTCCAATGTGCATACTTCTGAAAGATAAAATTAATTAATGTGATTATATTAATTTGAAATAAAAACTTTTTTTTAGTCCTTTACACTGCTAGTCTGGTTTGTGCAGATCCCTCTCCCTTCCAGTTTGTCTGTTGACATGCACAAGACAGTAATGGTACATTCCCAAAACATTGATGAAGAATGTGTGTATTGAGCTGTCATTAAATCTTCTGAAATCTTGCAGGGTTCAAGCTGGCCATCACTGTATTGTAAAGTTTACTTATGAGGTTACTAATATTAGATTTGAATGCACAATGGAGGATCTTGAACTTGAAAATACTGCTTATGAGAAAGAGCTGGGAGCAGTAGTGGACTCGTCATTATCCATATCAAAACAATGATCAGGAGAGATCAAGAAAGATAATAGGATGTTAGGTGATATATATCATGATACAAATTAAGGGAGGTTATGCTTAAGCTTTATAACTTACTGGTGAGGCCTCGTCTGGAGTACTGTGTGCAGTTTTGGTCTCCAGACTATAAAAAAAAACAGCAGCAACAGAGAAAGTCCGAAAGAGAGAAACAGGGTTGATTTGGGGACTAAGAGGTATGAGCTTTGAGCAAACAGAGATTAAGAGACGATGAGATTGACATGTTTAAAATTGTGAAGGGAATTAATTCACTGGACCTAGGGGTATTACTGTAGTAATATGAATTCAGCAAGATCACGGAGGCACAGTTGGAAACATGCTAAGAGTAAGTGTCACAAAAACATTAGAAAGTTCTTCTTCACACAATGAACTATAGGCACATGATATAAATAATCAGGTTGTGTGGTATAGATAAGTGCTTTAGGGATCTTCTGATATTTTGAAGGAATTAGGTAGAAAGGATTGGTGATCTTTATTGTGCTGAATGGTCTATTGTCATTAAAATTAATATATTGAAAAGCAGAATGTGAAAGTGCTCTGCAATATGAGCAGGTTACTGGGTTGCATAAAGTGCACATGTGCTATAGCCTATTGGTTGAGATGTTGCCACACTATTGCCCTTTTATCTAGAGTACCTGCAGGCCCCAGATACATGCCACCCTGCCTATAAAGTCAATGTGTTTGAGACCCTGAATAGGAGATACGTTAAACTATTCAAGTAAGAGACCTTTTACTTCTAGTCTGAGCTCTTACCATGCTGAACAGAAGTGGAATGCATGATGGGGAAGTTAAAACACAAAACAAGAAGGTTATTATTATTATTACTTCAAACTTATGCTTACTTCACTGGGGATCTCAGAGAACTAACCTTGAGCTGATAACAATGTCTGAAGCGTTCACTGTGCAGTGAGAAACTGCAAAAGAAAGTCAAAATGTTGTGGTACCAGTGTGTGTTTGGTGAGAAATGGGAGCTGATGCCCCCCACCTCCAATTTCAGCTGCTATTATAAAGAGTCCTCGATTTCTATTGCTATATTTTTGCTTTGCTTCAGAACACATATTCTGCAAGAAAAGAAGCCACCTGGGAGAGGGATGGTTATCAGCATCTTACTACTCCTACTTAAGCTGAATGAAGATTTAAGGGACTCTGGTTATATGATTCTGTGCATCTCCATATATCTTCTGTTATTGGTTTTAATGCAAATAATTTAAATCTTCAAGTAAAAGCTTAAATGTCAATGCCTTTGTCTAATTATTACTAGCGAGTGTGTGATAATTAGACAATTAGACTTGTCTAGCTTCAGTCCCTTAAGGGCACTTGAAGATGTGAGGGTGAATTCCTCAATCAGCGATAAAACTGGATCGAAGTAAAGGTTTGGAAGTAAAAGACAGTCGTAGTCAGCAGGCAGCCCGCCATTTGAGGTCTAGAGGGTTGAATATGCAGGGGTACAATATGGACATTGATGGAGGTAAGAGGTTAGAGGTAACAGGTATATAGCTGGCTGAACTATCTTCCTATTTCTAGGTATGAAAACAGCCTAAGACATTAGTTGGCACCTTTCATGATTTATTATCTAATAACATGATAAAACAAAGAGAAATTATAAAGAAAATTGAAACAAAAAATAAAAATTAATATATTAGAAGAAAAAAAAATATCAGAATGCTAATATATTCCTGGCTACTGTGTTACTGAAATAACAAGGAAAGGCAATAACAAATGGGAATAAAAAATGAACACACACAGAGATAAAAAGCAACACAAAAAATTAATCAACCACATGTTTCTGACATAATGATGTATGCACCCACACTTAAATTAACATATAATCTGATAACTAAAATATCAAGCACAGCTACGATATAAAAAGATAAAGAGTAAGAGGAAAGGTGTAATGTGACACATAGTCTAATCAAACTGAATAGCAAAGATCTTGTAGACAAAGGAATAGCAATTGAAAAGCCAAAGAGAACCAGTGGGTCTTCAGTCTGGATGTGAACATACTGTACACACAGATGGAGCCTTATAGGTCAATTCAGGAAGAACATGAGACATAGATATGCTACATTGCTTGGGTTAACACCTGAGAGAAAATGACTGTTTCAGGAACAATATGTTGTAATTACTTACACCACACTAACTTATCTTGGTTAAATGACATGATACTAACCTGTCTGCTGTACCACAATAGACAAAGGATGTTGTTATAAGCAGATACAATTGTTAGGATGCAATTCATAAAGTAGCAACCAGGAATTAAAGGGATTTGGAAGAGACAAAATCTAATAACAAGCTTCTTCTTTTCTCCCTTCTATATGTGGTCGATGTGCTTCATCAACCTTCTCCACATAGCTCGGTTCTGCACCTCCTCTCCTGTCAAAACCGTTTCCTTCAGATCATGTTTTACTTTATCTGTCCACCTCTGCTTCAGACTCCCTCACTTTCTCTTCCTCTCTACTTCCATTCCCATCACTCTTTTGCCCACATAGTCATTATCTCTCCTCATGTCCATACCACTTCACCTGACTTTTCTGTCCTTTCTTATCTCTTCAAGTTTTGTTGAACCTCTGATTGTCTCATTTCTTTTTCTGTCCTTTTTTGTAACTCCACACATCCATCTCAACATTCTCATTTCTCCCACATCTAACTTCTTCTCCTGTGCTCCCTTTACTGCCCATTTCTCAACTCCATACATCATTGCTTGTCTTACCAATGTCTTAAAAAAACCTTACATTTAAACTTTGCCTTAATTCTTTGATCACACAATACTCCTGATACCTTCTTTCAATCGTTCGAGCCACACAGCACTCTGTGGGTTATCTACACATCTACCTGTAGTTCTCCATCTTTGGCTACCACTGATCCTACATATTTAAATGTATCCAATTTTATTAATAGCTCACCCTGCAGGTGAACTTCTGAATTCCTATCATCATTAAACCCCATATATTACGCCTTTTTCCTATTTATGTTAAATCTTCTTCTTCCAAAGCCATCTTTCATGCTTCTAACTCCCTCTCCACTTCCTACTTTCTGGTGTTACATAACAGAAAGTCATCAGCCAAAAGCCTGTACCAGAGGTATTCATCTTTTCTCCCACGAGTCAGCACATCCATAACCAGATCAAAGAAGTCAGGACTTAAAGCAGATCCTGGTGCAGACCTACTCTAAATCACTGGGATCTTATCTGTTACCCCAAAACTGCTTTTAACCAGACTCCAGGACAATCCATAGATACTTCTCTGGTACTCTTTTCTCTCTCATGCAAGTTCAGAACTCTTGATGTTGTGCTGTATCATAAGCCTTCTCCTAATCAATAAACACCCAAATGCAAACCTGTCTGTTTTCTTAATGCTACTCTATTATCTGTTTCAATGCAAAGATTGCATCAGATGTTCCTCTTCCTGGCAAAAAACCCAAGAGCTCCTCCTCGATGGTAGCCTCTCAGCTATGCCTTCTCTCTGTAACCAAAATGTAATAACAAGAAGGGGCCAGAAATCAGAAAAGTATGCAAGAGTGGAATGAAACAAAACCAGAGACACTAACCAGAAATCATGGTTCAAGTAAGGCAAAGCAAGAAGTTCTATAACAACAGTCTTCTTGGAAGTGCCTTTTAGCTTACACCTACACTAACAGAAAAGACTGAAGGTTGAAGGAAGAGATCCAATATGCAGATACTGTACATTAATAACCAGCCATCATCTTATATAGGAAGTCAATGATTCCATAACATTTTGAAATTGTGAATATATGGCTGGTAATGTTGTTCGTGGCAACGGTACATCAAGGCCACAGCCATGAGATCCAAATAGAAAATGTTGGCTGGAAGGCAGTGGGGACTGAGTGAGATGGAAATACTCTGCTTTGTTTCGCTTACAGCTTGCCCCTGCATGAACAGCTTTAGTGGAATCCTCCTTCAACTCACACTTTAAGGAAGCTGCTTCTGAGAACTTGTAATCCAGATATTAGGGGTTTGCGAGTGGCCATCGGCAGTTACCAGAGTGCACAAACGTGCAATCTGGGATGATGGATTATGGTGTAATTCTACTGCAATAAACAGGTAAATAGTTGTGAAATCATTGGTAAGAAGGTCCCAAAACATAAACATATTTTAAGTATCACAAAACCAAAGTGGAAACAAGTTCAATGGGCACAAATGAGTTCCAGGCTGTTAAATACCCCACATCACAACAGAGGTTTTACTTTATGCAAAAGTTAAAAAAAAAGAAAAAAATCACTTTATGATAAATAATTCAAAGTTCTGTGCAATTTGGTGCTCATGCTGTTCTTATACAACTGTACGTGGTGAACTATTGTTAACATTTTGAATATTCAATATATCTGAGTGAATACTTCAAAGTTCTTTTTCAGCTCTCTAGGTAGATGGGAGTGGATATCTGATCTGATTTGAATAAAATGTGCTACTTTTTTTCATTTTAAAGAAATCTTTAAAATCAATCAAATGTAACTGAAAATAGATGAATGGCTTAAAATAGTAATCTAAATTATATAAACTACAGCATATTAGACAAAACTACAAGGTGACTTATTTTAATGAATTATCATAATTAGGTCACTTTGACGTTCTTCAAACTGCAAACCTGCGTACTTTGAAACATCTTAATCAGTAGTGCCCTGGAGGGTGCAGAGACATTTAGGGGCTTCTCTGAAATGAAATTCAGAATCAAACTGGTTCAGATCTTTCAACCAATTAGGCACAGGCTTTCGGCCATGGTATTGTATGCAAGGCCACTGAATTCAGGGCTAATGTGTGATTTAGAAGTAAAATTTTAATTGAGATTCTCCTGGTTTCATGACTGATTTTTAAAGAACCTTGTCTCCACACTAGAAAATACATCAACTTTCATTGTAGTTGCACAAAAGCTGAAATAAGATTCCGTCTGAAGAGGAATGTTTTGACTGTTTTGTCATGCTGAGTCGTCCCAATCTGAGGTTGCACTCTGGAGCAGGTTTTCTTGAAGGACCTCTGTGCATGTGGCAGCATTCATCCTTTCTTTCAATTCTGACCAGTGTTCCTGTCCCTACCACTGAGAAGCACAACCATAGCATGATGATGCCACCACAATGCTTCACCATAGGGATGCTATAAGGCAGATGATGAGCAGTGCCTGGTGTCCTGCTCAGGGTTTGTTCCTGCCTTTCCCCCTTTGCTAGCTGGGGTAGGTTCCAAACCGTGACCCTGATCTGGATTGAGCAGGTTAGAAAATGACCTGACATGAGCAGTGTCTCATCTTTACGAGATGAAGTGCTTGGAGTTCTGTCCAAAGAGTTGATTTTGTCTCATCAGACCAGACAATCTTTTACCTCATGCTCTCAGAGCTAAACTGTCACATGCCTTTTATTCAAGATTAGCCACTCTACCATAAATACCTGATTGATGGAGTGTGGCCAATGGTCGTCCTTTGAAAAGGGTTCTCTCACCTCAACAAAGGACTTCTGGAGTTCTGTCAGAGCTGCCATTTGTTTCTTGTTCACTTCCCTGACCCTTCTTGCCTGGTTACTCAGTTTGGCTAGACAGCTAACACTAGGAAGAGTCAGAAGGAGTCGTAGTGGTTCCAAACTTCTTCCATTTCACAGTTATTGAATCCACTCTGCTCCTGGAAGCACTCAACGCTTCAGAAATGGTTTGATACCCTTGTCCTGATCTATGTCTCACTACAATTTCATCGCTAAGGTCTACAGAGAGTTCCTTGGACTTGATGGCTTTGTTTTTGTGCTGACATGCAGTGTAAATTGTGGACTATAGAAAGGTGCACACACCTATGTATGTAAACGATGTCCAATCAATTCAGAACTTCAGTGATGTTCTAGGCACATCTCAAGAAAAATAAACCTAACCTGGATGCACCTCACCACAATTTGAAGCGCCACAGCAAAGAATCTGAATACTTACATTAACGAGGGATTTCAGTTTTTGATTTTTAACAATTTTGCAAATTTTTTTCTGCTAACAAGTTTTCATTTCATTATTATGGGTTATTGAATGTAGATTGTTGGGTAAATTTATCCATTTAAATTTAAATCTCCAAGACACTAAAATGTGTAGAAAGTGAAGGGGTCTGAATACTTTCTGAATCCACTGTACGCAGGATAAATTGAAACCTTTAAAAGTATTCATGAAATGGCCAAAGAGCAAAACTTCTGGTTTGCTTTATGTCTCATGAAGATTCAAGTGAACTTTCCTCACTCCTGCATACTGCAGTGTTCCACTGGGAATGTTGTTCCTTTAGCCCCCCCAACAACCCCCCCTTCCAACACAAAGTGGGCATACAGCCTTCTTTACTCTCACTGGGGAAAACATGCAGCACATCTTCAATAAGTAATCACTCTTATGAAAGCAACACTGCAGATAAGTAACAGTTACTACTATAGGGGAGCCGTTTAGATACAAACCACATGCTCCTCTTCTTTGTGACTTATTGTTTTCATTTAAGGTGAAATATGTGACACACATGAAAAAAAATCTTTCTGCAAGATTAAATCACCAGATTGTAGCCAGAGGACTTGCTTGAACAGTCGACAACAGTTATAATGTGTTTCAAATATGGGGAGGCTATCTTAGAAGTGAAGAACATATTTCACCTGCCAGTATTACAGATCTGTTGGAAATAAGCCAAAAATAATTTAGTTTGAATTTTAAACTTGACAATGGACTTTATCTTTTTTTTTTTTTAATACACAGATTTTCATTTACATTCTTATTATGGAGTTAATTCATTTTCAAACTTATTTAATCCAATGTAGGGCCATGATGGCTAAGGCATCCATTCTGGTGACGTGAAGTGCAAACCAGGAACTGGTCTCAGAGGGGGTGAGAGCTCATTGTAGGGTACACTCTCACACACTACTTTCACTCCCATCAGGCCAACTGACTGCAAAGAATCAACTGCAACATACACTTCTTTGTCAAGAGAAGTGAATAAAAAGAGGTCCTGAAAAAAACAGACACAAGGAGGCAGTAGTGCTTACCATTATCCTGTCATTATAACTCATTGCTAAATTAAGTTGCGGTTCATACTCCAAAACTGATTTTTACCCCAGGCCAACAAAATTTGGACTTTATTGCGTCTTTCAAAGTGAATAGAAATAACCCATGTTATAATAATGTGATAGAAAAAAGGGGCATCAGCAAGCCCCAAACCCCAACACAAACACATCAAGAGCCCCAGGTTCAAATAAAGGATGATTTTTATTAACACACAATACTGTATCTCCAATGTAACACAAGCACAGCTTTTTCTCTCTCCACAATTCACCTCTCACCACCGCACTACCCTCCTCCAGTTGAGTGTTGCTCTTCGTCCTCCCAGCTCCGACTCTTCTGGGTCTGATCCCCTTCTCCTCCTCAGCCTGTCTAGCCCATGTGGCATTTACAATAAATAATTACTTTTATTATTTTATTCACTTAAATGCAGGCACTTCTTATTTTGTGTTTTCATCTGGTCTCAGGTATATATTAATTGCCATGTAACAACAACAACATTTATTTATATAGCCTGTTTTCATACTAATGATGTAGCTTAAAGGGCTTTACAGGATGAAGAAAGAAAAAAAAAGAAAAAATATAAAAATAATTAGGCAATACTGGCTAACATAGAATAAAAATAAGGTCCGATGACCAGGGAGAACAGAAAAAACAAAAAAACTCCAGACGGCTGAAGGAAAAAAAAACAAAATCAGCAGGGGTTCCAGGCCACGAGACCGCCCAGCCCCTCTAGGCATTCTACCTAATATAAATGATCTCAATCAGTCCTCATGGTTTTCAGACTCTACGTGGAAGAATTAGACGATGATGGTCATGTGGGCCTCTGGCCTTCGTGTAGTTACATGTTTAACAGCAACAGATCTATAAACTGGCAGACTCTTAGAGAAAATGTTTCATGCAAGAGCAAAAACAAGAATTTGGACCTTGTGATGATGTGTAGAGAAAGGTGTGGTCTAATATTGATTTCTGTGCAAGCCCTCGTCATGAAACATCACTGATTTTGTGGTTTGATTGACATTTATGCCAGGGGTGACAGGGGAGACTGAACTGGATACAACACCAGCTTAAAAAAGGTAAGTTCCGAGTTATAGAGTAAAGTATGCATGTTCTATTTGGAGGTGGGGAAGGAAGTATGCTTCATGTTTGGGATTGGATTGACTGGTTAGCATCGGCTACTCCCATTGGCCAGTAGTCCCGCCCTTGCCTAATTGCTTTTGCTCTCCAGTAATCTTTTACCTAAAAATATAACTCATGCTTTTAAAATGCTTTGAAAATGTAATTTGCACTAACATGGACTTTTGGCAGTAATCTAGTGCCATACTTGGTATGAAGGATCTATTGATTCAGACACTTCTTCCATATCCTGGAAGTGACATCAGAAACACAAGAAACTGAGATTCATTAGGCCAGGTGATAATTTTGCAGTGTGGTTGTGTTCTTTAGCCATCAGTTAGTCACTATAACAATGTTATGCATGCTGATTTCCTTCTCTTAGCACCACTCTTGTTCTGTTATTTGCTGCCTGACTAACCCATCCTGTCAATTGTGTCAGTCTCAATTTGCCTCTTTTATTGTTTGTTTGTTTCTGGTTTATGGCTGCCTGGATATTGAGTGGAGGCTATTTCACCTGTGCATTTGTCATTGATGAAAATCCCAGAGGGTGTTTTTCAATCTCTGATGTATGAGTTTTGAATCATTTGGTGCGAAATACCATATTGTGTTGAAAGCCACTCAGTCTTGTTCCGGTATCTGAGAAGGGGCTCTTCACTTTTATTTACTCATTGGAAGGAGGATGTTGTTTTGTAACATTCACAGACTTGATTAGTGGGAGTTTGAGATTTTCCTCATGGTTAAAGAAAGTGTGCTTTTCCAAAATTATCATTTATGCAATGAGCTCTATATCTTATTGCCGTAAAGGCCTGGTTTTGTTGAATTTAAGGGTGCAGACACTTTTCACTGCTATTAAAGGTTACAAATACAAATATTTATTGTAATTTCCAACTTTACTTGTTAACTTTTTTACAATAAGTACACAAGCAAGTCAAGTGACTTGTTCAAAGTCCAAGTTGAGAAATAGACAGAGCACTATGGTGAATCAAATGCCTTATTCGAATGCAAAGTTGAATGCCTTATTTAATGGACTAGACCGCCTACCAAATAAAAATGCTAGTTATTATGTCTCAATAATATATGGCTAATTAGAAAATATTTACTGTGTGTCTGTACAATAATTTGAGACACTTTATCTAATCTTTGTGGGACAATTTAACTAACATACGAGTGATTATTTCTTTATACGTAATACAATTTTCAGCCTTTCCTTCCTAATAAAATGGCCTTTCATGCTTGTTTATAGCACAGCAAGCAATATCTCACAAACTAAGCCTGCCCAGTAACATGTGAAATGAGTCTGCTGTGGACCATGCAAAAGTTATGTATATATTAATACATTAAGTACCATCTGAAGCATATTTTCTCATTATGCTTAATGGAATGGAAATTTGTAAACTTCATGGTATTATTTATTTATGTTGTACAATTTACATTTTTTTTTAAACCCCAGCATGGATGGACATAAACAATCATTCTGTAAAACCCACAATTATGTTATCCATTTAGAAAAATTGACACCTTTGACCTGGAAAGTTCAAGCAGAGGACTAAAGTATTACTCCAGATGAAGAGACATATCTGCATCATTTATGGAATAGGTTGTCAGGTTGGGCATCCTGGCTGCATAGTGATGGTAACAGAAAATGGAGTTTATAGTGAATAGAAACAAAACCTTCTCCATCTGCATGGCAAAGTGAGAACGTGACAGCACTATAGGTAGTGCTGACTGAAACGAGCAATTTTCAATTTGCATATAGTCTTGTGAAACTGACACAAAAATTCATTTTCCATTTGAGAAACATGAAACTCATTTTGGGGTTTTAAATCTTTTTTGGAGGAAAGGAATAAATACTGCTCCTTAAAGTCTTGGTCACACTTCAGAGTTTACCTGTGTTCTTTACTTCAGCAGCGTCAAGCATTTAATCCATACCACTCTGGTAAAATGAACTCTATGTATGCCTCTTAATCACATCACCATGGATGTGAAGTACATTTTAGGTGTACTCACATATATTGCATGAAGCACCTGTTGAGAAAGTTCATATCTGTCTGTCTACATACTCTAAAACAACTTGGCCATCCATAGACCAATTTTGTTGAGATGTGGAACACTTGTTCTTAAAATTAATTTGTCAAGACAGATATCTTGATATCTTGTACAGTTCACACTAAGTTTTAAAATTTCAAAATGATAAGCTTTAGTATATTGGTGAACTCCATCGTAAAATGGGAAAACATTCCGTGTGTCTTCATTTAGGAATTCGTTTTGCTTGAAGTTGTATATTCGGCATATTTTCCTCTTTGAATTGTCTGACAGCTGCTCGGATGCCCAATACAAGTGAGTCAATCACCGAGCAGAGTGCATGCGCAAACAGATTAGACAACAGTGCCCTTTGCCTGCAATTTTAGGTAGGTTCACTAATAAGACTACAAAAGGAATCACTTCTCTGAAAATAAATGGAAATAGAAAGAAAAATATTGTATGCATATATAAGACTGAATTGATTGAACAATATTATTTTCAGATTATTATTGTGAAGAGCCAACAGTATCAACATGTAACAAAATGGTGTTTGAATTCATTAATAATATGGGAAAGGTGTAGCTGCCCAGAAATATGATGGCTTTAGAAATGGACAGTGGAATTGGAATTGTTCCATACATGCACAAACCATTGCGGCAAGCCCCTGATCCTCTTGCCAGTCGTGTATCATTTCTATTCCCATAATGTAATAAATCAGTTCCTTTCCAAATTCTTACCTATTTACATAATTTTATCAAATTGCTGTTATGGTATAAGGCGCTATATTAGTGCAGACCCGACACAGACTGATACTGGAGGCACTTGAAAATTAAACAAAAAGACTTTATTTTCTTCAGCTGCGGGGCACGTCTTCTCTGTGTCCCACCGGCCCTACACAGTCCCCAAAACACACTCTTCTTCCTCCACTCCTCCCAGGCAGCTTTGTCCTCCTCCTCCTGACTCTGGCGCGCTGAGTATTGGCTGCTGGCTCCTCTTATAGCCCACCCAGAAGTGCTCCAGGTGATGATTGACCTAATTCAGGCTGCACTTCCGGATGTGGCTGCACCACAGCCCACATGGGCTCAGGAAGCCATGCAGCTCCCCCTGGCGGTGGCCATGGAGTCCAACAGGACTGAGCTCCTGTGTTCCATGCTTGTGGCCCCAATGCAACCACGGGGGGCTGCCACCAAGCATTCCGGGGGACGTAGTGTGCAGCCTATGGCTGCTCCCCCGGATTCAGTGGCAAAGGGGCGTCCCAGCTGGGCATGGGTTCCGGCTGTCTGCCACACTGTGTTTTAACTAATATTAATAGCTAGATGGGAACTTATTTCAGTTCCTTTCCTTGTTTCATAGGTTAATATGGATTGTGATTTTATGTGGGCGGCACTGTGGCGCAGTGGGTAGCGCTGCTGCCTCGCAGTTAGGAGACCCGAGTTCGCTTCCCGGGTCCTCCCTGTGTGGAGTTTGCATGTTCTTCCCATGGGTTTCCTCTGGGTACTCCGGTTTCCTCCCACAGTGCAAAGACGTGCAGCTTAGGTGCATTGACGATTCTAAATTGTCCCTAATGTGTGTTTGGTGTGTGTGTGTGTGCCCTGTGGTGGGCTGGTGCCCTGCCCGGGGTTTGTTTCCTGCCTTGTGCCCTGTGTTGGCTGGGATTGGCTCCAGCAGATCCCCATGACCCTGTAGTTAAGATACAGCAGGTTGGAGGATGGATGGATTTTATGCTAGTATTGGTCATTTTGTATTAACAAATATTTTTCAAGTACTAATTATAGCATTCTACTGTATTGGGTTTACGTTAAAAAATAATATACTTAAGAAAACCGAACAACAATTAGTGAGACCCTCCACCACTAACACACATCATTCTGAGCCATTTTCACATCATCTGAATTGTAGTCTTCTATGTATGAAGGCTTTTGAGCCACCACAAGCCTCTTTGTGCTCCATTTTTAACTCCAATGCAAATTACTATTGAAAAGCAAATATTTTATGTGGTGTACTAACTCATGGAATAGCATTCTATTGTGTCTATTACATTTGAGTATGACTCAATGTTACCAAAATTATTTAATAAACCAAAATGTACCAACTGACTCTTGGATGAAGTAAATAAAAAATATGAAATGCTCCAACTTTCATATCAGTTTCCTTAGTCGCCGGTCGCAACTGAATATTATGCCATGCATACATTATCTGACTTCTTTCAAAATGTGATATTCTGCCTACTTTCCCCACAAAGACCCACTAACATAAACCATTGTGTGCATTAGTGGGGCATCCAGACAGGAGAACTCGATATACAGATAGTTACCTTGAACCCCCATCTGTTAACTAGTAACCACATTATGCTACTTGAAGATGTGTCCTCTTCCAGTGTTTATTTTCTTTTCTTTTTTTTAACTCAAGACCTTTATTTAAATACTAAATGACAGACAGACACTGTGGAATTAATGCAGGCAAACACTTTTAAAAAGGAGCTAAATGCTTTTGTTCTTGTGTCAATGCCACTTGAAGCAAAACACAAATTATTTCATAAATTATTTTGGTGAAGTGAAATGCTGACTTTTGCTGCAAATTCATTTTTGTGCAGATTGTTTCACTTGTCGCTAGCTTACAGGTCATGTTTTAGATGTGTACAGTTATGATCGCTTGATAGAATTCATTATGCGATACTGCCAGCACATGCCAGGAGGTGTCAACATTTCATCAAACTCAGTTTAATGTCCTCTTGACAAGGATAGTATTAAATCAAGTTTATGTTTCAGACTTTATGAAGAGGGGACATCATGTGTGGCCTGGTCAGGTTCTCACATAAGGTCAGTAGTGAAAGTAGAACTTGCAGTCTGTGCTGAGCTCAGCTCTTTGTCCTCAAGATTGCTTTGCAGCAGAGGTAATAATAATAATAATAATAATAATAATAATAATAATACATTTTATTTATATAGTGCCTTTCCCATGCTCAAGGCACTTCACAGAGTTTAAGAAAGAACGGCAGGGTGTACAGTATATAGCATTGTACTAAACCAGATAAATAAATAAAGAACAGTAAGACAGTAAAAAAGACTAGCAGACAACATAATTGATGGTCTAGCACACACACACACACAGGTTACATGAGCATCTTGACATTGAGGTAAACTGAAAGAGGGGTAATAAAGTCACGTAGAGCTAAAAGCCTTCCTGAACAGATGAGTTTTGAGTTGTTTTTTAAAAGAATTCATGGAGTCAGCTGACCTGATTAATTTCGGTAGGTCATTCCAGAGTCTGGGCGCTATACAGCTGAAGGCCCTGTCACCCATGGAGTGTAGATTAGTGTGGGGTACAACAAGATTTCCAGAATCAGTGGACCTTAGTGGGCAGACAGGCACTTAGTGATGGAGAAGGTCACTGATGTATTTTGGCGTGAGGTTATTTAAGGCTTTGTAGGTTATTAGTAGAATTTTATATTCAATTCTGTAGGACACAGGGAGCCAGTGAAGGTGAAGCAGGATGGGTGTGATGTGCTCACTGCTGCTGGTTCGTGTAAGGACTCTTGCAGCCAAGTTTTGAATAAGCTGGAGCTGTGATAGAAGATTAGAAGGGGCACCTGCCAGTAGAGAATTACAATAATCGATGCGGGATGTGATAAAAGCATGGACAAGTTTCTCAGCGTTAGAAAAGGAGAGGAAGGAGCGAACACGTGATATGTTACAGAGGTGAAAGTAAGAATGTTTCTTAATGTGATTTATGTGGGAGGAATAAGAGAGGGAGGAATCAAAAATGACATCAAGATTCTTTGCAGTAGAGGCAGGTCTGATGAGATCACCGCCAAGATTGACTGGGAAGGAGCTCATTAGTCCCAATTTGCAGGAGTTCAGTTTTGTTGCAATTTAAATTTAAAGAGTTTTGCTCCATCCAGGTTTTAATTTCACTGAGGCAAGTTGTGAGCTGAGAAAGCTCTGATGAAGTTCCACTTTTAACATTGAAATAGAGTTGAGTATCATCTGCATAAGTCTACCACTTGCCCAGAACTGGATAAGCACTTGTCAAAAATAACTAATAAATGACTGTAAGTTTGTGAACTGTAAGTTTTGAACAAAAATAATCAAGTTCATTGTTTAATCGCAGTCCCAATATTTCAAAGCAGTGTTTTTGTTTCCTTCGAAAAAGTTTATCTTGTGACAAAGTAATTACCAGATCAAAATAAAAATTGGCTATGGGCATTTTTAGATGTTGCACATTAAACATGTGATGTCTAGTTTCTTCCTTTTAAACCATTTTTTTTAATGGTAGGAATGTAGTCCCTACCTCTCTGAAAACCATACACTTGTTAAGTCTCTGATACATACTAAGCATCTGTATGAAAGAAAATACAAGA
This sequence comes from Erpetoichthys calabaricus, assembly GCF_900747795.2. NCBI lineage: Eukaryota > Metazoa > Chordata > Cladistia > Polypteriformes > Polypteridae > Erpetoichthys > Erpetoichthys calabaricus. Next base: position 167,151,588 of record NC_041402.2, on the reverse strand, counting down.
TCACAACCCTTTGAATTTATACAAAAAAAGTCATGCAGATATATCTCCTAAAGAAACGAAAGAATCCAACTCCAGAGCTCCATGTCTTTAATTTCATAAAGCAAATACCATGTTCAGGTGTTGCAGCCAAATCCATAATTCTACTCCAATAAAATATTACCTGCAGATGCAACTTTTAAAATAATACAAAATATGTTATGATTTTCGATAAGCCCTTCACTGGAAATGTATCATTTTCTTGTTGGTTTTAGTGGTCTCTCTATATTACCAAGGTCAACTTCAGTTTTCTATTATGATGATTCAGCCAAAGAATGGCAAACAGACTAAGACAATAATTAAATAATGTAAAATATGAGTCACACATAGGTGAAGCATACTTTTGGTTAGTTGGAAGCATACGCTGATTACAGCACCCACCACATGACCAACCACCTGGATTGGGATTCAAGAGCAGCCGTGTAATGGGTGACACCTCAGCACCACACTGAACAATGTGAGGTTTTTTACAGTGGCTGGAGTGCCAATCCTGCCGTCAACCCCCAGGTTTTCCCTGCAAGGATTTGTTAGAAATTAAAATGAAGTGTTGGCAGAATTATTAAATATAAAGAGAGAGGATTTCACTTTCTCTGTAAATTGCCAAACTTGGCATCTCATCATGGAACTGCATTCTACAAGCATTGTGGTCCACAAGGTCAGGGGCTTATATTTAATATTCATCTAACCACATCAAGGGTCACATATCTCCGGGAGGTTTACCAAGTAGATGATGATAATCCTGTAAGAAATGTGGTAGTGGTACCAACCTAACTCAGAAACACAAGGAAAACTAAGAATAATACAAAAAAGAAAGACTTCACAATAGAAACTCTTCAGGATAAATAAGTGAAGTCAAGGAGAACATAGAAGATGTGATGTGTAATTTACACATGGCTAAAACCCAACAGCAAGTGGAAGAGCGATTAGGGGATACTGTGAAGGGTGTAGTGATCTAATTACACAATGAAAAGCAAGACAAAGACCCAGATACATGCTCAATGCCTCTAAAGAAAGATATTTGATTCTAATTGGCAAACACATTGAGATTCAGTAGCGTGTTGAATTTCTGGACCATTAAGAAGACCTCAGGGTTGCAGGGTTCAACAATCTGAGGAGCTGCCAGTTTGTTCTATAGCTTTGGGTTACTAAGCTTACTGTTTACCTCACAAGGTGTCCCAGGACTTAGTCTGGAAGGGAAATAATAAGGAGGCTTATAGGGCACTTCTGAGCTTAGAGTTGTAAGTAAATGGAGAACAGCTTAGTGGCAGTTTCTGGACTGAAGGGAATATTCAGTTGAATTCGGTTTGTTTTTGTAAAGTGCTCTTCACTCACTTTAGCCTCAAAGCACTGCAACAAATACACAGGACAGACTATTACAAATTATTAATTACAAAATGCATAAAGATAGTGATTTGTTTAAAAACACAATAAAACAAAGCATGGTCTGTAAAATATGAAGTGGGTGTAAAACCACAATGGGAGGTGAAGACAGGCATGTGACATTGGGAACTTTAAACCACAAAACTTCAAGTCCAGTTGTTTTCCTCTGAACTGTCATGTGATCCTGTGCAGGCTCAAGTCATTTGACATTTCTGTGCTCTACATAAGCAACTGCAGTTGAAGCTGGGAAAGTTGACGAGTACCACACCAGTTATCCAATCTTCTAAGACTTTTTGTAACAGCAAGATACAGGAATTGCATCTTGTCACCTTCACTTTCTGCACATTTCATTGTGTTGTAGATTTAATTTGAAATGGATAAATTTGCCATTTTTTTGCTCATTGATCTATATTTAATTGCCCATATTGGCAAAGTAAAAAAATATATTCAGAAAGGTTTAAAAATTAATTAAAAATCAAAAACTGAAATCTTTCACTCATAGAAGTATTCAGACCCTTTTTCTGTGGCCCTCCCAATTGTAGGCAATCCATCCTGTTTGCTTTGGTTATCATTGAGATGTGTCTAGAACTTGATTGGAGTCCACCTGTGGCAAACTGAATTGATTGGACATCATTTAAAAAGACACACATCTGAGTATATATAGTCTCACAATTCAAAGTTCATGGCAGGAAAAAACCTGAAGTAAGTCCAAGGAACTCTCTGTAGACGTATGTGATCAAACTATGGTGAGGCACAGATCAGGAAGATAGTATACAACTATTTGTAAAGTTTTGAGCAATCCTAACAGTACAGTGGCCTCAGTAATTGTGAAATGGAAAAGGTCTGGAACCACCAGGATTCTTTCTACAGTTGGCCATCCAGCCAAAATGTGTTACCGGGCAAGAAGGTCCTTGGTTAGGGATATGACCAAGAACCTAAGCTTTATGTAGATAATACTGAATTACTTTGCCATAGTTCAAAACAGTAGAGGGTGAGATGGACTTAGATATAAAAACCTCTAAAGGTGTATGTTTTCCAGCATCCTTGCCAACTGGAGTTTTGTTTCCCCCCTCCTCTCTGGCCATCTGAGCATACAATATTAAGTCAGACACTGACCCTTAAAAACTTACAAACTAGGGATTGTTCCATTTTACCACTTTCTTTTCCTTGTTTTTTTTTTAATACTGGTAAGGTACTTTGAATTACATTTATGTATAAAAATGAGCTATATAAATAAATCATGTCAGAACAGGTAATCTACCTGAAGCTAAGAATGATTGGGTACTTGGATGGGGGACCAACCAGGAATGCTTGGGTTGCTGCTGGAAGAGGTGCTGTTGAAGGGATGCTTACCAAGTGGTATGTGTGTAGACCCCAATGCCAAATTGCAGTGACAGGGACACTGGGCTGAGAAAAGAAGGTGTTGTCTTTTGGATGAGAAGTTAAAACGAGGTGCTGATTCTCTTTGGTCATAAAAGATCACTGGGCATCCATCACTGTGTTGTTTAACCCCATCTCTCTTACCCCTTCACCACTTAATAACCACTTAATAACCAATGTGTGGAGCGCACACAGGTAGATGCTGCACATTGGTAGTGGTTGAAGTGACTCCCCACTCTTTATGTGAAGCACTTTGAGTGTATGTAAAAGCACTATACAAATGTAACAATCTAAGTCGCTTTTGCTAAAGGCATCTACTGACATTCAGCCATTTTGAAACCCACCTCTACCTCTTCAGGGCCATGGGGAACCATTGACTGTTCTGGCAGCATTAGATGTGAAGTGAAAACAAGTCTTGGGCAGGGCATCGGTCTGTCACCTGATACACACAAAAGTCACCTATTAATGGTGGGATAGCTGGAGTACCTGGAAAAGAAGCCTAATAGACATTAAAAAGAACATGAAAGCTCCACACAGGTAATGATCAGACCAAGATCTAAGCACTGGACTCTCGACTGTAATTGTGAAGCAGCATCAAATGGAAATGGAAATCAACTATAAATAGACCAAGTCTGGCTGGCATTAGTTAAATTAAGTCTGGGCATGATTTACAAGTGTTTCGTGTATTTATTCTTGCTTGTTGCTTATGTCCCAGTGTGACCTTCCTTTATTACCTTATTTATTTAAATAAATGCTTTCAAAAAGGTCACACGCCTCTGCCTCTGAGTTCATGTTGGGTTTAAAGGGCAATGCTGCTTAAATAAATAAATAAATAAACAAACAATTCAAAGCCAGGGCTTGCTGGCATTAATGCAAGGGTTGATCAAAATGTATGGGATGTGTAGCTTTAGATATTAATTAACACCACTACTGAATAAAATCACTTTTCCCCAAAACTTCTAATTGTGCACCCGTTAGTTGTCTTTAAAAAAGAATATTGGAATCATTACATGCAGAAGACAACACACTTGCTTAAATGCCATCTGCTTCTAAGACAAAACTTAATCATTATCACAGTGTGTTGAATTTATTAAGAATTATAAAGATCAATAATCACTGAAAGACACTGTCTGGATTAAAAATACATTTTATAATAAACTATGGGGTGCTCGCTTCGCTCGCTCACCCCCGTGTTTGGTTTACCGGATATACAATTTAAAGAGATTGTTATTTTCATGGTAATTATTACATATGCATTATTTTCACTTTAAAAACTTTTGTAAAAACAATACTTGTCCTTTATTTCCGGCCCCGGGCATGGTTACATCTCTTTCTCACAGGATGTATAACACTGCTCACGTTGTGAAGGGGGTGCGGCTGAACGCACACTAAGGATATGCCGTCGGATCATCTGCTGTCTTTCTGCTGCTGGCGAGCTGCCTGTTCTGCTTGTCGCATGTCGTTGTTTTAAGAGCTGGGAGCACATGAAGTGTGTCTGCCAAAAGCAATCCAACATCTGCTATGTTAGATGTCTGTGTACTTGTTTTAAATGATGGCTCACTGCCTTGTCTCGCATGACATTGTAAAAACAATAATTGCCCTTTATTTCTGGCCTCGGGTGTCGTTAAATCTCTTTCTTGCAGGACGTATAACGCTGCTCGCGTTGTGAAGGGGAGGGCAGCTGCTGTCGCGCTACCTGTCGATCATTTTAAAGCCTGTACAGCCGCTGTCCTTTTTGCCACTTTGTGTCTCTGCTGCTCGCGTTGTGATCGCTTCTCCGTGATCATAAATATTCACCTGACCGAATTGTGTTGTCTTTGAAATTAAACTTGTCATTGCTTTAACTGTTGTAGGACCACAGATTCTCATAGCGTATGGTCCATTATTGTGTAAATCTACGTTTTGTGCATTGAATGATGCGAAGGCGAAAAACATTTTGTTTTCTGCTCTTTGCCTTTTATTTCTGACCTCGCTTTGTCCTGCTATTTTTTCAATTACACATGGCCCTGATGATTCCTTTCCTTTTGTTTCCGCTAATGCGATCTTTTAGTTGTTGACGTTACATTTATTACGTATTGTCCTTTATACACTTTATATGTACTGAGACCCCTGGATCTGTGTGTGTTGCGTGCCTTTACACTATTGATTTTTTTGCTGGCCGTGCTCTGATATTGCTTGTAAGTAGGTCGTGTCTTGCAAGACTCTCATGTTCTATATCCCTGCGAGACGCTCCGTGGCCATTCTATTTCGTCTCGCGGGTCTTTTATTTGTCTTCCGTGATCTTAACGTGAAGATCACGTATTATCTCCTAGTCATTCCCTCCCACAGGATTTTTTTTTTATAATAGAGAGATGACATGGTATTAGCCAGAATATATAAGCATACACAGTGTGACAGGTGGCTAGAACCCTTAAATGGCCGGGATGCCCAGAGTGTGGAAGGACCAGAGGAGAGAGTATTTTCAGGACAGTTTCTCCCCAGGGCTGACAGCGGGCCATGAGTTATGAGCATAGGAGCTCAACCCAGTTGGAACCTGTGTTCCCCACCAGGGGGTGCATAGACCTTTCAAGGGCCTTATTTGGCCACATTTCCAGATGTGGTGAAAGTGTGGCCAAATAAGGCCACGGAAAGGTCTATGCACCCCCTGGCAGAGACCACAGGTTCCAACAGGGTTTAGCTCCCATGCTCATGACTCATGGCCCTCATGGCCTTCCCTTTCCAAGGCCTTATTTGACCACACTTCAAGCTTGTTGGGCACCTGGAGTCCTTACGAGTGCCCTAAAAAAGGGGGCCAGTCCCCACCATTGGGGGATTAGAGTCTGGAGGAAGAAGACAAAGCCTGAGGAGGAGTGGAGGCGGATGGACTGGCGTCAAGGAAGGGACTGAATTGTGTGTTGTGTGGTGATTGGTGCACTGTGCTATGGGGAGCAGAGTGAAACTCCCCTCAGTTGTAAATAAACAAGTGTAGTGTGGCAAAATCTGTCTCCTGCCTGTCTGTCTGGGTCTGGCATCACAGCAGTAATTTGTATAGTTACAGCACTGGGCATCACTAAACTGGCACGGGGTGATGTCACTACAGAGTAAAGGACAATTTCAGGCAGAATTTGCTTTCCCCCCCCCCCCCCCCCTCTTTTTTTCATCCATCGCATTGACAAGGTGCCCTTCATAATACGAAAAATGAGGGGGAAAAAAAAGTGTTCCTTGTCTCTCGCTATCACTCCTGCTTTGGCGTTAGAATTGTTTCACTGTAACTCTGTGAAATAGACAGGAAAACAGAATTAAACATTGCACTACGTAATATCAAACTATGATAAACTGATTAAACTAAAATGAATGTTCACTGCTTGCCAGGTGCCCAAGGATTTACTTTATCTTGCCTGAAGGATTGGACAGATGCGGGTAAGCAGCAGGCAGCCAGATTCCGAGAGCAAATGTTAGAATCTCAAAAATCTGCTTTGCGAAACAAGCCAGATTTATTTTCATCTTAATTTACAGCCATATTAAAGTGAATAACTAGTTATTGTAAAGCGCCTGCCCCTGCTTCTCCTTGCTGACATTATAAATGACTCTGTCCAGTCAAAACAAAATCACGCTGTCTGTTGTTGTAGGGTTAAAACTTGATTAGGATCTATCGATTAGAAAGACTAATGGAGTTGTGCAAGGCTCTGATCCCTGCAGATCAATAGAGATAGGATGCCACTGCAATCCTGGCCATCTTATTTTAAACCTCATTAGAAATTAAATAGCCTGTTCCAGGCAGTGGTGAAAAAAAAAAAAAAAAGAAAATCAAGGTAACCCTCCGCCTCTTGTCAGATGATGCTCAGGGTGGCACCAAAACTAGAATAATGGGAATTGTCTTGAATGCTAATGAACAAAATAAGAAATATTTCACAATTGATATATTCCATCAGATAAAGTATGTCACCTGGAATAATCAAATTCAAATTACTAGAAACAAGGATCAGAAAATCATTAAAAAATCCCATCAGAACCTGGTATGTCTGCGACAGTCAAAAAGATAGTGAGACATTGGATGAATTCAATTATTATTGTGCTACACACAAAACATACAGTATACTAAGAGGCCACTTTTTAGGTTGTCCTGCCAAACACTGGGTAGTGACCAACCTTTGGCATCTAGGAGCTGCATTAATCCTTCAAGGCATGGATTGAACAAAATGCTGGAAACACTTCTTAGTGATCCATGTGGTCCATGCTGACTCAGCAGCATCACACTGAGAATTCTGTAGAGTTGTCGGCCACACATGCATACTGTGTACTTGCTCTTCCATCACATTTCAAAAGCACTTTATTGGAATGAGGTCTGGGTATTGTGTAGGATACTAGAGTAAACTGAAGTTAATGACCATGGTTGTAGACCAGCATGAGATGATGCATGCTTTTTGACATGGTGCAATATCCTTCTAGAAATATCCATCTGGAAAAATAATAAACTACAAATATTAAATTGATGTGCGTGGTCAGTAATAATGTTTAAGTACACCACAGCAATCAAATGATACTCTGTTGGTGTTAAGAGGCCTAATGTCAGTCAGTCGGTCATTGTCCAATCCGCTGTATCCTAACATAGGGTCATGGGGGTCTGCTGGAGCCAATCCCAGCCACCACAGGGCTCAAGGCAGGAACAAACTTACTGCAGGGCACACACACTCACACACCCACACACCAAGCACACACTAGGGACAATTTAGGATCGGAGGCCTAATGTTTGCCAAGAAAATATCAAACCATTACACTACCAGCACCAGTCGGTCCACCCAGAAACAAGGCATGATGAACCACCTCAGGCTATTTGCTTAAGGATTTGGACTTCAAACCATGAGGCTGAGGGTTCAGATTCCACCACTGACACGGTGTGACCCTGAGCAAGTCAATTTACCCGCCTGTGCTCAAAATGGAAAAGCCAAAGAAATGTAATCAATTATTTCTCAAATGTTGTAAGTTGCTTTGGATAAAAGTGTCGGCCAAATAAATAAATGTAAATGTTTTAATAGAAATCGAAATTCAGCAGATCGGACAACATTATTCCTATCTTTAATTGTCTAGTTTTAGTGCTCAAATGAAACTGTAGCTTCATCATTCTGTTCTTAACATTCAGGAGTGGAAGGTGGCATGGTTCTTCAACTGCTCTAGCCTACCTACTTTGAGCTCTGGCATCATGTTCATTCAGAGGTGCCCTGCTGTGCACCACTGTTATAAAGAGCTGTTATTTGTGTGCCTTTCTGTTATCATGAATGAGTCGACATAATCTCTTCTGATGTTTCTTTTTTCTTTAGCTCACTAATTTCTGCAAATTCTAGAGATTGTGGTGAATGAAAATCTAAGGAAGGCATCTGTTTCTTGAACTACCACATCTGGCAATAACATCATACCACAGTCAAAGTGTCATGGATCACACATATTGTCCATTAAATGTCTGGCTGAAGAACAACTGAACATGCACTGAGTGTGGGTGCGAACGTGTATATAACATACATATACAATAAACACATTACAAACATACTGTATGTGGGTATATACAGTATATCCATCTAGAATACAACAAAATACTATGGCCTGTTTGTCCAGTCCCTCTGAGCAATCGGATTGGTCAGTCTGGCTTTTGGTGTGATTAGTCAGTTTGATCAGACAAAAGAGATACTACCAATGTGAGATGCACAAGGAGGAGTAAAGGTGTTTGAGCCATACTGTGATAGTTGCCTTCAAAGACAGCAAGAATAAAACTGGACAGGCAGAGAAGAAGGTCCCTTGAAAATTATGACAGAATCTGAGAAGCAGACTTTATGGGAAGGTGCTCGAGAGAGGGAGCACCGGTGAAGAGACATTCACACATGCAAATACAGAGGAAAGGCGCTGAAGGTACACGTTGGGCAAGAGATAACACATTTTAAAAAAAATTTCTATTACTTATCTTTGATAGGTATCATGGCTAGTGTACACATATACATATTGCTTAGTGGACACCATCAGGTTTCAAACCTGATACGCACTTACACACAGATGATGGGAGGGGTGGACTCTAATGTCACCTTCCTTCCCACCTGCATAGTTGAAGACCACCACCCAGAAGATGACTGACTTCATTTCCTCTGCAGTCCCGGAAGTCCAGCCTCTTGTGCCTCCTACCCAATATAAGCAGACAACAAGCTGGGAGTTGGCAGGCAACAGCGAACTTGCAACTGAGAGTGATGGAGCTCCTCTTCAGAAGCATTAAAGCCATCTGTCATCTGCTGTATTTTATTTAATGATGGAGACCGTTCATTTTTATTTTAATTTAATCACAGTTATGCTGTGGAGGTACCCTAACACCTCACCTTGCCTCATCCTCTTTTTTTATTTATTGTGATGGGAGTAATAATGTTTATCTAATCTAATTATCTAATCATCATCTTTCTGTGAGATTTAGAATAGCAATATTTGTTAACTATTCAAGCAGATACTTGAATGTTGAATAAATTTCACACTCATGTTTAACTGGGTATAACTTAATCCACCTTTTATCTTATATGAGGCCTTGTACATAAACATTCTTCCAAGGTGTAAATTTCTTTTCTTTCTTTTTTTAAAAAAAAAACAGACTGATGATTATTTTAAGAATGATTTGGATAAGAAAGATAAAGAAAAACAGTTACAGCGTTGATTTATGACATGCCCGGTGAGAACAGACCAGGCTCTACTTTTTGTTTCCAAGATGCTTTTTTACTGAAGGCTTTTGAAAACTACAGTTTAATTTTGTGACTTACTTGATTCCTGATCTGCATGTAGAGTTTGTGCCAAGCTCTTAATACTTCCCTGAGGCTGTAATGGTGTTCACTGATTGATTTTCATGAAGGTGACAAATCTGTATTTGATGTACAATTTCTCTGCCATTTTTATTAAGCCTTTTTTGGTTGTTTATACAGTCGTTGTTTTGATTCAAATAATACATGCCTTTAATGGAAAAATGAGGAATGAGTAAGTCTGACTGAGGGGGAATTACAGACACCTGTTTGCAGTATTCAACACAACATACAAATATTAATCCTTAGCAAACTGTAGCATGCTTGCAAAAAATAAACCACAGCAGTCTCAGAAAGTACGGAAGCCATCTCACTTTCTCCACACTTTATTGTGTGGTAGATTTAATTTTTTTTTTTTTTAAGTGGATACATTTGACATTTTCAAATAACAATTCCCACTCAATAACCTATATTTAGAAACTGAAAACATGTTTTCAGAATGATTTGCAAAGTTATTAAAACCCAAAATCTGACATTTCTCATTCATGTAAGCATTCAGACCCTTTGTTGTGGCACTCCAACTTGTGGTCAGGTGCTACCCTGTTGGCTTTCATTATATCTGAGATGTGCCTAGAACTTGATTTGGAGTTCATTAAACAGAACTAACTGGACATCAATTAGAAAGGTACACACCTGTGTATATAAGGTCCTATAATTCAAACTGCATGTCAGGACAAAAACCAAGCCATGAAGACCAAAGAACTCTCTGTAGTTCTCCACAATTAAATTGTCACAAGGCATAGATCAGGACAAGGGTATAAAACCATTTTTAAAACTTTGAATGTTTCCAGGAGCACCACGGCCTTGGTAATTGTGAAATGGAAGAAGTTTGGAACCACCAGGACTCTTCCCAGAGTTGAGCAAGGTCTTAGTCAGGGAGGTGATCAATAACCACCTGTCACTCTAACAAAGCTTCAGAGAAAACCTTTCAGCAGGACGAACATCTGAGCAGCATTCCATTAATGAGGTGTTTATGATAGTGTGGCTAGACAGAAGACATTCTTGAGTAAAAGGTACTGCTCATCAACTGCCTAATTCCATCCCTACAGTGAAGCATGGTGATGGCAGCATCATGCTATTGGGGTGCTTCTCAGTGGGAGGGACAGAGAGACTGGTCAGAATTGATCAAAGGGCGAATGAAGACAAATACAGAAAGGACCGTGAAAAGAATCTTCTCCAGACTGCATGTGACCTCAGACTAGGGCAACGGTTCACCTTTCCGCACAGCAATGACCAGAAACATACAGCCAAGACAATTCTGGAGTCACCCAAGGACAAGTTTGGCTTCCCTTCAATAGCCCAGCCAAAGACCAGACTTAAACCCCCTAGAACATCTGTGCAGAGACATGAAGATGGCAGTTTACAGACACTTCACATCCAATCTAATGAAACATGAGAGGATCTGCCAGGAACAATGTTACAAACTACCAAAATCCAGATATTCAAAGCTTGTACAGACTTACCCAAGATGACTCAAAGCTGTGACAAAGTACCGAATTAAGGGTTTGGATAGTTATATGAAAGAGAGATTTCAGGTTTGATTTTTAATAAATTGCAAACTGTTCTGAAAATATGTTTCCCTTTGTCATTATGGGTTATTGAGTGTAAATTGCTGGATTAAAATGGAAAATGTATCCACTTAAAATAACTCTACAAGTTCGCAAGTATATCCAGTTTTTAATAGCTGGAAAAGTTTTGGGATTAAAATGCTCAGAGATCTTTATATAGACAACATATTTACATCTTTTGAACAATTACGTTCAAAATTTAACCTCCCAGCTACACATTTCTTTTACTATCTTCAAATTAGAAATTTTGTTAAACAGAAATTGCCCGATTTCCCCCACCTTGCACCCTCCACAATGCTGGAAAAAATACTGCTCAATTCCGAGGAAACAAACACTATTTCCGCAATATATAAAATCTTATTAGAGTCCCTACCTTTCAAAGATCCAAGAGGACATTGGGAAGAAGATCTCTTAATCAATATATCAGAAAAGGAGTGGAAGGTAGCAAAGCAGAGAATTCACTCGAGTTCTATATGCGCAAAGCATAGAATTATTCAACTAAAAATTATATATCGAGCTCATCTGTCTCGCTTAAAACTGTCCAAAATGTTTCCAGGCCAGGATCCAACCTGCGAGCGCTGCAACCAAGCTCCTGCCTCACTGGGTCACATGTTCTGGGCCTGCACCAAACTAACATCATTTTGGACAAAAATTTTTAAGTGCCTCTCAGACAGCCTTAGTATCACAATCCCTCCTAACCCACTAACAGCTGTGTTTGGTGTCCTTCCAGATGGACTTGAATTGGAGAAGGACAAACAAACGGTGATTGCATTCACTACACTCTTGGCACGCAGACTTATTTTGTTAAATTGGAAGAATCCTAATTCTCCTCTTATAAGTCAGTGGGAAACTGATGTTTTATATTATTTGAAATTGGAAAAAATCAAATTTTCAGTTAGAGGATCTGTACAAAATTTTTTCAAAACTTGGCAGGATTTAATCAATATTATTTTAGAATAAGAGAATTAACTATTATTGTATTTAACTCCCTTCTCCATCTCTTATTTATATAGATATTTACTTCTCCCCTTCTTTTGTCTAATGTTGCCTTATTAAAAAGCTTAAAGAAATTTTCCTTTAGCTAAGCTCTCCTTCTCAGGGATGGGGTTTGATTTGTTTTCAAATTTGTTGGGTTATAAATGGATCTGTTTGTATGGAATGATTACAATGAAAATTAATAAAATAAAAATATATAAAATAACTCTACAACACATTAAAGTGTGGAGGAAATGAAGGGGTCTAAATATTTTGATTCTACTGTAAATTGGGAAATACTTCTACTGTCTAATTCAAAATAAGAAAAAAATAAACATGAAAACTCAAAGAATATACAAATGGAATACAAACTTCAGTAACAATTAACACCTCAGTAAAAGTAAATGCCAGCCTCATTTAGGTTTTTGTTGGTCCTTGGTGCCAAATCAGTGGCAAACATTAATATATAGTGAGGTTTAATACATATGGGGTTAAACTGGCATACTGTATGGGGTGTGATTTTTTAAAATCATACATGGATTAAGTTTCTAACCACAGGCAGTAAATCAAAAAGTCAATTTAGGCAATCACAAATAGGTCCTAACGAATTATGTTTTTAACAGTTTTACAACCCAAATGACTGCTAAATGAATGCTGAATTAATCTATTAATCAATCCTTCCGCTTACTGAATGAGTTTTTAAACTGACTCACTACTTCATTCCCATGGAAATCTGTTTTATAGAACTTGTGATGCTGCAAGCGCAGTACTGCTTTAGCAAAGAACTGAGCCCTAATAGAAAAATGTATAAAAATACACATTTACAATATCAACAACTCCAACCACAACTAAAATGTGATGGAATAGCTTCAGGTTAACAGTAAAGCTCAACATCAGACCGCCTACATACATCAGTCAGGGTCTTTCTGTTTCATTTCCACTGATAAGGAGTTTTCAAATATTTTAAAATATTATACTATATCTCAGTTATTTACCACATCTGATACTTACATGGTTATCATTCCTAAAAAGAATTGTTTGAAAAAAAGGAAGCTCGTTAACTTTGATTTATTAAAGATAACAGCACCATTTAATTGTCATTTTTTTACTCATTCACATTCAAGATTTAATTTACAATTTAATTTAAATTGCTGTAATTCTTACTTGCATTTTATTCTTTCAGTAACTAAGTAAAAAAGCCACATCACTAAACAGAAAAAGAAATCTGGATTCCAGTCCATCAATTCAGTAAATTAAAGAATATACATTACAGAAAAACAACAAAACATTTAAGAGTATACAACAGTAAGGCTGCTTATATTGTATTAATAACAGTGGAGACCTTTGCAGTCAGCTATCCCATGGTGGTGCTTGCTGTTGCTGTATTTTGATCCACTTATCCCCGCTGACCTTGGAGTAGGATCTCGCTCCATGTTGATGTGTCATCACCAATTAGAGACCACACATGAAACCTTGGCTGAATTCCACCATATTATGGACACTAACCTGCAATGAAGTGCAGTGTGGCATTCCCATGAGGGGTTGCAGTCAGACAGATTTGGTCTTGCCTTGTTCTTAATGACTATAGACTTTAAAAGTTTATTTTCTCTGGATTGTGTGCACACTAGAAACATGTTTTCCATCCTCCATTATCAGCAGTCTTTATCCTAATACAGAAAGTGCTTGCCCTGTCTAATTTTCTTCACTATTACAGTAATCTTGGTCAAATCTTTTTAAGCTGTTTTCTTATAAAGACAAGAATCTGGCAGAAAAATTGCACTTACTGTAAGTTTGTGTTTATGTGAAGTTATAAAAAATGCCACCTTCTGGTGTAAAGAGATATTGAATCTCAAATTAACCCAATCCACGTAAACGATGGTGACACTTGAAAACAGATGTTTAAGGGCTGGCATCCATTAGTCATTTATTACTATGTGACAAAACAAAAGTATTTTAAGGCTCTGGGATAGTACTGACCCACAATCAGAAGTTACATAGATCATCGGACATAGTGTGGGACACTAAACTTGAGAGGAGTGACCGACCAATCAAAAATAAGCAGTGAGAACCAAATTCCTAGGAATTTTGCTCACAATGAACTCCAGGACAGCATCTCCAGATCTGCAGGCCTCTTTCAATGTTTGGTATCATCAGTGCTGATGACTTCACCATCGGAATGACACTAGGCAAGACTGGGAACCGTGACGGAGCAGCAGGAGGAATAAGGCAAAAACCAGGCCTCACTACGAACAGCATGAGTGTTCACCAAAGTATATAAGGATGATAAACATGCCTGTCATAACAGTTTGTGGACATGTCTATTTTAAATTTTGAATGCTTTATTTTTTCATTTTTGACCATTTTATTTAGTTTTTCATTGCAAGGTGGCATTTTGTACCTGTATTTTGCCTACCTAGTGAGCAGTGCCATTTCTGTTTTGTTGACATATCAGTAGCCATTCTGTTTATTATAATGGCAGCATTGCTGTCACATGATTGGCAATCGTTACATGTGACATCATCTCACTGCCTTATAAAAGATGTCAGGGTGATGTGCTTGTTATGCTCACTTTGGGATTAACTCATTTTTGTTTGCTAATAAAATCTTCATTAGGGCTCGTTTGGTTTAGATTCCTGCTTTGCACTTTGATCTTTTCATTTTGTTTTAAATGCCAGGCAGTTTGTTTCTCCTGTTCAGTCTGAACCCCTTTAAAGTCTTTTCTTTTTCCAGTCACAATGCTCACTGCTTTAAAGTGAGCCACTTTTTTGGATTCACAAGAGTCCCTGAATTGCATGAAAGCCTTTCATTATAATTTGTAAAGTGTGGCATGCTGGTGCAGTGGTAGTGCAGCTGCCTCTCATCAAGGAGACCAGGGATCAAGTACCAGATGCTCCCAGTGTGGAGTTTTCATTTTCTCCCCATAACTAAGTAAGTTTATGCTTGGTGCTCTGGTTTCCTCCCACAGGTTGAAAGATGCAGGTTAGGTAAACTGACGATGATGGCCCCTAATGTATGAGTATTTCTGTGTTCACCCTGCCCAGGGATTGTTCCTGTCTTGTGCCTGATGCCTGCTGGGAAAGGCTCCAGCTTTCCTGCAATCCAGCTCTAGATAAGTGGGTAAGAAAAATGGATGGATGGACGATTTACAAAATGGGATGACCAAAACTGTAAGAATCTGCCAAGCTTACAGAATGCCACAAAATAATGTGTTAATTAAACAAAGTAAAAATTAAAGAGAAAGAAAATTGAAAAGACGTTAAACATGAAATTATTATTCAATTTGGCCACTAAACAACTGAAAAATGAAAATAATTAGCCATACATTTAAACAGAAAGGAGCACTACAAAAGAATTACTAACAAAAAACTCTTCTGAATAGTAAACCCAAAATGAGACGATAAAAAGGAAAAGCACCTAAAATAAAAGAATACTTAATATTTTAAAAATGCCACACAATGGAGGGAAAACTAGCAAAAGGCAACATTAATGATTTATAAATAAAAAGTATTTATTTAACCAAATAAAATCACTAAAGGTACTAGACAAAGCAGAAAGGAGTTTCAATAGCAAAATTAATCAAATAGCTAGCAAAAAGCATAGAAATGGCAATAACTTCAATGGAAATGCTGCCTGAGCTCCCATCTTCTGGGCTTTAAATAGCTGGGTGATGTCAGGGGGCCCCCCCCCCCCCCCCCCTCCTTACGGGAGACCACCCACAAAGCACACAGAATACTGGAACATTTAAAGAAACATGACGGAAATTGCATACATATACGAAAATAAGTTAAAAAAAAACAATACATCATAAAGTGCACATAAATTGAGTTTGTAATACAACATTGTATGCAATGGGGTAAGAATAACAGAATTGCATTACGAAGTAAATTAGCTGACCTTTGCATAGTCGCATCTCTGATATTACTCGCTGTACATTTCTTAGTAATGCTATGGTTACCAACAAACAAAAATGGTGGATCCCATAAAAAATACCTTTGCAGCGAAAGGTAAAAATATTTCATAAATGTTAAATAAACTTCCATCCTTCCATGCCTTCCCCAAACCTGCTTATCCATGGTAGTGTCATGGGGAGGCTGGAGCCTATTCCAGCAATTGTGATTGGTGTTATTTCTTTAGTGCTTTCCTAAGGAATTGGTTGGAATCCTTGGTGGTTATTATGGGGTATCTAAGGTTGAGGAATATTAATCAAACATTTAATTTATCCTATCTTGGTTCTTGATAATTCTTTAACATTTCATCACAGCACCATTTTGAACATTATAGGCGGCGCCATCTTGCTGATTCAACCATTGATCGTGTTGATTCAAGCATCAACAATTGCAGAGTCACCCTTCTAGAAGTCCTCAGTAGTGTGTGCTCACATTACGTCATTAGCGGGACCCTGTGAAAGGTCATATTATGCGCCATTTTGATATTCTGTTTGGATAAAACTAAACACTTAATGTGTGCATCTCGTTTTTTTTTTTTTTTCTTCTCAGTGTTCTGATTTACTTTCTGCCTTTTGATTCTGATTCTAGTTTCATGCTTCAGGCTTGACGAAAGATCAGCTTCTCTCATTAGGGGCAAAGGAGGAACAATCCCTGGACAGGCTCAACACACATTAGTGGCCAATTTAGATTCTCCAGTCTACTTAACCTGCATATCTCTGAAGTGGACATTTGCTGAAGTGAAGTGAAAAGGATTCCAAAAATATCACCCTGCCCATTCACAGCTCCAATAGAGTATGAAGGTGCTTTTGAGTCCTTAACAGCATGAGCTAAGTTATATTAGTCTGACGTGTTTCGGAAACTGAATTTGGCTAACATTTTTCACTATTGCTACACCAGTTTACCTTCTCAAGACCTCTGAAAATGCTCAATAATTTGTATTGTCTTGGTGAGGTTTAAAGCCAGCCTGCTGTCATGACGCCATTTTGACACAAGTGCTTTGTCTTTACTCTCTATCACCTTGTCATTTACCTACAATACATGTCTACTTTATTTAGTGCCTTTCATTATCTATTTATTCTGTACAGTAATTTTCATATCTGTTTATCTTGCTTACTTATTTTTGTTTCCATTTTAAAGTTTTATTTACTTATTTTCCAACATTTTTCTAGCATGCATAATAACTGAGAAAAAAAACTAAAGATTAGGTGTATGTGAGGCAGCAGAGCGAACACTGTAGTTCAAGCTTTTTTTTAAATTAATTGCTGTTTTCTCTTTTGTATAAAATCTACTCAGAAAACATAACATGGATTCTGATTAATGAGCAATATTCAGTTTTATATTGACCTACAAGTACCATTAGAATCTCTACTGAGGCGTTGAACATTAATTATGTACATCCCCATAAGCTTTAACGACATTAGGAGGCATTGCACTGAATGCAATGATGCAAATATGTTTAAAAAAGCAAAATTTCTTGATAGCCAAAGTTTACTTTTGTCGACTGTAAAACATAATGCCACCCAAATTCATTCCAAAACACATTACATTTTAATTGATATGCTTACTCGTGCGTATTTATTATAAATTATTTGATTGTTCTACTGTTTATCTTTTCCTATTTGCAAGTGCATGCCTGAGGAAATTCAAGGTCAAGAACAAAGAACATTTGGGGTAATATCCATTTTGTTGAGTATATTATCCATGAATGGCCAGTTAGCTGAAATTATTAAAAGGTTATGTACCAAAGAACCATAAAGCATCTTTTCCTCCAGCTGTAATTGTATAGCTCATTCATCCATTAATTCCACTGTCAGGGCACTGTGCTCCAATACGCTTCTTCTTAACAATCTACTTTCCTCTTAAATCCCAAAAACTTGAATATTATAATAAATGGCTTCTCCAAATTGTCTCAGTATGTTCGTGTAAGGGTGCCGGGCCTAGCTAACCCTATCTTTTCCGTGATCATCTTTGTCGACATGTAGTGTTTGCCTACAAGTCACTTCAGATAAGCAAGACAGAAGGTTAGAGGTGGGATAGTAAAACCCTCTGATCATGATGATGTGTTGTATGCTGATTAGCACATACTGTGCATGTCATTTCACTGTACTACATATGTACATGGATAACTACTACACGTTTGATAGACTAGAAGCATTTTTGGCATTGATAAATATGTCTGATATCCACAGTAGATTCAGACTTTTTCACTTTCATCTTCACTTATGTTATAGATTTAATTTTAAATGGATAAATTTTCCCTTTTTTGTGCATCAGTCTACTCTCAACAACCCATAATGACAAAAGTAAATACATGTTTTCAGAAAGGTTTGAA
The DNA here is from genome assembly GCF_900747795.2 of Erpetoichthys calabaricus. Classification (NCBI taxonomy): domain Eukaryota; kingdom Metazoa; phylum Chordata; class Cladistia; order Polypteriformes; family Polypteridae; genus Erpetoichthys; species Erpetoichthys calabaricus. Next base: position 167,133,170 of record NC_041402.2, on the reverse strand, counting down.
AATTTATTAAAAATCAAAAACTGAACCTTCTCATTAATGTAAGTATTCAGTCCCTTTGCTGTGGCACTTTAAACTGAGATCAGGTGCACCCTGTTTGCTTTTATCATCTTTGAGATGCGTCTAGAACTGGATTGGAGGCCACTTTTGGAAAATGAACTGATTAAATATCATGTAGAAAGGCACACACCTATATATATAAAGTCCACATTTCACACAGCATGTCCGACAAAAACTAAGCCATGAAGTCCAAAGAACTTTCTATGGACCTGCACGACCAAATTTTGATTAGGCACAGATCGGGGTAAGGGTAACAAAAACACTTTCAAAGATTTGAGTGTTCCCATGAGGAAGTTGTAGCTTCTCTTTAGTAAAAACATTCATCTGCTGATAGTTTTTCACTGCGGTGGGCTGGTGCCCTGCCCTGGGTTTGTTTCCTGCCTTGCGCCCTGTGTTGGCTGGGATTGACCCCCCATGACCCTGTAGTTAGCATATAGCAGGTTGGATAATGGATGGATGGATAGTTTTTCATGGTAGCTTACGCATAATCTAAACCGTACACCAAAAATCATTATTCAAACTGAATTTTGTTCATTGTTACACTTCAAATTTCTCTTCTGAGGAAATTATCTGGCTGAGTATGCCAGGACTCTTCCTTGATTTGTCTGTCTAGCCAAACTGAGTAACTGAAACAAGAAGGGGGTTGGTCAGGGAGAATACCAAGAACCCAATGGTCACTCCTGAACAGCTTTGGGAATCCTCTGTTGAGATGGGAGAACATGTCATAACGATGACCATCTCAGGAGCATTTACAAGAGAGTAGCTAACATGTGACTGTTTCAAGAACTCCGAGAGCATGTGGAAAAATATTTGTCTGGGTTGATGAAACAAAAATTGAACTCTTTAGTAAAAATCTAAATACTATATCTGGTGAATACAAGGCACCAGTCATCACCAGCCTAATACCATCTGTACAGTGATGCGTAGTGGTGCCAGCATCACACTATGGCTGTGCCTCTTAGCAGCAGGGACAGACAGACAGCAGCCAAATACTGAGAGAACCTTGAAGAAAACCTTCTCCAGAGTGCACCCAACCTATGACAGGGGGCGATGATTAATTTTCAGCATGACAATGACCTGAAGCATACAGCCAGGACAATACAGGAATGGCTTCGGGACTCTGACTGCCGTTAACCATAAATTGTGTGGAGAGACCTGAAGATAACAGTTTACAGACATGTCCCATCCAATCTAATGGAACTTGAGAGAACCTGTAAAACCCTAACACTAACACCTAACCTAACCAGGTCCGACTGTGCAAAGCTTGTAGACTTTTAGCCAAGAAGACTTGAAGTTGTAATTGCTACCAAAGGAGCTTCAAAAAAGTACTGAAGTACGGGTCTCCAACAGCACGATCAGTGAGAATAACAACCTTACCTTGAACTTTCAGTCTTCCTTATCTGAAAAATCTCAATACATATTTGTCATTGCCAATGCAAGGTAGACTCAACAAGGTATTTCTGGCATCCAGCTCCACATCGCCCTGTACCAGACTGTAAGGTTTAGTTTACAAAAGTGGATACATTAACGGAAAACAAATAAAACACTGCACCGACTGAATTGAGAAGATAAGCTAAAAGTATCTATGAATTGATCCGTTGATTTTATGTAAATGTTTTTTCCGTTACCCTCTTTACACAAAACTAGAGATTCTCATAGTCACACCAGACACCAAAAAGGAATCACACTTGGTGAGGATTCATCACAGTAGACTCCAATAATATGAGTATTAAAAGAATGACTGTGAGTTTAGCTCTGCACAGTGGTAGAGCCTTTTAATTAACCATAAAGGCAGACAGTATTACAGAGGCACTAAAAAAGTTTGTTCCCAGGAGTGGCCTAAGGAACAGTCAGCTAATGTTTATATCTTTACATACAAAAAAGTCGAGAGACAAGCAGATCCAGAATCAAAGGCTGAGCCAGACCGAGTACATCCCAGAAGTAGGCCAAACATTTAGAGATTTTTTGTTATTATGTATTTGTTGAACACTTTTTTCCAAGGTGACTCACAAGGTCAGAATCTAGTATAATTAACAAGTTACATGAGTAGCTCAGGGTTACACAGTTAGCTGAAGGTGGGAATTGAACTGACAGCCTTGTGTTAACACAATGAGAGAACTTGAAATTTTTTTTTGCTTTCATATACTGGCAGATCATTTAAAAAGACCAGAATGGTATAGCTGTATTACTGTGTCCTGTTTGTCCTGTTAAGAACACGTAACAGCACTGTAACCTTTGAACACTCTTTACTGGCTTATTGATAATGGTGCTGTAATAATGTCTTGCATTGTCATTCTGTCCATACAATACAATCAACCAGCAGCTGACAATTTTCACAATTCTTTTTTAAATGTAGACATACTCTCCTTGAAAACGTCAGCCTCATCCCTTCTTGGCTCATGTTTGTACTACAATAGAGATGTAAAAAATCCCACATTCTACTGTATGTGCTCATTCTTTAATGAAAGAAAACTTCTGGTGTGGTGATTTTCCATAATAACTCTTGATGTTTACAGTTCTTTGGTTAATGGGAATTTTTAGAACACTTTAAATAAAAATTGGATTGAGGAATGTGATGGGGTTGTCAATAAAGAATTCAAATTTGATTTTTTAGGGGGTCTTAAACTGTCCTTTTACTGTGGGCAGTAACTATATTACTCATAACTGAAAGATTTTCATAAAATTTAGCTTAATAGCACCAAGCAATAACCTGTGCAAATTTTAGTTATGATTAGGCTAAGAAATAAGGTATTAAACATGCTTCTATTTAGCTCTATATTAAATCTTTAACAGAAAGACAAAACAAAAACACAAGAAAACATTGCACAAGCTGACAGACTTTATTACTAATAAGAAAAAAAATATTCAATATGTATAATTATATGGAGTCCTGCAAGGAGAACTCTATGCAATAAGGCGGGAGACCAATAAATATTAATAAGTTGTATATATTATGGCTAAAATGAAGGTCAGGGACTATATCACTCAGATAGGGGAGCTAAAAGGTAATGGGATACTGTTAAGTAGAAATCAATAATAAGTATGAAGTTAGAGAACTGTAAAGTAAACCCATACCTTGTATAAGACGCTATTATGTACAGCAAACACTAATGCATATACACATGAACACACACACATACATACATACACACAAGCAGACATGTGTTCAGAGCTTCATTTTAAATACAAATTGGGGCAAGGCATGCAAAGGGATTTTTTGATGGAAACTGTATTAATATTATATATCCACTTTAATAAAAGGATAAGTGTGCCTGTCTGGTTGCTATGTCAGATGGACCACTGGTTCAGCCCCTGGATACTCCCTGTGGCTACACTTTCTCATGCCAATACATTTCCTATTTTAATTAGACCCCTCAATTAAGTAGGCAAGTTGTTACTTTTTTTTTTCAATCAATCCAGTAACTGAAAAGTACTTATGATAAATTTTTACTGAATGCAGCAAGAGTTAGAAACATAAGGACTTTTTGTTTTTAAATATTTTTTTTTTAGCTTTCTAGTTATTTTTGCTATTATTTACTAATATGCACACAACCAGGTATCTGTATTGTCTATACTGTGTGTATGTTCCCTATACAATCGTACACCCGTAAACTGATATGGACCAAATTTTGCATAGTTGCTATCTATGAAAATACAGACAAGATAGAATACTTTGTAACCCTTGTGGTCCCTGAGTTCAAGTGTGTGCTGCAATTTGCACTCCAGTGCCACCTGCTGGCTCGAGGCAAGTATTACAATCCTGCACCCTTTGACCAATCTGGGCCAGATTTTGCAGAATTGCTCTATAAGGTCATACAGAAAACATAGACTACTTTGAAACTAAAATTTTGACCCTGGGTCCCCTCTTAACATTACTTACCCAGGCAATTTGACATGCTGTTTCAATCTACTGTAATATAAAAAGGAGTTATCAAACACTTCCTTATAAATATAAATCTAACACTAATGTTCTGTTGTAAATACAAAATTAGAGAATAATATAAAAAGGACAAGTAATTAAACAATCAATTAAAAGTAAAAATGACACATGGACTACCTGCAGCCACCGGAGAGCCCACTACTTGACAACCACAGATGAAAGAACATGTTAGAGGGTATTTTTGGAGTATTTTGAGTATTAACCTTCCATCAGGGCAATAAATATTGTTCAAGGAGAAATGCCAAAAGGCTCAGAAATATATTGCCATACTTCTAAAAGTCCATGACTCCTCTAGGAATAATAAATAGGAAACCATCCACAATGAAAAAGGTAATATTTAACTATGTATGGGAGTGTAACCGAGTCAGGGAATGAATGTACATAAATGGAAATTATATAAATCAAGCAGACACAGCACATTCTCCTTTGTCACTGAGGGGTTTTCTTCAGGTATTCCCAGTTGTCCCGGCACATCTTCACAGAAGTGTCAGTTAGGTTCATTATGAATTTAAACTTGGTCCTGTAGGTATGTGAATGAGGGAGCTCATGTGCTAAACCAAATGCTGGCAACACAGGATCTAGACTTCCACAAGTGTAAACTGGATTAAGCTGGTTTAAGAAAATTGTTGTTACAATATGAATAATATGAACTATAATAACATCCACAATTTATAATATCAGTGCTAGACCCTGATGTCACCACAGTCTGGGATTTAATCTGTGCCCTGTCATAGTCTGCATGGATATTGATATCCTGTGTGTTCTTCTCCTGGTACTGTGGTTTTCCTGATATATTCCAGAAACATGTAGGTTAGCTTAACTGGTGACTTTAAACTAGACCAGTACAAGTACAGTAGGTGGGTGTATATGTGAGTGTATGCTGTTATGGTTTGGCGTCCCATCCAGGGTGGCTCCTGCCTTGTTCCCAATGCCTCCTGAATGGGCTCTTACCATTTGTGAACCTGTATTGTTCCATATGGGTTATAAATTATATAATTTATATGGACTATAATAGTCATCTGTGAATGTTGTAACACTGTATTAAAATTACCCACTGGGACTATTTTTCTAAATGTAGTTGCACAAACCATTATTTACTCATCACATAGTGCATTATGTGACGCCACTGCCTCAACCCACTACTATGCAGTCTAATCACCTGTGAGTGTGTAGTAAAGCATGATGGAAAAACAGCATCATCAAGTTTGTGGATGACACCATCTTGATTGGCCTCATCAGCAACAATAATGGGGCTGCCTAAAGAAAAGCGGTACAAAACCTCACTGTATGGTGCCACGACCACAACCTCTCTCTGAACATCGACAAGACAAAGGAGATCATTGCTGACTTTAGGAAGAATACATGAAGTCACGCTCCACTGCACATTAATGGCCAGACAGTTACCAGCTTCAGGTTCCTGGGTGTCCAGATCACTGGCTGCCTTTTGTGGTCTGTCAATACCACTCCATCCTTAAACATACTCAGAAAAGGCGATTTATCCTAAGATGCTATAGAGCTTTGGAGTGGGAACCAAAATCCTGGTGAACTTCTATCTCTGCACTATTGACAGCATCCTGACCAGATGCATCACGGTGTGGTCTGGTATCCTGACTTTCCAGGATCATCAGCTTCTCGAAATAACTATCCCTACTGATCCAAAATCACTGGGTCTGACCTTCCACAGCTTCAATACCATCTTCTCCACTGAATGTCTGAGGAGGGCTGAATCCATCATCTCTGATGCCTGCCATCCATCCCATCCTCTGCTTTAATCCTTTCTTCTGGAAAGCATTACCACAGGCTAACTACACACTCTGAATGCTTTACATAATCAAATCTCATGTAGAGATCACAACCGTATAACTGTTTTAAGTTTGCCCACTGGTACATAAACAACTGTTGAAGCACTGAGCCATACACTGACATAGAAAGGCCAACACTGTAATTAACAATATCAGCCATCCTGCTCAGCAACTCTTCTCCCTTCTACATTCCTGACCATTCACGCTGTTTTTACCCTTAGGCTACTCAACAGCTGCTCACACGGACCACAACCTGAGAGTTTATCGTTTCCGATTTTAAATTTAATACATGATGTTGCCTTCTGTGGTGGGCTGGCATCCTGCCCAGGGTTTGTTTCCTGCCTTTCGTCCTGTGTTGGCTGGGATTGGCTCCAGCAGACCCCTGTGACCCTGTAGTTAGGATATAGCGGGTTGGATAATGGATGGATGGATGGATGTTGCCTTCAGGTTAAGCTTTCATTTTACTATGCAGGCATGTCAATACATTTAAAAGTGAATTTTTTTTCAGACAACCCTAGAACATTTTCATTTCAAATTCATACACTTTAGGCCCAGCACCAATTTGCCTGCAGTACTCACACCCTTACTGTAAACCTAAGCCAAAGTCGTCTATTAAAAAGCTTAAATCGAAGGCATAAGTATACATAACTGACAACAGATTTTCAAGGCAAAGATGTATTTGTGCATGTGGAAGCTGGACTTCATATACATTACATCAATAATCGTATTTGTTAATGCCAGGGTAACTAATCTCCTTTGTAGCAGTTTGTGACAGATGCTGATAAATTATGGTAAGATGAATAAGCACCATCAGTTTAACAACACCGTTTGCTGCATTTACTCGGCTGCCTCCCATTTCAGTTGTTTAGATGAGGCAATTTGTGCTCTCCTGTGCGGCTCTGATAAATCCCTTAAGAAACCCTTCCACTTTATCACACCCGTCTTCAGAATTATTTCCATGTATATCTCATAAAGGAGAGATGAGACATGCCAATATTATGTCAGCTTATCTTACTGATGCAAAGGAAGAGTTAGGGAAATGCTCTTACTCTCTATCAGCTAAGAACAGGAGAAAATCCTACTGGCATTTTGTGTAGTAAACACATCCCACAGCAGCCCGAAGTCTCAGTTTTCTGGGGCATGATTTAGACAGGGTGGTATGGTGGTAAATGCTGTGGCCTCACAACTCCAGACACCTTTCGTTTAAATCTCAGCCAGCTCACTGCATATATAGAGTTTGCAAGAAATCTCAATGCACTGCGTGAAGGCTAACTGTGTGCTCTAAAATGAGTGTGGATGTGTGCCCAAGTGTGCTATGAGATGAACCGACACCCCATATAAAGCTGAAGCTTCCTGTGATACGCTCTGGTTTCCCAATAGCCTATGCAGAGCAAAGTTTAATAAATAGGCTTACTGTACGTGTAGATTAATGTGGTGGTGTATTAAAATAAAATCAATGCACTAACATTTAAGTCACTTTTATTGAACTGTCTGAGATATTTAAAGTCTTTGGTGGTTTCATAGTAGCAGAGAAGAAGATGATATAGGGCAAAGGGTTGGCATTGATCAAAACAAACTCCCATATTAAGTGAACGTTAATGACAGCATACCTGCAGTTGCCTCTGAAAACAGTCGTGTTACAATGCGGCAAGGTGAAGATGGAATAGATCACAAAATAAACTCCAGCAGTCCTCGCCATGGGATTCAAAATTGCAAGTTCAGCAGTATTCTTGGCAGTCTTAAATTTTGTATTCTCATCAAGATAAAAATGTATTTAAAAAAAAGATCTATCTATCCATATAATAACCTACTTATCCAGTTCTGTTTCATCAGAAACCAATGCATATCCTTTAGAGGCAAGACAGTACCATTGCTGGTTATACTGGACGTGTACACACATGCATATGTAGAGTCTGAGGTGATAAAAGTTATTGATAAACCTTACTCTGTCATAACAGCATAAGATGTTTTACAAACCAGAGGAGACAATTCAGTTCATCAAACTTGTTTGGTTCAATAACTGATAAGCTGTTCCGATATTTCTTATAAGTAGTTCTTAAATGTTGTTACAATTTCTACTTCGGCCTCTTCATTTGGTAGACGGTGTCAGATGCCCTTTGCGTAACGACGGACTTCAATATCTTGGGGAATATTCCCAATATTCAAACTGAAGTCAGATGCCTTTTTTAATTACATTAATTACTCTTTTAGAAGATGAAGTTCTTAATCTTTAACACTAAGCTTAAGGTCCTTTGAAATCACCAACATCTGAGATGCCTGTCACTTGCCACGATTTTTGCTTCATTCTAAAATATGTAGAGCAAATGAATGGAAGACAAAGATCTTAAAAATAAGAGAATAGGTACTCAATGAGCTGCTGAAGTCCCTTGTCATGGTGCAGCCTAGTGCAGATTGAGGCTGATTATTTAAGGGCTGAATTGGGGAAGACTAGCTGATGTGGGAGAGGCTGGGAGTGAAAGCTAAACATTTCCAAGTTGCAAATCCAAACCAGGGAGGACCTCACTGTTTCCATCCAAATCCCTCACAACTATCTAGTGTGTTTCAACAGCACTGGTGCCAACTGTTTACATAACATCATCGGACCACAATGTGGAAGATTGCACAGATGACCGATTATATTAAACTTAAGATGAACATAAAAGAATTACACCATGGAACGGATGAGCTGAACAAACTGAGCCAGGATAGAATCAGGAGGTACATTTAAGCAATAATCTTAACGTAAAGTTGAAAGAAAATCTAGCAAAAGTCTACAGAGACAAAGAGAATAAAAATGAACAAAATGAATGAGAATATAAAGTATTTGGGGCTGATCTGGAAGAAGGAAAGCACATGCTGACAACTCACATCGAGGAATTAGAAGAAATGACATCTGCTTCCGATAAAAGAATAACTGCTCTAGAATCCAAATGTAATGTGCATCATAATAAACGTTTGGTGTCCAAAGGTAGATACAGAAGGAAAAACATCAGAATTGAAGGACTACCTGAAAAACTAGAAAGTCCAACCTTGTGAAATTTGTGGCAGAATTTTTTTTTTTAAATACTATGAGAGGACTATCCTGGAGTTTTCCTTTAAAATTGTTACTATATATTTTGCCTTAATGTTATCACATTTCACAAAGCTTTAAGATTCTGCTGGCCACTAGATAACGTGAGATTTAAATTGATTGATTGCCATGTTGTGCATTATTTAACTTGTGGTGTCAATCTCCATTCCTTGAGGGTCACAATGCTGGCAGATATTTCTTGCAACCAAATTTTAATCATGGACTAATTCTGCCATTTAATTGAAATCCTTTATTAATTAGGCTTCTTGCTTCTTTGTTTCTGAACTCAGAATGTGAGTGGATTTTAAAACAGCCTACAGGGTCTTGCTTGGCAAGGATGTCTTAACAAGTTATATTTTCACACACAAATTTGTATTCTGTCTCTTTAGTGCTCTTGCTAAGAGGGGTGAGTGTTCAATTATTTCTCCTTAAATATAGTTGTTCCTTGCAGTACGGGCAGTTTCTAGCCTACAGACACAAGGGCAGTACAATTCTTATTATAGAAACTAATACCAGACAGCAAAGATTTTGCTTCCTGAACACTTTTTGGTATATTTTATGGATTTTGCTCTGCTGATCACAAAAAGCACATTTAAATTTTCCCGTTATGTTCCACTTATTGCAATCACTTATTTTTGTGATTTCTTCCCATATTTTAAATGTACATCTACAGTACATCAGCTACAACAGGAACATCTATGATGATCAAATACTACTGGCACTGGCACTAGGAATGCAGCTCTGATATCTCACATCCTGTTGTTTAATTGGTGAATGGGACAGCCGTGCTAAAAAGTCTTATTACATTAAAATACCTGGCCACTCCATAAGCTTTTGGTTCTGGGGCATTGAAAAAAATGTAAAAAACACTTGTCAACCCAACAAAGATATTTATATTCTACTCTTCATATAAAACGTGGACTGATGAAAAATACTGTGAAATTGATAAATAAAGAAGGTGAAGGTTTTTTATATTAGAGACCAATGTTTCCACTGATAACTGAAGCATTTTTGATGGTCCACAAATCGAACACATCATCAGTGACATGTGGTTCAAAGATCTGCTATCGGGGCCAGATGAAATTGCATGGAAGACATTCAAAGATGTTTTTGAGAATTTTCTTGGCAACTAGAGAGCAACAAACTATGTACAGTTGGTTAAAAAAATTCTTCAAGCACACAAAACCATGAAGTGTAACATGTCACTAAAGATTAAGTTTCTGCATTCACACTTAGATTTTCTTCCTGCAAATATAGGTGCTGTCAATGATGCACATAGTCAAAGGTTCCACCCGAACATTAAAATGATGGTAAGCGGTATCAGGGCAAGTGGAATCCATCAATTCTGACCTACTACTGTTGGACACTAAAACGAAAAGCATCAGATGCTGAATACAAATGGCACAAGATTTTTAGCTTGACTGAAGTAAAGCAATGTGTCAGCATCATTGAGTGATTAAACACATTATATTCAATAACAGTTAATTTCACGTTTCTCCAAATTCCTATGTGCTAAAGTTGATGGGATATTATATTTGTGTTCATCTTGAAGCTGTCTATCATAACTAAAAATGTGTTATCCATATTATCATGGAAGCACAGTGGTTAGTTGTGTTGCCTTATAGCTTCAGAGACCCAAGTTTGATTCCATGCCCAGTGTATGGGTGGTGTGTGCCTGATCTTCCCATGTTCTCATAGAGAATTCCACTCTCCTCCAACATCCCAAACACATTTGTGGTAGATGGACTAGTGACTCAAATCAAATTAGGTGAATGTACAGTGTCCATTTTTTTAATTATCCACTCACCCAACATCAGTATTACTCCTTATTATGTATCAGTAAAATGACAATGTCCTAAAATGGACACTGTATGAATGAGTGAATGTGCATTAAGAGTGTTACTCAAGAAATCCAATGTTGATTATTGCTTTGAAAAAAACACTCTTTTTTCTGTGTTACAGAAATAACATATTCAGAAGGTAGATGAATTTATGGATTGACATAGACAAAGGGGGGAGGAAAAAATCATAAGCAAAATATAGAATCAGGCTAATAACCTCAGAAACCGAAACAAATTAGTGAGATCAAACACAAAGCAAACCTGATACATCAGAGTGAATAAAAGTAAGCTATCAAGCTCAAACAGGCTTACATCATTAAAAAGTAATTGTTATTGCTGAGCAACAACAAATCAGAAGGACGACAATAAGCATTGACTAAGGATAAATCAAAGATATTAAGCATCTGATATTGTTGCCTGCCCCAAGTGGAAGTGAATGCTTACATTTACAATCATGTTAACTTTTCTTTAATATGTTTAGACTGACTTAGAGTCTTTGCTCAGGAATTCATTCAGGATTTCACTCCACCTGCCATGCTGCCATCCTGTATGAGATGGCATTTCTGGTACATAAACTCTGGACTCTGAGATTAAAAGCAGCATGGTCTGCCAAAGCACAAAATTTTAACTACACTTAGTGAATTTCTGAGCAGAAATAAATGGCTCCATGACCCGGATTTGCTTAGGGGAAGGACAGGTGTTTACTAAATTGGCATGTATCGATAAAGCATCAGTTGCAGATGAAGCACCTCGATAGTTAGCTGCCACATTGTCCAGCTGGCTGAAGGAGATCTCCATTATGCTAAGCAGTAGAGCTGTCTGCTTATAATTCACACCGCCTACAAGTCACTGAATCAGTGTATGAACTCATTGTTACATGACTGTAGAAGTAGAGACGGTGACGGTTGCAACAAAAAAATTTTGTCCTGTAGACAGTGAAATTCTGGGCAATAGTTGCACCCCCTGGCACCTCAAATACATGCTTAGCACCACCAAAGGAGGCAAATGTCTGTATGCCAATGAAATGTGAAAGCTGTGCTTTCTCAGCAAGGGCATAACGTATTTCACATAAAGTCTACTTAAAGCCCTAATGCACAGAATTCGAACATGTTCACTGGCAAAGGTTTTAATAGAAAATAAAGATGAAATGATTGCTTCATTAACCAATGAAATAGGGTCTTTAAATCTGTTAACATGTAAATTCTTAGGTACGATATTGGCTACTTCTGTACATTTAACTCCTTTCACTTGATTTTTTTGGATGCCTACAAACACCAACTGAATGCATAGTCCAAATATTCTGAAATCAGCTTGCCAACTTGGAGCTTAGTCTGCTTACTAATGTAGACTTCATCTTTTGCAACAACACTGCGTCCTTATGCTAATGCAAAACCATGAAGGGGTAACTGGTTGCACCTGCAGTTGGTTTGGGACCCAGCCACCACTGCTCTCTCTGCCAGGAATAGCCTTGAATAGAAGGGTTGAATCCATGCCTGTTTTATAATAAAAGACTTACTGACTTCAGACACACTGGCGCAAATGCTTAGCCCACTTACCAATGGTTTAAATTCCCTTTAGTGACATAGTAGATCTATTTTTTATACACTATACATCTATAAACTCATCTCCTGGTAATCTTCGGCGAGGGAAAATGCTTACCTTCCTGGACTCATTAAACCTGAAAAATGTCAGTGAAATGATAGCATCTGAGCAAGTTTTGCTTTCCAAACACTCACTGCCATATTAAATTTATTACAACAAAATAAAAGGGAGGTCTTTTTGGATGTATTATTTTTGCTTATGTTTCAATCAGGATTTATTCCTTGGCAGATTGTATTTTAAGTTTTATTGTTGTGTTTTTTTTATGTTTGATGGATATATTTTTCATGTTTCTTTGTAATTCTTGTTTGTCGTGAACTTGGGGTTCCTTAGCACAATACTTCTCCTCAGGGATTAATAAAGTGTCCCAAATAAGTGCCAAAAAATGTCCACTAGAGGGGAGGGGAATACGTCAAACTCTCTAGTCACAAAAAGGGCAACAGTAAAATCTTTATAAACAAAAAGATTTATTTATACAAAAATATTCTGTAACAGTGAAGCTCCAAACAGCACAAATGGAACAGAAGGCGATGCCTACAGAGTGAGCAATCCCAAAAGCAAACCCAGTCCCATTACAAAATCCTACGAATGGTCAAAAGACAGAGCACACAAGTCAAAAATTCAGAAATTCTCAAAAAGCACAGAATATCCACCACATAAACTCACCAATGCCAGCATATTTATTGAACCACAAGGATCTGTGGATTTCCCATTGCCTTTATAAGCGACTGAGGACAGTCTCTTCCGGCGATGGACAGATAGCCCCACCTCTTGGGGAACCACCCACAAGACACATGGAACAGAACAGTAAACACACAGATACAAAGAAACTAAATGACCAACCATTTTAGCATGGACAAAAGAATCAAAAATGAACAACAAGAAAATAAAAATGGCATCAGAACCACACCCCAGGGAGGACCCCGGCAGAAACAACACCACTGCTAGGTTTGTTTGTTATTGAGTATTGTCCTTGAATTTTGTTATTTGGATTGTGTTTTATGAATTGTTTGCCTTGAATTGCCTTTTAGGCAAGTCCTTTTTTTTAGTATTTTTTATTCTTTTTTTGATTTATTCAATAAATTCTCAATTTATAAAGAAACTGTTTTGGGTTATCTCAACAAGCCAGAGGTTTATGGTTATCTTCTCCCTTGTGACGCATTTTTGTATTTTTCGAAGTACACGCAATTACTTTTTTATAATGCTGACAGACCAACCTAGTTCCTTACAACACCTGTGGCAATATGGTACCAGTTTTTATTTCTTTTAGTTCTGCTGTTAAAAAATATATATGTGCTGGGTCATACAGCTCAGACTGCTGCTTTACTAGGTCGATGAAGACTTCTATCTCCACACGGTTCTAGAGGTGTGATGTATTCTTTTCCCTCATCCTATAGGAAGAGGCAGTGACTTAATGTAACAATAATGCAAAAAACATTCTTTGTTTACCAGTGTTTTTACTAGCATTATAATTTATTTCAATGAAAGAAGTGTTTGGTTGAAACCACCTGAAAACTGCTGCTACAGGAGTTTTCTAAACCACTCCATGCTAAAACACTTTAATGTAAATAGTGTCATCGAAAATAACAGCAAGCATCTTTACAAGCAGTTTAGGAGCATTCTGGCTTAGCATTAAAATACGCAGAAAAACATTTAGGTGTGAATGCACCATAAATGATGGTATTAAACAAAGAGACTTACAAATTACAACTGCAGGAATGCAGGGTGGCACATGGAAGCATAGCCAGCGAATTACACAATTACATGCGGATATTGTAGAAATTATGGAATACATGCTGACGTGACCTTTGTGACACACAGATCTGTTTTGCTAACCACGATTTCAACTTTTGGACTTCTATCCATACAACAACACACATTGGTGTATGAACACAAGGGTTTCTTGCTTGAATTGTTGCAGGAGCACTCTCCTTATATCAAAGTTTATCTGTGCTGCTTGGATGGCTGTGGAAAGTACATGTTCTATTCATCTTCTGAAGGGTACTATGTTGGAGGAATAGGTGAATAGGATTGATGAGTTTTGCCATGATGAAAAATTATATTAACATTCTAATGTTCTGTAGGTTAAGTCCAAACAAATATAAAAGCACTGTTCCAATGAATATGGTCTGCCTTCCATTCAGCAAACACACAGATAACGGAACAAACAACACAAAACAAAGCATGCACCTGGACTTCTCTCTAAGCTTTACCTGACCACTTTTACTACTTTTAACACCAGGTCAGGGCTCCTTTATTGTGTACAGGGAATTGTTTTGGTGTGCCACCCTGTATTGTGTGGATTCAGAAACTTCACTTTTTGCATACTTTATTGTGTTTTACAGATAAATTTAAATAAATCAATTGCCCCTCAATATCCCAAAATGACAAAGTGAAGACGTGTTTTCAGAAAGTTTTTAAAAATGTATTAAACCTCAAAAACTCTCCTTCATAAACATATTTAGACCCCTAATTCAGTACTTCAGAGAAGCCCATTTGGCAGCAATTACAACTACAAGCTTTGCACACCTGAATTAGGGTAGTTCCTCCCATTCTTTCTGGCAGATCCTTTCAATCTCTGCTAGACTGGATGGGAAACATTTGTAAACTGTCATATTCAGGGCTCTCCACAGATGTTCTATGCTTTGGCTGGGACACTCAGGGACTATCAGAGACTTGTCCTGAAATCACTCCAGCATTGTCTTAGCTGTATGCTTCAGGTCATTGTCATGCTGAAAGGTGAACTATCGACCCAGTCTGAGGTCACGTGAACTTTGGAGCAGGATTTCTTCAAGGACTGCTCTGTATTTGGCTGCATTCATCCTTCCCCCAATTCTGACCGGTCTTCTGTCTCTGCCTCCAAGAAGCACCCCTATGACATAACTCTGAAATCAACACGCTTCACTATAAGGATGTTATTAGGCAGGTGATGAACAGTGCCTGGTCTTCACCAGACATACTGTATTACTTGGAGTTCTTCCCAAACAGTTCAATTTTTATCTCAGCAGACCAGACAATCTTTTTCCTTGTGCTCTCAGAGTCCTTTAAATGCCATTTGGCAAACTCCCAGCAGGCTGTCATATGTGCCTGATTGATAGGGTGCTGCTGAGATGGTCATTCTTCCAAAGAGTTCTTCCATGTGAGCAGAACTTCTGAAGCTCTTTTAAATTCACCATTGGATTCTTGGTCACCTCCCTGTGTAATGCACTTCTTGCCTGGTTACTCAGTGTGGGCTAAACACCAAAGCTTAGAAGAGTCCTGGTGGTCCCAGTTTTTCTCATTTCAAATGTATTATGCCCACTGTGCTACTGGGAACAAAGCTTCAGAAATGTTTTTATACCCATGCTCAGGTTGGTGCCTCACTATAATCTGACTACAGAGGTCTTCAGAGAGTTGCTTGGACGTCATGACTTTGTTTTTGTCCTGACATGCTGTGTGAATTGTGGAACCTTATATACACAGGAATGGGACTTTTCAGAATAATATTAAGACCCTTAATTCAGTACTTTGTAGAAGCTGTTTAGGCAGCAATTACAGCTTTGAGTCTGCAAGTCTCTACAAGCATTACAGTCCTGGACACCTGGATATGGACACTTTATCCCATTTTTTCCCAACAGGCTCTATCAAGCTATGTTAGATTTAATAGAATGCTTCTGTAAAGTACCATCTTTAGGTCTCTCTACTGACGTTCTATTGGATTTAAGTCTAGTTTTGGTTAGGCCACTCCAGGACAATTAGAGACTTGTCCTATAGCCACTCCAGTGTTGTTTTGACTCTCTACTATGGGTCATTGTCATGCTGAAAGGTGAACCTTGTGTGTGCCTTTCTAAATGATGCCCAAACAATTCAGTTTGCCACAAGTGGACTCCAAACAAGTCCTAGAGACATCTCAAGGATATTTATAGCAAACTGGAGGCACATAACCACAATGCTGAGTGCCACAGCAAAGGGACTGGATACTTATATGACAGGAGAGATTTCAGTTTTTGATTTTTAACATATGTATAAAAAGTTTTTGAAAACCTGTTTTCACTGAGTCATTATGGATTATCGATTGTAGCTTTATGGGCAAAATGGCCAATTTATCCACAATAAGGTGTGCAGAAAGTGAAGAGGTCTGACAACACTCTGAATCTACTGTGTGTTTCTCAGCACTGCCAGTTTAAGTGAATTACTTGGTGACCAAGCCCCCCCCCCCATAACGAATCAGAGATGAAAGTTGAACTGAAGGCCTTAAGCTTTATATTCTAACATCTTTAAGACTAAAGCACAATGCCGAACACTAAAGACTGCAACTGTGTGTTTATGTATTAAGAAGGAATGAAATAAAATGATTACTTCTTTATTTAGTATCTACCTCCACTACCCTCTTCTAATTTCAAGAATTGCCAGTTAGAATAAAGTGTTATTCTGTCCTGAAATGAATTCTTCTCCCTTAAACAGAGCCAAACTATTATCATACGTTCCCATTCTTACAACGCTGAGGAAATATATTAAATGCCATCAGCACAGCCTGCTCCTTATTGCTAGGCACACTTTAACGGTAAGCCTTCAGAATTTAACCAGAAAATATTTTGTTTCGAAACACAATCCTCGCTGCCGGGGAAATGAGAAATTCAGTGATCATCAATGTCAACGAGCCAGGGAATGTTAGCAGTTATGCTGATGCCAAAATAATAGATTCAATTCTTGCTAAAGTGTGCATTACAAGGTATTACAATATATGTTAGCTTTAATGAAATTTTATCCCCATCCTGCACTTCCAGACAGATCACAAACCAACCAGCCAAAGCATAATCCCAGGCAGAGGGATTAAAAACAACCTCCTGGTTTGAAACAGCTAACAAGAAGCACTCTACCATCTGCTTAATAATCACTATTACCACTGCTCTACTTAAAGAAGAGATTCTCAGAGCATTAGCTATTTTTATTCCACTACAAAGTTGCTGGTAGTAGGGCTATTGAGAGCCATATCAATTCACTACATTCTTGTAATATAGCTTCCATTTTGCTTCTTTTTTTTTTATTATAACACCAGCATGTTAATTTGGTAAATCTCTTTAACTCCAAAAACACACGTTTGGGTCCATGTGCCCATAGCCTTGCGGCAATAAATATGTAGGTGTCTACATTTTGACAGTTCTAAGTGAAATGCAAGAGCTCAACTGAAAATTAGGTACACTGACACCCAGCCAAATGCATTTATTTGAAGCAGCTTGGCTCTTTCTTCAGGAGCTCCCTTGCTGAGGCTTTTCTTTAATTCTTATAGCACTGTAAAGTGGCCATACTGTATAAAGGCTGGATCCTGCTCACTTATTATTAATGCATGTCCATTATGCCCTTTAACAAACAGATTGGTTTATATTACTGAAGTACTGAAAAGGCATCGGGAAAAAAAAAATCTTTTAAGTTACTCATAAGAATCCATAAAACTATTATTTTATTCACATTTCCTACAATTGATTTATAACTGACACATTATGAAAGAAGCAGAAAAAGCTATGTTTCATACAAAAGACTATGCACTCTTAATTTATTGGATGGCGCACTGGTTAGTGCTGTTTCATGACAGCTCCAAAACTCATGTTCAACTCCCAGCTTCACCACAATCTGCAGTTTTCTTTTTGGGAGTTCCAAAACACAGCATGGTTGTGAAGCAATTGTAAATTTGTCCAAATTGAGCGAGCTTGGACATTAAGGATGACATTATTCTCTTCAAGGTTGACTCTCGGTTAATGCCCAATGCTACTAGAATACACTCTGGCATCCCGTGACTGGACTAAGTGGATTTAGAAGACCTTAGGGGAAGCGCACTGTTGGTTGCCCATTAGTGAAAACCATCTCCCATGCCATTGGTAACATTAGAAGCCTCCAATCATCAGGGTGCATTATTAGATTTGTTAGATAAGGTGAGCTGTCTATAAATGCCACCATTGGGTGTATCCTGACCAGCTGCATCTCTGTCTGGTTTGGGAACTGTAACATCTCAGAGTATAAGATTGTACAGAAGATAGTACAGCCAGCAACGAATGAAATGATAATTGGGACCTCTCTGCCCTCCATTAAAGACATCTTAATTAAGTACTGCATCCGCAAAAGCTATGGCATTATGGAAGACCACTCCCACCCTTCCCACGGTCTCTTTGTTCCACTTCCAACTAGCAGAAGGTAACATAGTATCCAAACCAGTCCTGCCTAGTTCTACAACAACTTATGTCCCTTGGCTGTCTGTATTCTGAAGTCTATGCTGCCCCAGTCCTCAGGTCTGCTTCTAGAAGTTTTTCTTTATTTTTTAATATATGCAGTACATTTGTTACTACTGTTGTGTTGATTATTTGTTGTTGTTGCTGTTATTAATTTATTTATTACAATTTAATTAATTTTTTATTGTCTATTCATTACCTATTATTTGTTTAATCATCTCTTATAGTATGGTACTTGTCTTGAACTTGTCTTGTGTTTCTGTATATGTTGTATTGTGGTCCAAGGGAATATTATTTTGTACCAGTGTATGCTGCAATACAGTATATGGATGATATGACAAAAAAGCCCCTTGACTTGAGCTGCCCCAGTTTCAGAAATTGGGATTTTGGCAACTGCATATGACTGGCAGCAGACGGCTGACCCACACTCTTAAAAATACTGGTTCTTTAATGGCACTATATGGCTCTTTACTGGGTTGTGTGGTTCCTCATAGCTCCTTTGTTCGACCAAGAAACATTTCACTCTGGAATGGGTTGTTTGCATAGGAATTCGGTTCTTTTTGATTTGAAAAACTTCCTAATATGTAGGAAAAATGTATGATGGGCTACAGAACACTAATAGATTAAGAAAGACCTTTTAAACTCATGATACCATTGGTATTTCACAAACCTGTCACCATCTATTTGTGGATATTCACTGCATGGATCCTGTTACAGATTTAAATAAATAAAGGTTCTTTCATGAACCTTCATGTGGATGGGTTTTTTGGGAACCAGAAACGGTTCCCCTATGGCATCACTCTGAAGAATCACTCTGGCACCTTTATTTTTTAAGGGTGTAGGAAAACAATTGAGATTTCCCGAGTCCATCGGTATAACCATCATGAGGACTAATATTGTCTTGCTCTCCAAATTGACTAATCAAGTGGTCATATTGAAACTTACTGCTCCCAGGGAAGACAGACTGAAGGTGGCTAATGAGAGGGATTGGGCAAAGTATGAGGACCTTCTGGTGCAGGGTCACAGTCAGGAATGGAAGATTCATTGTTAGTCACTAGAGGTGGGAAATAGGGGTTTTGCAAGAAAGTCCCTACAGCAGAGTCAATAGTGAGCAAGAGTATACTAGATGTAATAGAACATTCCTGTAGATGGTCGTGGACAAGGTGGAGGGCGCCATAGAGTGTGAGTGCTACTGGGATACAAACTACAGCCTATTCATCCTTTACAGGGTTCCCTAGTGAAGGTGTCTGATGTTGAAAGGCTCAATGACTGCAGATTACATCAGATGATGTGTACCAGTGCATCAGAAGATGTATAGTTTAACTAGAAAATGGATGCAGAGTTTGTGTGTCCTGAAATTGATATTCCAAGATTGGTTTCTGACTTACACATAACAACTAGAATGTATTGGACACAAATAGAAGAATGGGCCTATCAATCAACTAATCAAAAAGCAAATACTTGTGTGCACGGAGTCTGATTAGCATCCCACCCAGTTTTAGTACCTTGCTTGACCCAATATATACAGAACATACTCAGCTCCCTTTTTATTAGACAAGATTAACTAAACTGATAAATGAAGGAGGCGGTGGATGAATGGAGGAAAAAAAAATCAATGTTTGTTATCACTTAAATTTACAAGTATGGGTTATGATTGCTTGGAATCCCATCCAGAGTTGGTTCCAAGTTTGCACTCACTGCCAATTGGACACAATTTTGCTCCCCAAACTCTAAATTGTACTGGGCCTGGATTAGGATTAAGTTGATTTAACAAATGAATAGTTGGTGTGAACGCTAATGGTCACTGTTGCCCCTTTAACCCCAACAGACAGACGCTCAGGACACAAGGTAAAAGCAACAAGAAGTATTTTAAGATTTTTCTTCTTAATAATTATGCCCAAAACACCTCCACCACTAATACACAATCAATAAACACAACAATACAACAATCTTCTCCTCCACACCTCCCAGCAAGCTCTGTCCTACTCCTCCCGACTCTGGCTCACTTGCTGGGTCTTCAGTAATCCTTTATATAGTGCCCAACCCAGAAGTGCTTCTGTTCTTCCTTCCACGTGACTTGCCAGCACTTCCAGGTCAGATGGAGAACTCAAATTCTTTAGTACTTTGGGGCTCCTGTCCATGTGATCCATTAGTACTTCTGGCCTATAGGGAAAGTATGACTCCCCCAGTCCTTCAACATCTCCCCCTGGCAGCAACCACGGCACCCAAAGGGGCTGTGAAATCGCATTTCATGTCCCAGGATGCCCTGCGGGAATCCGGGGCACCACTATACTCCAGGGGAGCTGCCATCTAGTGTCTTGGGGATGGCGGTGTCCAAAAGTTGCTGCCTTCCCCCATCTTTTCCTTCTCGGGGCATCCTGGCTGGGTTGAGCTGCTGTCCATCACTCTAGGTAGATGGGCAAGTGAGTGTTTACAAGGAGTGAAACTGATTTACATGGACTGGTAGATTTCTATCATTGGAAACCCTTCTAGATAGTTTTGTAACATCTTTAAAATTTGAAGAAAAAAAAAGCTTGGTAAATAAAAGCTTCTTTACTGCCTTTTATCCATTATTGTCATCCCAAACTTAACAAACAAGCAGTGTAACAGAGTGTCGCATTTAATTTAGAAGCAAGATGTCAACCATCTTGTCCATTCTTATACAGAGAAGTTCGTGGATGTGGTGAGCCAAGCATAGTTCTGTCTCAAAACAGGAATCAACCCTGGAAAGCATGCCATCCCAGTCATAGGGATTATTTTTATATTCACTGTACTGGGTCAGTTTAGTGCTTGTCATTCAATGGCAGGCTTTGGTAATGTGGGAGGAAACCCACAGAAACACAAAAAGAACATTCACACTCCAGTTGGGAATCAAGACAATCCAATGACTGTAAGGGGACAATACACTCTGCTTTCACAATGTGCCACCATCACGGTTTAATGTGAATCTATAAACAAAATTGAGATCAAGGTACAGTGTCCCCAATAATGTTTGGGACAAAGATACATTTTTCCTGGATTTACTCCTCTGCTCCACAGTCTAAACTTATAACTCAGAAAATTCAGATGTGGTTAAAGTGCACATTACAGACTTTATTAAAGAGTTTTTGCAAATATTCCAGACACACCATGTAGAAATGACAACACATTTTATACATAGTACTCCCATTTCTGGGCACCATAATGTTTGGGACAATTGGCATCACAGGTGTTTGCATTTCATATCTTCATAAGATGCTTTAGCTTGTTTCTGCACTTTGGAGTCTGCAGTTGCCATTGTTCAACATGAGGACAAGAACTGTGCCAATGAAAGTCAAAGAAGCCATTAAGAGGCTGAAAAATAAGAATAAAGCCATCAGAGTCTTCGGTAAAACCTTCTGATTACCTAAATTAACTGTCTGGAATATCATTAAGATGAAAGAACGCACTGGTGAGCTCAGTAATTGGAAAGGGACTAGTAGGCCAAGGAAGACCTCCACTGCTGATGACAGAAGAATCCTCACTAGGTAAAGAAAAAGCCCCAAATGCCTGCTGGACAGATCAGAAACAGTCTACAGGAGGCTGATGTGGATGTGTCAGAGATGACTATTCTGCAGAAGACTTCATGAACAGAAATTCAGAGGCCTCACTGCAAGATGCAAACCACTAGTTAGCCACAAAAACAGGGATGGTCAGATGAGTTTGTGAAAATGGACTTAAAAGAGTATGTAGAATTCTGGAGAAAGGACCTGTGGACTGATGAGACAATGAGGAACCTTTAACAGAGTGATGGCAACAGCAAAGTGTGGAGATGAAATGGAACTACCCAAGATCCAAAACAGACCACCTCCTCTGTTAAACATGATGGTGGGGGTGTTATGGCTTGGGCATGTATGGCTGCTACAGGTATTGGCACACTTCTCTTCATTGATGTTGTAAATGCTGACAGTAGTTGCACAATGAATTTGAAGGTCTTATCTGCTCAAATTCCAGTAAATGCTTCCAAACTCATTGGACTGTGCTTCATCCTACAACAAGATAATGACCCCAAACATACTGTGAAGGCAACACAGGAGATTTTCAAAGCTAAAAAATGGAAAATGCTTGAATGGCCAAGGTGGTCACCCGATTTCAATCCAATTGAGCATGCCTTCAATATACTGAAGAGAAAACTTAAGGGGACAAGCCCACGAAACAAGCAGTACCTGAAGATGACTGCATTAGAGGTTTCGCAGAGCATCACCAGAGAAGAAACTCAGCACTTGGCGATGTCTGTGAATTGCAGAGTTCAAGCAGCCATTGCATGCATGGGATATGCAACAAGGTACTAAAGATGACTGCTTTGATATACCCATTCATTGTATACGTGGAGTGTGCACATTCTCTGCATGTCTGCCTAGGTTTTCCTTTCATATCCTAACAGACATGCAAGGTAGGGGACTCTAAACTGGCCCTTTGTGGGTGTGTGTGCATGTGTGTGTATGGCCGGTCACCTTCTCCACAGCTGACTCCTGTTCTGCATTTAAAGGAATCAGGAGAGGCTCCAGCTTACCATGACCCTGAACTGGAGTAAATTACTTTGAACATATATACTTTGAACTAAATTAAAAGAGACGCTATCTCTAAGGTACTACATTAAATAGTTTGCATGGCATAGTGAAATGGGAGTTCTAGTTTGATGTCCAAACCACCACCTTCTTCTGGAATATCTTCCAAAATATGATTTAGCAGATTTCTGTGCATTACACCAAAATATTTTAAGAAAAAAAAATGTGGAAAAAATAAAAACAAACAAATAAATAAAGACATGAAAATATCACACATATATATTTAGAATGACCTCCTGTCTTTTTCTTTGTTCAAAAGCTTGCCAACATATTACTGCTGAAAAGACTTCAGATACAATTAGAGAATATAAACAGACCTGACTTCCAAATCAGCAGCATGTGAGTCATAACATAAAAGGGAATCCAAGCAGCAGCTAGCAATTGGGAATTAGCAGAGAATAAAGTGAGCTCAAACGACGTCTTTATAGATCATCATATGTTACTAACACTCATTAGTAGCCATGCTGGTCCTGCAAGCAAATATTATGTGATAGAAGGAGAACTGTCAGAAGTGTATTTAAGAACACAGCTCCACTGCAGAGATGTGAAAAGGGTGCTCTAATGGAGTAAAATTCCTCTTACAAGAATAGAAAATACCCATCCTAATACTGAGACAGAGAGAAAATGAGGGACCCATAAACAGTATGTATACCATCTCAACATTTCTACGGGTATTTCCTAATAACAGCTCTACTTTTCAGATATGCACATAGAAGTAGACATTAGTGTGACAATCCATCCATTCAGGCATCTATCCTTCCATGTATACATTCATTTTCCTACTCTCTCTTTATTCAAATCAAAATTACATGATGTTAGAATCAAAAAAATTGATTTAAAGACTAGCAATGCTATTGTGCAAGTATACTGTACATGTTTACTGCCTATATATTGTATCACAGTCAGCATCATACAAGGTGTAGCATATATGGACAGATGGATGAAAGGCACTATATAATTAGATAGATACTGTAGTTACAGGTAAATGAAAGGCACTAAAAGATAGATAGATAGATAGATAGATAGATAGATAGATAGATAGATAGATAGATAGATAGATAGATATGAAAGGCACTATATAATAGATAGATAGATAGATAGATAGATAGATAGATAGATAGATAGATAGATAGATATGAAAGGCACTATATAATAGATAGATAGATAGATAGATAGATAGATAGATAGATAGATAGATAGATAGATAGATAGATAGATAGATAGATAGATAGATAGATAGATAGATAGATAGATAGATATGAAAGGCACCATATGATAGATAGATAGATAGATAGATAGATAGATAGATAGATAGATAGATAGATAGATAGATAGATAGATAGATAGATAGATAGATAGATACTTATGAAAGGCACCATATGATAGATAGATAGATAGATAGATAGATAGATAGATAGATAGATAGATAGATAGATAGATAGATAGATAGATAGATAGATAGATAGATAGATAGATAGATAGATAGATAGATAGATAGATAGAGGAGGTTTTGCCTTGAACATTAAGGATGAAATGACACAGATTTAACTTGCATATTTACTGGGGCTATTCCAGCTCAGTTGCCTGTTATAAAACACGTCTCCATGACTTGTACTCCAGTGACCACATGTCTTTGAATATGGCACTTACACCACAGAAATGCAAGATATGGTGAAAAACTCCTTAACTGGTAGGTGTGTGCACTTGCTCATGCCTAATATGCTAATATAGGGTTTGATAAATTAAAAGCACGTTACATTACAAACATTACAAATATTGAAAAGCAAGTAATATTACAGTATTCTGCACATTTAATAACAGAAAGAGTGAAAAATTAATAGATGACAACAATCCAAATTGGTTCCAGGAACATCAATGAAAAAAAAAACCTTAAGATAAAATTTTGAACATTTTCTTGAGATCACAGGAGTTCAAGAGGATTGAGTAGCTAATCTTGCTTCCATTAATACCTAAATTACATTAAAACCCTCAACTTCAAATGTGTCGCTTCCTCTTAATCCGTTTCTCCATCCATGAACCTCTTCTGTGCTTTTAAGAAAAAAAAAATGAATAGCAGATGTTTCATTCCAGATGTCATTCAGGGGATCCATTAGTTCCATGTCAATATCCCTCATATATCTGCTACAGGTGTTTGTGCTCACAATATAAAATTATCTTAACCCTCCCCCCAAAAAAAGATGATGTTAGAAATTCTTTCCCAATATGAGACTGTGTTCATATTCCTCCAAACAGCTTGGTATATCTCCACACAGTGGGGGCTGAATTACAAGGAGTTTGCAGCATTACATCTTTGAAGGAGTCCCTCCAGGAATCTCATAGATGAGACTTGGATTTATCATCAGAATAAAATGAATTTTTGCCATTTCTATTACACCCAGTATATACTTTTCTGACACCTGTATTCACACACAACAGATTTTTATGTTTCAGTAGTTTTGGGACTTCTATCAAAATAATTCAGAAATATCTCTTTTAATACTGTAAAAACATGCATGTCTTCAATCAAGTTAGAATCCTTAATTAAATAAGGGCCCATTCTCCATGTTTCAAGGGAGATATAAAAGAAAATATAGATACAACATAAACAATAAATGAACGCTTTCAAAACTATTTTTAACTCAATCAACATGTTATAATGAGAACTGTATTGTATCTCCAGCATGAGGTGACACAGCTCCTCTTTGTTTTGGATTTATCCTTCAAATTTGCAGCTTGGCCAGGTCTGTCTCTTATTCACGGTTAATGCTCAGAAACGAGTGAAAAACAACATGACATAGGCTGGAAATATTAATTTCAAATGTGTTCTTCTAAGTTGGCAATGGAATGGTGAACATTATGATCTCTGTTGTAATTAGATACAGGGAATATGCTTTAGAACACATTAACAAAGTTAATTAGTAAGTAAGCTTGGCCATTTTATTCAGAGTTTCAGTCTCTCTGTTTACAGAGTGCATAGTCATCATTTATGCCCAGTCAAACTGACTGCTAGCCATATGAGATAAATAATGTAATATGCATTGCTTAACGGATATATGTGAACGTTCCTTAATTTTTTTGCCTAAAATCGAGCTATATACAGCTTCACTTTCCTTACAACTGAGACTTGAGAAGTTGCAGGACGATACCCGAGTTAAAAGCTTGGGTCTTATTTTAAGGAGTGAGGGGCGCGCACACACGCACGCGCACACACATACACTCGGAGACCAAACACACGCGAATGTAGTAACTCTAAACATCAAGATTATAAGTACGAAAATATGGATTTATAAATTGCTGCGTTACGTGATTCACTCATGTTTAAATATGCTTGCCTCGCGTCTTCAATGCGTTTACTGCTTCTTGGAAACTGAAATATGGCATACGACTATTAAATTAGTCGATTCTATTTATTCGAGTCCCGTCTGTTTTTTACTTCCACCTCTTGTTTGTTTTTGGTTTGTTTCACTCCCGTCGTCTTTACTGGTCGTATGTCTTTCAACCAATAATTATAAATAAGAAAATGGCAAGCGTGGAGTTCTTATGGAGATACAATCCAGCCCGTATTGTTAAAGGGTTGCTTACGTTGTGTCTTTCGTTCAGGATTTTGAACCCTTATGAATGAGGACTGGACCTGTGACTTGTGCTTTTTGAGATTTTATGACGTCACCTATTCGCGGGTCTTATAACACAGACCTTCGTTTGAACAAAGTGGATTTCATGACCCATTCGAGGACGCGTGTGTTACGGTCAATTTAAGGCGACACGACCTATTAAAAGTGAAGACGTTGCAATAAAACAAGTGGTGTCGATACCATGAACCGCTGGAGAAGTCCGTTCTAAAAAACGTCCGAGACGCATACATCCTCAATAGAAACACTCCTAGAATGGCGTCTTTTACTTTCGCTACAAATGCAAGCCGTTATAATGAAAATTTAAACAAATCACGTCTATGAACTGCTGCTCACACTTACATTTTCTATTATTTGCTCCACAAATGTATTTATTCTGTTTTTCAGCTGAACACTGCCTAGCTTTCCTACGTATTTAGATGTGAAGACCGGTCATTTAAAACTTAATTTTGTTTATCTAAAAATCGATGTATCTGTCGTATTATATTTAAATATATGTCTTATATGACACCTTTCATTCTATCTATGTAACACAGTAATTATAGATATGAAAGCGACTATACAAGATAGAATCTTATCTTATTCATAAATGTACCTATATATCTGTCTATGTGATATAATACCTTTCTGACTATAAGTAATACAGTCTTGTATAGTGTCTTTCATATCTGTC
The DNA here is from genome assembly GCF_900747795.2 of Erpetoichthys calabaricus. Classification (NCBI taxonomy): domain Eukaryota; kingdom Metazoa; phylum Chordata; class Cladistia; order Polypteriformes; family Polypteridae; genus Erpetoichthys; species Erpetoichthys calabaricus. Next base: position 167,105,770 of record NC_041402.2, on the reverse strand, counting down.
TGTGCCTTTGCTCGCGTATTGCTTTGCTGTTCGGTTCTTTTGATTGCTTGATTATCTGCTTGTTTGACATTTCTTTCAGGGGTCGGAGGCATTTCCCAGTATTATGCACACTCTTCTACTGACGCCCAGCAAGCTTCGCCTGTCGCATAAGGCTTGGGGTTTTCCTTTCCCATCTTTCGCATTTGGCCGTAATGCAGATCCATGAAATGCCAGCCAGCGGCTCAGTAGAATGCCAGGTCTCGCACTGGAGCGTTACTCCGGAAGAGGGTGGCTTCGCGCAGTGGGTTTCCAAGTCGGCAGATTGAGTGCGCCTTAACAAAACGTAAAAGCCGTGGACCCGTGTAGTTAAATCGCACAATCCTAAACCGCACTTGTTGCTTTAATGTAACATAAAACCGTTGGGTTAATCAATGTGCAAACAGGAGTCGTTATAAAATGTGAATACCCTTTAACACATTTTTACAAGCCAGTTCCCATGGAAGTGGTTTTCTCCAATCGGTGACATGCTGCTATAGATGTGCGAGCACACTAGTCACACGTGTCAGCACGCGAGCTTCTAAATAAAACAGAAACAGTTAAATTCGTACTATTGGACTACTCTGCAATTATATTTATAGATACATTAAGACACAACATTGCACATACTGAACCGGCATAGGACAGAGTGTTTAAAACACTAGCGTGTATGCTGTATACTGCCAAATTCTAAGAAGAGAACACTGCCAAAGTTATAAAGACGTCTACCTCTCGTTTCTTAATGCACTTTTTTGTTTCTGGTGCATTTTGACAGCCTCAAAGTACACAAAAACAATATCCCAACCATGCCTCGAGCAAACCGATTCCGCACTTTTCACTTTATCAGCTACACGCATTGACCCAGAGACAGAGTCTATCAAAATCAGATGCAGCACGACTCCGACTTCTTCTTTTTTCTTGTAGGGAATCGTTTCAGGTAATCGCGGTGTAGACAATGCTCCACTTCATTCATACTTAGCGTTCACATTTTATTTACAGCGGGAACAAGTGCTTAATCGCTAGAGGCTGCTTTAAGGTTTCGTCTGGATTAAACTGCTCGACTTTAGCAGGTTGTCAACGGAGGATTAACAACTAACGCTTAATTCTATATATTGCTATTACGACCTTCCACGACCCTGCCCAGCACAAATAACTACATATCCAATGATTACTCCCCCCCCCACCCCCCCCCCTACACACACACACACACACACACACACACACACACCTTTTACCAATGTGCAATCCATAATGATAGAAAGAAAATGTACTCTTTTATAGGTAATCATCAAACTCCCCGAATCTGCCGCAAAACAGGTTTTGATTTATAAAATCCACTTATTACATCAAGCAACACTCGGAATCACTTTCTGGTCAACCTTTAAGTCCAATTAGCAGATAGATAGATAGATAGATAGATAGATAGATAGATAGATAGATAGATAGATAGATAGATAGATAGATAGATAGATAGATAGATAGATAGATAGATAGATAGATGATATAATTAAAACAATGCAAAAAGACTCTTCATAAAAGAGTTTCTATCCCGCGGTTCGCGTTCTCTTAAACAAGTGCAGTGCGCTGGAAGTTGCAGTCATAGACGTACAGTATATTTGACAGTTTAATCGCTTTTTGGTTCAACAGCACTTTCATTAATGCAAATTGTGCACATGCTTTTAAAAACTGACAGCTCGGTGGTTGCGAATCTTAACTAACAATGCGTTGCCCTACTCGACTTGTCATATTCAGCGACAAATGCAGCACCTCATTAAAACTCCCTTGTATTATTTATAAGACATAAACACACGCAAAGCTCGCAGGACTGAACATTTTCAGCTTGGATATTTTGACCCCCGCGTTAACAGCGTGCATGTGCGCTTCAACAAATCCTCCTGTTACATAATAGATTAACAATAACAGCAATCGCAGGACAAGAAGCAAAAGAATGTTACCTTTTTGCAGAAACAGGACAGTGACTCCAAACAGGATAAGGAAGCAGATGGGGTTATTCATAGCTGAAATGTTCAACCGGCCGCCAAAGCGAGTCCTTATTTTATCTTCTTTTTTTATGTGAGTCTTTTTTAATCCACTGCAAAGTGTAGGAGAGTAAAGCAATCGCTTCCCGCGGATAAATCTCAACCAGATTCTGACATCCGAGGCTGTGGAGCGCACGGTGGAGAAACGTCCCTCCTTCACGGCGCAGCTATTGGGCGAACGCGAGGCAAGAGATTTATCCAGCAGGTGACGACGGCCGCTCTGCAAATTAAAGTGGTACATGGCAGCGCCGAGCAGCACCCCCACCCATAATGCTTGAACAAAAACATTTCGAAGTTTGTTTTTTCAGAACACGATGTGTGTATGTGTATATATTTAATTTAGTTTTTAAACGGTAATCATTTTTTGTTTTTGTGTCTTTATTTTAAAGTCATTCCAGATGATATACTTTGCGAGTGCTTTTTTGGTGATAAGCAAATTTCGTCTATTAATTTAATTTCACCAACTTAGTGTTTATTCATCCTTTGATGGGACGTCGAATAATTACAAACATGGCTGCGAACACACCCGGGGTTATTAAATGAGTGACACAAGTTCCCGATTAACCCAACATGAACTTCATTCCTTGTTTAAAAACGTGAACATTTCGTAAAGACACAGACCGCACCGAGAACTGAATTTAGTACCCTTAAGGTGTGGGGAAAGACACTTTTAAAAATACTGGTTCTTTAATGGCACTTCATTGTTCTTTACTGGTTTGTGTGGTTCCTTCTTGAACCTTTGCTTGACAAAACACCATTTCATTCTGGGAAGGGTTCTTTGCACATGAAGTTGCTTCTTTGTGCTGTGAAAAACTCCCGAATATGTAGAAAGTAAAAGCTCACATCTTTAGTGCATGGTAGGCTACCTAGCAGGACTCTAAATGATTAAGAAAATCTGGATTTACCCTCCATTACTGTACAGTCCTCTTAAAATCATGACCCTTTGGTATACTTCACAAATCTGTTGTCATCTCTTCATAGTTATCTGCTTTATGGAGATGGTTATTGATCTAACTGAATAATGGTTCTTTCTGAAACCTTGCTGTGGATTGGTCATTTGGGAATGAAAAATGGTTCACCTATGGAATCTCTCTGAAGAACCAGTCTGGGACCTTCATTTTAAAGAGTGTTGCAGTGCTGATCACTGCAGACCACAAGGCACATTATATGGACATACTGCATATACTGCTGATTTCAGTGTGTGTTCGGATCTGCTCGTTTGCTGTATATGTGTGCCATTAGATAATAATGACAATTTTCTGACCAGATTAAACATAATGGTTTCAAAGTTAATATGATTTAAAACCTACTCAAAGGTTGGAAGCAGCAATGTACAAAGCACAGTCCATTTCAGGTGCACCACTGACCTACACAAGGCCAATTTGAAATCGCTAATTAACCAAACACACCCTTCTTTAAAACTGGAGTACCACAAAGATAAAGCAGATGGAGGTGGGGAGAGCATGCCAACAACACAGAGATAAAGCTGAGTTTGGACATCTGAGGCAGCACCTTTTACCACTACACCACCATGCTGCTCTTCTATTCCATTCCATCTTAAAGTTATCAACCCACTTTAATTTTGCATCAACTTTAATCACAATCACAATCTGTGGGGTTCCACTGCTGCATCCTCTGCACACAAATGAGATTCTCATCTTTGTTACCTTTCCTGTTAAGCTGCTGTACTTTCTATAAATTCATTTTTGTCATTCTGTGCACTTGATAATGTTTGAACCTACACCTTTACCACATACACTCCATGGCCACCTTCCAGATTCTTCTACAGTTCTCTCATTGGCATTTACCATCTTCATTCTAGCTTTGACCGGGTTTGTTTTCAGTTCCATCTCGCCCAATCTGTTTTTCCATTTAGGAAACATTTCTCTTAATTGTTCCTCACTATCAGCAATGCAAGCTAAATCATCTGCTTACAGGAGTTCCATTGGTAGTCTTTATTTTATTTCTGTAGTTACTGCTTCCATTAGTAAACGGCGTAGCAATGAACCTTGTTGTACTCTCACTTTTGCACTAAAGCTCTCGCTGTCCTGAAGATATCTTCATTAGAGAAATGAGTGACTCTTAATTATGACTGAGTGCTACAGGAATGGTGAGCGGGTCTTATGATGACCTGGCAGTCCTTTCCTTTCAGGTGAGGCTTTAGTTCACTGTAGCTTTAAAAGAAGTGACCTCAGTACATGAAGGGATTGGCAATCAAATTATTTTATTATTTATGAGCATTGTTATCATGTCTTTCACATGTATTTAAGATTCTTAGATACTTTACACTGCGGTGGGTTGGCACCCTGCCCAGGATTGTTTCCTGCCTTGTGCCCTGTGTTGGCTGGGATTGGCTCCAGCAGACCCCCGTGACCCTGTGTTCGGATTCAGCGGGTTGGAAAATGGATGGATGGATGGAGATACTTTACAAAATTTTATATACTGTACAGTTAAACTCTATAATGCAGTTTGGTTTATGAAATAGTTCTCCAGGAAGGCCAAGCATTTTAAGTGAGAGCTAAATCATGCAACATTAATGCATTTTCAAAAGCAGTTGAGGTCACTAAGAGCTTTTGAATAGAAAAAAAATAATTTGTTTATAATTTTTTCTTTTTCCTTAAATGGTTGCGAAACTGGTAGAGCCAACATTAGGTCAGTAATTGTCACTTTCAGGCTGAGTAAAGGCTCCACAAAATCAAATATGTGATGCATTTAAGTAAGGATAGAAACATTCTGGAGTAGATAACCATATGGTTTTACAAAATGCTTATTTGATTAATCCGATTAATTTATTACAAGAAGAAAAAGTGAGAAAATCATCTGATTCATCCATCCATTACCAAATTTATTTAATCCAGTTCAGGGTTTCAAGGGAAAAAGCAAATGATGGAATTTAATTTCAAATGGTCTTTCACAACAAGCTGAATGGGAAACTGCAGTCCATATATGGATTATGGGAAATGCTGAAGAGGAGTGGGCACTTAGTGGTATTGGATACAGAAGTGCCTCATCTATAGGCGAACACAACTGCACAGTGCCATGTGTGAGTTAGTACAGTGATCATTTGGGATTTTATTACAAAATGAAAGAAGAAGAACTCTATGGGAAGTGTATAAAACAAATCTGAAAACTTGTGTTTAAGTAACTATGGAGAAGCGCCATCGATGTATCACAATGAGATGAGTGAACAAGTCAGGGTACTCCAGAGCAGGAGAAGGAGAAGGAGGTTGGGAGCTGCACCTCCCACATGACAGTCTTACTAAAATGATCAAATGCACTGCTGACCAAGATACATTGACATTCCTGAATGAATGTAACCAATAAAAAACATAGATAGATAGATAGATAGATAGATAGATAGATAGATAGATAGATAGATAGATAGATAGATAGATAGATAGATAGATAGATAGATAGATAGATAGATAGATAGATAGATAGATAGATAGATAGATAGATAGATAGATAGATAGATACTAATACTGGTTTTTACTTTTTAAATGATATACACAGGTAACATGTTTGAAGGTTTGCCTTCTGGAAATGGAAAAATGGAACACAAGTAATGGAATACAAGAGAGCAAGGTTTGGCCGAGGGCAGAAGAACTCTAGGAGATTTCCTCAGATATATTTCTTAGCAAAGCTCATTAAGGTACACTATGAAACATTTTCCAATAGACTGAAATTGAAGTTTATGTGGCACTATATGGGGGTGAGGATCTCTTAGTTTCCATTTCCCAGAGGTCTCTTTCCATGGCACAAAATAACTTTATGATAATTTTTCCCCCTTCATGAAGCATTTTTGACTAATGTAAGTTGTTTTTATAGGCTTTTAATATTTCATTTCAGTTTGTGTTGTTGCTTTTGTTATAATTTCAGTCACCTCTTATGGCATTTTGCCTTCACATACTGTTCACATCATTTGTAAGATGCTTTGGACAGAAGGCATCAAATGTATAACACTGTCAACTTCCTTCATATACTTTACTTTATTCTATTAATCTTAATATTAAGGAAGACATCACATAATATCAAGTTATTATTTACACTGTCTATATTATTTAGTGAATGTGTTATCTTTCATGCTTTGCTTTTTTTCCATTTATGATATCCAGAATACATTTGAAAGAGTCATTCATTATATTACTTGTTATTAATTCAGTGGAACATGTTGATTTATGCCATAATATAGTCTATCCCGCTTCAAATCTACTTCAGGTTATAGCTGCCATTTTCCATTTAACAACTGCTACTTACTGTATAGCGTTCATACTGTTATTGCAAATATTCATTCATCATATCTAATTTATGCAGTCATTCATTTTTTATTATAGTCTATGGTTATTGGGACTCAAACAATTATTTGTTTATCACATGTTTTGAATAACGATGTACTTTTTCATTTTACTGCAGTTGCTACAAGGTTATGAGGAGCTGGATCACAGCATCACCATGCAGAGAACTGGAACCTGCGTGGTGTCGCAGCACAGAGGCAGTAGATTTCAAAATACAGCTTGTTGGCTTAGTTTCTGATCTCAGCTTACTGTGACATACCACAAAGGTCTCTTACTTTCCTGCAGCTGTTAATAAAATAATAATAAAAGTATGCATATACAGTGCCTATAAAAATTATTCACCTTTAGGAGTTTTCACCTTATATTATTATGCAACATTAAATTACAGTAGACTTAATTTGGCCTTTTTATACTGATCAACAGAAAAAGACTCTTTAATGCCAAAGTGAAAAGAGATCTCTGTAAAATCAGCTAATTTAATTACAAATATAAAACACAAAATAACTGATCGTATACTGTAAGTGTTCATCCCCTTCACATCAGTATTCAGTAGAGGCAGTTTGTCTTGAATCTGTGTGCACAGGTCTCTCTCTCAGCTTTGCACATCTGCACACTGCCATTTCTCCCCATTCTTCTTTACAAAATTGCTCAAGCTCTGTCAGGTTACATGGGGACTGTGAGTGAGCAGCCTTTGTCAAGTCCAGCCACAGATTCTCAATTGAGATCTGAACTCTAACTCAGCCACACCAAGAAATTAACATTGTTGTTTTTAAGCCATTCCTATGGAGCTTTGTCTTTATACTTGGATTCATTGTCTTGCTTTAAAACATTTTCACCCAAAGCATGCCTTTTCTTGCAGACTGCATCAGGGTTTTTCTCCAGAATATTCCCATAATTCCATGCATTAATTTTATCCTCACAGGCCTTCCACGACCCACCGGAAAGAAGCATTGCTACAGCATAATGCTGGCACCATGGCAAGGATGGTGTGTTTTTGATAATGCACAGTGTTTGGTCTGATGGCCAGAAAGTTAATATTTGGTCTCATCATAATTAATCTCATTAGCTTTTTTTATGAGACTGCCTTCAAGTACAGTATTCAGTAGATGCACTTCTGGCAGCCATAACAGCCTTGAGTCTATGTGCACAAGTCTCTCTATCAGTGTTCATTCACACTGCCACTTCTCCTCATTCTTCTTTACAAAACTACTCATGTTGCATGGGGACCAGGACTGAACAGCCTTTTATAAGTCCAGATTGGATTCAAATCTGGACTCTGATTCAGCCACTCCAGTACATTAACAGTCAACCTACCTGACTGGGGTCTTTGGGGACCCCAGAGGTATATATTTTGTCATATCTCACATGTGCTTATTTTATCATTCCAATTTTTTATGACTTTGTCAAGCAGTCTGTTCTTAATAATGTCAAATCATTGTTTTCTATTTCTGCTTTGATTATTGCTTCTTAAAAATACAAATGTCAAAAGTGCCCAAAAGCACCAGTCGAAAGCACCAAATCCCACCTTTGCAGCTTGAAGAAATGTAACTATTTATCCAGTCACTGTCTCTGATTAGTCCCAAGTTAGAGTATCACACATTATCAAGGGGTGTAGGGACACTTTGTTAGTCATTTAGAAGGAGACAGACACAGCAGCAGCTAGCGATTTCCACAGCTCCTCTGTTTACAACTTGAGATACTGCTGTTCCTAAGGTAAGATAAGTTTCAAGTCAGAAATACAATGAATAGCTTCATAATGAAATGTTATATAACTATAATATATAATTTTTATGTTCTGATAATAATGTAAAATAGTAAAATAGTTTTCTATGCAGTCAGAGTATGATGAAGACAGGGTGTGAGTGTGGGAAAAAAAAGAAATAATATGTTCTGAGGCTGCAGTGGGCTAAGGTTGGAAGGAGAGATATGTAAAGGGAAGGAGGTTTCTCAGAGCTCCAAGATGCGTTTGGCTGTAATAAATTTAGAATATAACTATTTATGAACATGGTGGATATTGTGGCCATTGCTGCCTTCATTGTTTGAGTGGGGAATTTCCCAGACTGGAAGTCATCAGAATGTGGTGTACAGTAATCCCTCGCTATATCGCGCTTCGCCTTTCGCTGCTTCACTCCATCGCGGATTTTATATGTAAGCATATTTAAATATATATCGCGGATTTTTTGCTGGTTCGCGGATTTGTGCGGACAATGGGTCTTTTAATTTCTGGTACATGCCTCCTCAGTTGGTTTGCCTAGTTGATTTCATACAAGAGACGCTATTGGCGGATGGCTGAGAAGAAACCCAACTTACTTTTCTCTCTCTCTCTCTTGCGCTGACTTTCTCTGTTCCTGACGTAGGGGGATTGAGCAGGGGGGCTGTTCGCACACCTAGACGATACGGACGCTCGTCTAAAAATGCTGAAAGATTATCTTCACGTTGCTACCTTCTGTGCAGCTGCTTCCTGAAGCGACATGCTGCACGGTGCTTCGCATACTTAAAAGCTCGAAGGGCACGTATTGATTTTCGATTGTTTGTTTTTCTCTGTCTCTCTCTATCTCTCTCTCTCTCTCTTTCTCTGCTCCTGACGGAGGGGGTGTGAGCTGCCGCCTTCAACAGCTTTGTGCCGCGGTGCTTCGCATACTTAAAAGCCAAACAGCCATATTGATTTGTTTGCTTTTCTCTCTATCTCTCTGACATTCTCTGCTCCTGATGCGCACTCCTTTGAAGAGGAAGATATGTTTGCATTCTTTTAATTGTGAGACGGAACTGTCATCTCTGTCTTGTCATGGAGCACAGTTTAAACTTTTGAAAAAGAGACAAATGTTTGTTTGCAGTGTTTGAATAACGTTCCTGTCTCTCTACAACCTCCTGTGTTTCTGCGCAAATCTGTGACCCAAGCATGACAATATAAAAATAACCATATAAACATATGGTTTCTACTTCGCGGATTTTTTTATTTCGCGGGTGGCTCTGGAACGCAACCCCCGCGATGGAGGAGGGATTACTGTACTTCGCCGGATTTTCCTGAGACAGCTGAGGCATGCCTTGGTCATGCCACACATGAAAAGGAGAGTTGAAACTCCACTTTTGCAAGCCCCAATCAAACAAGTATTGACCCTTATGGGAGTGAGTAAAACTCCTACTGCACATGTGACTGTCCAAAGTTTGGGTGGAAAATCTTTTCGGAAAAGCAGTCACCTTTGCTCCTGAGACATAGACAGGAAGGTACCAACTGTTTGCTCCTCCTGTCACATGCCAGCATGCACTGAGCATAGCAAGACACAAATTGTGTGTTATGACTGCCTGTTGTGTGTTTAGTTTTCATTTTTTTTTATTTACTTTGCACTGAGGGGGCGACACAGTGGAGCAGTGGTAGTGCTGCTGCCTCACAGTAAGGAGAACCAGGTTCACTTCCCAGGACCTCCCTGCGTGGAGTTTGCATGTTCTCCCCGTGTCTGCATGGGTTTCCTCCAAGAATCCAAAGACATGCAGGTTAGGTGGATTGGCGATTCTAAATTGGCCCTAGTGTGTGTGTGTGTTCTGCGGTGGGTTGGCGTCCTTCCTGGGATTGGTTCCTGCCTTGTGCCCTGTGTTGGCTTGGATTGGCTCCAGCAGACCCCCGTGACCCTGTGTTTGGATTCAGTGGGCTGGAAAATGGATGGATGGACTTTGCACTGAAAGACAAAATACAATTTAGAAGTGTTGAAGAGTTTAGTTTTAAAAGATAAAAGAGAAGAATATGCAAATAAAAACTGTTGACATTTGAATGACTGTGTGTTTATTTCAATTATGTTAATATACAAAATATGCAAATTAATTGTAATTTTGCTAAAACAATAATAATAATCTATTTTTTCTTTAGATGACATTATATACATAACTAATAATGCTTGGTAAGAAATAAGTTTGCTAAGTTTGAAATAAGTTTGCTTCTTCTTTTGGCTGCTCCCATTAGGGGTTGCCACAGTGGAATCCTCTTCTTCCATATCTTTCTGTCCTCTGCATCTTGCTGTCACACCCACCACCTGCATGTCCTCTCTCACCACATCCATAAACCTTCTCTTAGGTCTTCCTCTTTTCCTCTTGCCTGGCAGCTCTATCCTTAGCACGCTTCTCCCAATATACTCAGCATCTCCCCTCTGCACATGTCCAAACCATCACAATCTCGCCTCGTCCAACTTGAGCTGACCCTCTAATCTACTCATTTCTAATCCTATCCATCCTCGTCACACCCAATGCAAATCTTAGCATCTTTAACTCTGCTACCTCCAGCCTCTGTCTCCTGCTTTCTGGTCAGTGCCACCGTCTCCAACCCATATAACATAGCTGGTCTCACTACCGTCCTGTAGACCTTCCCTTTCACTCTTGCTGATATCCATCTGTCACAAATTAGTCCTGACACTCTTCTCCATCCATTCCACCCTGCCTGCACTCTCTTTTTCACCTCTCTTCCACAATCCCCATTACTCTGTACTGTTGATCCCAAATATTTAAACTCATCCCTCTTCACCAACTCTACTCCTTGCATCCTCACTATTCCACTGACCTCCCTCTCATTCACACGCATGTATTCTGTCTTGTTCCTACTGACCTTCATTCCTCTCCTCTCCAGAGCATATCTCCACCTCTCCAGGATCTCCTCAACCTGCTCCCTACTATCGCTTCTTATATTAAATTATCCTTGGGGTCTCCAGAGACCCCTGTCAGCAGTTTGTGTATGTAACATATGTCGGTAGGATGAGGGTTAACATTGTTGTTTTGAAGTCATTCCTGTATAGCTTTAACTTTTACTGGAAAACAAGGCACAGGTTTCGTAAAGAGTGGACCAGGTTTTCCTCCAAGGTTTTACTGCATTCATTTATCCTCTACACTCACACACCTTCTAGGGCCTGCTGCAGAAAAGCATCCCCACAGCATGATGTTGGCACCATTATTCTTCATGGCTGGAATGGTGTGTTTTTGATAAAGTGAAGTATTTGGTCAGACAACTCCTTTTTTCCACTTTTTCCACTTTTGAGCATTTTTGCCTGATTTTCTATTTTTTCTAAAGCCCTTAATTTGTAAACATTCTTCGTTGACCCTTGTGTACATGATGGTAGTCTATGCCCTCCACCCCATATGGGGCTTTCCCCACTTTGGGCCTATGAGATGATGCAGGTTCTGGGCCATGCTCCCATCTCCCATTTGAGAACCTCTCGAACCTGACACCGTCGATAATGTAACCAGATAAGCTGGTCAATGAGGACAACAATTGAAGAAAAGGGAAAGGTGCAAAAGTGCCGAAGTGCTTTTATTACAAAAATGAACAAAAAAATCAAAACAGTGTTCAAATATTGCAGTTTTGCCAAATTCAATAAATAATCCATACTAAAAAAGGTCAAATCCAGTCATTTAAAACAAGGCTAAAATAAGATTAAAATCCTGCCACAGACATTGGGATCACACCAGTCAAGCACAGCTCCTTCCCAGTCTCTCCAGCTCACCCCAGGCATGCTCACCGGGAGAGACTTCAGCCACCGCGGTCCTCACACTACCAACCCCCATCTTGGCTGCCTCCGTCGGCGTCTGCCAGGCCACTCGGGGTCGGTTGTCCTCCCGTCTTCTTTCTCGCACTCGTAGTTGTCCCTCAGATCCCTAGGGTGGACTCCTCCACGATCTTACCCACACTCCCATTCAGTGGGCACAATCCTTCCTCCATCCGGGACCCCTGACCGCGCTGACCTCTCTTTTACAGCTGGCTGTCTGGCTCATACAATTTCTTTTGCCCCCAAAGCTGCAATTTCACTCTCCAAGCATAATGGAACAAGAAAAATTACACAAAGTTGGTTCCTACTTCATACCCAGTGCTGGTGACATGGACCTAAGACCCCTCAACAGGATAATTAGACATGTTGGAAATTGGATGAACAGATTAATGGAACAAAAAATAGTATACAGTTTTGGAATTATAAGGAAAATAACATGGATTGTCTAATCTGTAAAGCCAATTTGTATCATTCCTTATACTGTACTAGCTGTGTAAGCCCATGCTGTAAAAAGCCTGGGCTCCTAGAAACCATTGAAATAGTCAGAAAAAAAATTGAAATGCAGAGTTGGCGGTGTCATTTTTGCGGATTTACTCACCACTCAATCAACGGCTAAGCGAGTTTCTCTCTGCCTTTCTTCACAGTTTCACTTTGGCGATGGAGTTGCTTTCTTTCAGCTTCATGCTGCAGCCTCGAATGTCTTTCTTATTCCAACTTGGTGGCTCTTTGGGCTTCATGCTGTAACCTCGCACTGCCAGGCTGCTTTGCACTTCCAGGCCGGACAGAGAGACACACACACTTCCACGCATAGACATTTATATATAAGATATCTGGACTGATGATATTAAATTTTAGAATATGCTTTGCAGTTTTTTTTTTTGATTATTTAAGGAATCCTAGAAATTCAGGACACTGCCTACCAGCTTGATAAAGTTGATTTCAATGCCTAGCCTAATAAAAGCCTATGTGGAGTTTAAATGTTCTCTTCAAGTTTGTAAAGGATTTCCCTGTGTACTCCAGTTTTTCCGCACTTCACAAATGTATGCAGATAAGATCACTCTTTGTGATGAGCAAAGAATTTACATTAAAATTGAATTCAAAGCAAATCTCAGAGTTTCAAAAATGCTAAGTAAGTTCTATTTTTACCATTAACATAAGAAGAAAGATGTTTAGCTCCTGACTGGAAGTGTTTTCATGTATTTACTCTACAGGCAACTGTCTGTCACTTATGTTTAAATAAAGATCTGTAGTGAAAAGAAAATCATTTCCTGTCATTTTGTTGTGCTATCAGCTGCATGTTGCAGTGGCTCTGATATTATTACTACTGTCAATTATGATGACAGTCCTGGTGTTTACAATCCTAAAGATTCCATAAAATCATAAAAGAAACGTTGAGGTCAACAGCACATAAAGTGTGCATTTCTATTAGTAGGTAATGGTGAGCGGGTTTGGCAGTTGTGGCAATTTTCTGAGTAAAACATTATTTGCACAAAGCTGTTTCTTATTATGTCCTCATACAGAAAATGTACAGCAAGTCACATTTTCTTAAATCTACTGCAATCCCCTAAGCTCATGGGAATGAAAGGCAAAAACAGAATAGATTTTACCGGTGTGCAAAAAATTACATGTACTACACAGCTGCAGAAAAGTATACAGATAAACATAGAAGAAAGCAATATTTCCACCAAAAAAACTTTTAATCCCCCCAAAATGTCTTTTTGAAGAGTTTTAAAGTAGGCAAATTGCCTGCAAAATTAATATTAGTGTCAGTTTCTCAAAACTATATGCTTATCTGTTTCACTTATTGCTGATGATTCTAAATCTACCTGATTTGTGAGTGGTGTGTTATGGATGGAGAACCATTCCAGGATCGTCTTTGCCTTAAGTCCAATACAGTCTGGGGTTGGATCAAGCAAAATTCAGGAAATAGATGAATTGATCAATAGGTGAGTGAGATAGATTAGATTAGATTAGATTAGATAGAGTGGATAGATAGATTATTTACTTTTTTATTTATTTTATTTATTGCTTATTATTTGGTGCTACACTATATGGCTAAACGTTTATGGACACCTGCTGATCACACAGATTAAATTTTGTTGGACATCCCATTCCAAAACCACAGGCATTAATATGGAGTCCCTGTAAATGTGGCTATAACAGCCTCCACTCTTCTGTAAAGGCTTTCCACAAGGTTTTAAGGTGTGTATGTTGGACACTATGCCCATTATGCCAAAAGATCATTTGTGAGATCAGGTACTAATGTTCGATAAGGAGACCTGACTCGCAATCGGCATTTCAAATCTACTAAAGGGTGAGCAGTAGAGTTGAGGTCAGGGCTCTGTGCAGGCCTCTCAAGTTTCTTTGTGCATGGCGACAGTCATGCTGGAACACAAAAGAGCCTTCCCCAAACTGCTGCCACATAAGTGGACACACATAATTGTCTAAAATGTCTTTTTATCCTGTAGAATTAACTGTACCCATCACTGGAACCAAGGGTTCCCAGCCCAAACTCAGAAACACAGCCCCAGAACATTATCCCACCTCAACCAAACTTCACAATAGGCACTTTACAGTCTGCGAGGTAATGTTCTCACCAAGCTCAGATTCGTCCATCAGACTGCCAGAAAGTGAAAAGTGATTCTTCATCATAGAGAACGCATTTCTACTGTCCCAGAGTCAAATGGCAGTATGCCGACACTTGGCATTGCACACAGACTTGTGTGCAGCTCTTCAACCAGGGAAACCCATTTCATGAAGCTCCTGATGCACAATTCTTGTGCTGATGTTGTTCCCAGAAACACTTTGGAAGTCATTTGTGAGTGATGCAATAGAGGCTAAGTGATTTTTATATGGTATCGGCAGCCTACTCTGTGAGTTCCTGTTGTGGAATACCTTATGGATGAGCTGTTGTTGCTCCGAGATGATCCCACTTCATCATAATGGCATTTAGATCTGACCAAGCAATATCTAGCAGTGTAGAAATTTTATGTACTGACTTGTGGCAAAGGTGGCATCTTATGACAGTGCCACTCTTAATCACCAAGCTCTTCAATATGACCCATTCTACTGCCAATGTGTGTCAAAGCAGATTGAATAGCTATATGCTTGACTTTACGCACCTGTTAACAATGATACCCCTGAACTCAATAATTAGGAGGAGTGTCCACATACATTTGCCCACATAGTGTAATTTAGTCAGTCAGTCATTTTTTAACCAGCTTTCTCCTGAAAAAGATCACGGGGGTCTTTTGGAGCTTATCCCAGCTAGTACAGGGCACAAGTTAAGCAACAAACCCTGGACAGGGTGTCAGTCCATTGCAGGACACAAACATACAGCGAGTGCACACAAGGGCTAATTTAGGACTGCCAATTCAAACCTGCATGTTTTTAGAAGGAAACTGGAGCCCACGGAGGAAACCCATGTAGACTCGTGGCGCATACACTGGATCTCCTTACTGCGAGGCAGTGCACCACAGTGGTATATATTTCTTAGAAAATAAGAGAATTCAAAATGATCTAATAGAGGAACTTAGAAATGCTTTCCTTAAACAGCAAACCCTATTCTTTACTTAAGTGCATTGCTCAAAGAGGGGAAGAATTAGCACAAAGGTTCTGATTGCTGATTTATTGGATTGTTACCTTTTTTAAGAGCACATTGTTTGCCCCTGACCTGCACAGCCAGACACACTGTCGCTTGATCTTTCCTTCTGTTTGGATGGACCCAGTCTTTATTGGTATTTAATGACAGTGAACTTTGTGAAGAAGGGCAGTTCGCTGTTTTAAATCATCATCTCTCTCAGATAGGGGTCACAGAAAGTAGTAAGGAGCTGTCAGACATTAATCAGTGTTTGCAAAGACCCTCAGGCAATCACTGCAGCAAATTTGTTTTACTGAGCTGAAATCTGAAAGGTTTAATAACTGTTTTCACAGACTTTATAGGAGGATTTCTCTTTTCTCTTCACACTGACATGACAAGGCTTACACTAATATGAATGTTTTAAATTCACCTTCAATCTTATTTTTTATATCAACAATTTTATATCTATTTAAGCCTGTACTGCAAGTATAAACAAATGTAGAAATATAAAATAGTAACTGAGCTGAATCCAGACACTCTTATTCAGAAGATGGCTGCTGCAGATCCAACTCTTACAGCCACATTCCTTTACACTCCCTGCTGCCACCTCCTGGCCTACAATCAAATATCGCAACACAAAGGTTAATGAAAAAGGTCTCAGTTGTGCTGAATCTTTCCAGGCCAGCAACTGTCTTTCTGGCACTTGAAAAATTAAAAACGATAAATAGTGCATACGGGACTTTAATTGCTAAATTTTTACTGCTGTCTATAAACCAGGGAGAGGAATGACCCTCAAGGTCTAGAGTTGTGTTTCCCTTCTGTACAGATATATGGGTCTCATAAACACAGCACATGGCTTCAGTTAAATTAAGAACACGTAATCACATTTGAAGTTTTTGTAATCTCAATGTACTGTTTAAACAAAGAATGAAAGCAACAGTGTCCACATAAATGAGATTATAACAAGATGGTTTTTTTTAAATGGGGACTAGGGAAAGCAACATTTATATGCACCCCAAAACTGGCGTCTTTTCAGTTAATTTTGCATTCTGCTGACTATACTGCTTCTTTAATAAATGATTGCATTTCCTTGGAAAGACATTTCGGCAGCACCTGCCTTCAAACACGCTGGAGTGTCAATGAGCCTGATTGCCTGTCTTTTCACTGCACACCTGACAGTTCCAAAGATTTGTGTTTTGGGTCTTATCTGCTCATAATATTTTCACATCACTGCATGTATGCATGTATGTATTTATTTGCATATACTGATATAATACATACTGTAAAAACAGACAAAGGTTGTTTTTCTAATTATGTTTCTTCATACAGAGCAGCAAGAAAATGAATCTCCCCTTTGGATGTTTATAGATTTTATTTGCTTCAATACCTAATTAACAGAATTGCTGTAAGTTGAGTTTTTGCTGTTCTACAGTCTAAAAGTGGCAACATGTACTTGCTACTTGATTAGGTCCATCTGTTGTTCCCATGTAATCGATTGCCTACTTGATGACAGCATCATATATAGAGACAATGCCATTTTAGAGCAGGTAGAGAGGAAACCCCGCTGAGTCCTTCACACATATCAGAGACAAAGATGTAGCTCAGTCAGTCAGTCAGTCGGACAGACAGACAGACAGACAGACAGACAGACAGACAGACAGACAGACAGACAGACAGACAGACAGACAGACAGACAGATAGATAGATAGATAGATAGATAGATAGATAGATAGATAGATAGATAGATAGATAGATAGATAGATAGATAGATAGATAGATGTGAAAAGGCACTATATGACAGACAGACAGACAGACAGACAGACAGACAGACAGACAGACAGGCAGGCAGGCAGGCAGGCAGGCAGGCAGATAGATAGATAGATAGATAGATAGATAGATAGATAGATAGATAGATAGATAGATAGATAGATAGATAGATAGATAGATAGATAGATAGATAGATAGATAGATAGATAGATAGATAGAGGAGGTTTTGCCTTGAACATTAAGGATGAAATGACACAGATTTAATTTGCATCTTTACTGGGGCTATTCCAGCTCAGTTGCCTGTTATAAAACACGTCTCCATGACTTGTACTCCATTGACCATATGTCTTTGAATATGGCACTTACACCACAGAAATGCAAGATATGGTGAAAAACTCCTTAACTGGTATTATAGTATTCTGCACATTTAATAACAGAACGAGTGAAAATTAATAGATGACAACACCACAAACTGGTTCCAAGAACATCAATGAAAAAAAACCTTAAGATAAAATGTTGATCACTTTCTTGAGATCATAGGAGTTCAAAAGGATTGAGTAGCTAATCTTTCTTTCATTAATACCTAAATTATACTAAACTGACTTCAGAGTCTCCAATGTGCTCTCTGACATACCCTAGCTGCGATGTCATGAGTGTTTTTTTCAGTGTCTTTCTCTTTTCCCATAAAGCTGTGACTGGTTGTCTCCACAGTTTCTCCAATTTCAGCCACACATTCACAGTTATCACAGGTCTCTTGGTAGGCTCCCTCACTAATCTTCGTCTTGCATAATCATTTAGCTTTTGTGGATGGCTTGGTCTTGTCAGATTCCCAACTGTGCCAATATCCTTTCAGTTTCTTAATGGTTGATCCAAGAGATATTTTCTTCTCTCCATCCTCTGACTTGCATTTTCCAATTACCTTTTATTTGAGTTGCCTGAAGTGCTCTTCTGTCTTCATTATGTGGGTTTGGCCACCATACTGACTCACCACAAGTTTGCCCATCAAGATTCGTTATTTGTATTACAATCAATTGAAACTCCAGACAGATGATCTCCATTGAACTAATTCTGTGACTTTTAACACCAATTGGCTATGCCAGTAATGATTTAGGGTTGTCGTATGAAAGCGGGTAAATACTCATGCAATCATATTTTTTTTGTTTGTTTCAAATTTGTAATTCATTTAGACCACTTTTCAGAGATTTGCTTTCACTTTGACATTAAAGAGCCTTTTTTTTGTTGATCCATGTCCAACTCTACAGGGATTCAATGTTATGTAAAAAGGAGAACTTCCTTGGGGGTGAATACTTTTTATAGGCACTGCACTTAGATAGATAGATAGATAGATAGATAGATAGATAGATAGATAGATAGATAGATAGATAGATAGATAGATAGATAGATAGATAGATAGATAGATAGATAGATAGATAGATAGATAGATAGATGCTCTCAAACATGCGTTCCAGGGAGACAACTTTAGGTCTAGTCAATGGAGTATATAGAGTTCTGCAGTATAATGAGTGGGTTATAGTTGGTTATTT
The DNA here is from genome assembly GCF_900747795.2 of Erpetoichthys calabaricus. Taxonomy (NCBI): domain Eukaryota; kingdom Metazoa; phylum Chordata; class Cladistia; order Polypteriformes; family Polypteridae; genus Erpetoichthys; species Erpetoichthys calabaricus. The sequence continues at coordinate 167,087,005 of NC_041402.2, read as the reverse complement.
GTTATACAGTAGTTGGTGCAGAAAGCGCCATATCAGTACATACAGTCAGCTGTAGTCTCCCACATATGGGCTTTGGCAGACAAAGACCCAAACATGTTCAGTTCTAGTGAATGAAAAAAAGTTTACTTGTAGCACAAAAAAGTCAATGTTGATTTCTATAGTAATCCAAGATGTTCACCAAATAAATGTCTAAATTTGCAATAAGATATACTTTATTGTGGTCCTTGGATTGGCTATTCCAGGAAATATGAAGCGTTTATTCTAGTTGTGTGTAATTTGCTGGCAAAAAATCCTGGCAATGGCTCAGGTGACTGAGGCAGATTCACATGTATGTTAATGGGAATGAGTGGTAAGAAAATAGTGATTTCTTGTATCTGTTCATCAAGCCTATATCAATTCTCTTTTGGACCACATTTGAGTAGTAAAATCATACTTCTTAAGGGATATAATATTATTTTGGGTACATTCACCAATGTCTTTATGAATCCCTTGCTAGATAAAGCACCAGTTTCCTCTTGCCAAATTATTTGATTTGCTAGCTAAATGTCTTTCTAATGTAGAACTCATTGATTCTTTTCAGCTGTTGAAACTCGCCTCTAAAGTATTTCATTCTTTCCTCCTGAACTTTACTCTTAGTCCAGAGTTGATTACATTTTTATCTCCTAGTCACTTATTTTCCTTTTTGTTAAGGATCTCTTTTTATAGTTTAATTTTCCATTGTACTCCTCACGTGCCATTCACTGGAGGTTTAACTTTTGCTCCAGAGTAATGCATTTTGGGATACAGATCATTCTCTTCTAAGCTGGAGGATTCTTGAACTTGTCTTAGAATCAGAATTTTGCTTGTGCCTTACCATTAGTTCCACTTTTTTTCTCCTTTTCCCTTGCATCTGTTCTGTGTAATCATTAATTATTTCCAGTTTATTGTTGAGTTTAAATAGGCATGTATTAGAGTAGGGCCTCACGCGTCCTGGCAAGGAGATATGTCAAGGGTGCAAACTGGGTCCTTTCCTCTCCTCTTCTCTCTATATGCACCTCCACACTAGGCACCCTTTATCTGTACCCATGAATTCTCATGTTAGTGCTATGATAATGTGCAGCAAAATATCTTTCTTTCCCTCCAGAGGACCACAGACTATCAACTAGAATCTCTGCATGTCTAATGGATGAAGAAGCACAATCACCAGCTAAAAAAATCTGGCAAAGATGGACCTCTTTGATATCCGAGCTGGTCCATCTAATCAGCACCCCAGGTCTGTTCAGCTCAGCTCATTATCATTTACACCTGCCAAATTTTAGTACACAGCCTTGGGGAGATGAAAGAAGACCATCAGTCCATTACTGAGCATGTTGCAATTGTCTCTTGGACCTGCATATTCACTCTATGCAACATCTACAAATTCATACCCTATCTGACAGAGTATGCAGCACAACTTTTGGTCCAGAGCTTGCTAGCAGGAGTACCAGCAGGTCTCAAGCCACTGCAGATAATTCAAAATGGAGCAGCATGTCTGGTGTTTAACCAGCTGAAGCGGGTGCAGGTTACTCCTCTTTTCAGCTCACTACACTTGTTGATGCTTGCCTACAGAGTAGTCATTGGGTCAGCACCTGTAAGATCTGTGTTTGTTCTCTTCCACTCAGGTCTGATGATGAATGATGTTTGGTGATGGCACCTCTCAAATCTCAGTCAAGACTGTTTTCATGCGTTGCTCCTAGCTGGTAAAATGAGTTGTCCAAATCGATTTGAACTGCTGACTTCCTCTGTGTGTTTAAAAAGCATTCAAAGACTCTTCTTTGATGAATTTCTTTCTAACAATAGCTGTTAGGTTTTTGTAAGCAAGGATGTGTAACTCACATTTTATTCTGTACTATTCACTTGTGATGAATTTGCTAACTTTGTCCACTAACACTTGTTCCTAAGCAATAATTACCTGATTTTGTTGACCTGTTCTGAAAGTCACTTTGGGTAAAAATCGCTTACAAATAAATAAACGTAAAGTAGTAAATGTATATATAAAACTGAGCAGCTCTCTGGAAGCAGGCCAGTAGATCACCAAAAACATTTCTGACCATTTACAGTGTAGTCAATAAAAGGATACTGTTGTACACCGTGCCACTTATAAATATTGCAGGCATAAACACACACCTGAGATAATTTTAAGACCATTTTAAAGAGACCATTTTTTCTTTGATTCAAATGGCTTTGCAAGCAAGAGTTAACTGCTAATTTAGCAAAGTGAAAAATGTGTGACAAACATGTCACCAATTGAAAAGTAGACTCATCAGGGTGCCGCAAGAACAAGTGCATACTTATGCCATGAGCGCAGGGAATTGCTGGGATTTATATCTCCTTGGTTAGCTTCTTCTCGAGGTGTCAAGCCAGGTTAGAGTCATGCAAATTTTTCACATTCACTAACAGCTTTGATGAAAATTCCACAGCTGTCATCATTATGCCCTCATGTATTATTTATTCATGAAAGGGAAATTAATTCAAAATTATAAATAAACTGTCAACAACTTAAAGAACAGTGAACCAGTAATACCAGCCTATTAAAGCATATGTAAATAAATAAATAAATAAATAAGTGAATATATACCTGTAATTAAACTGAAAAAACAATTAATTTATTAATATTTCAATTTTTGGTTTGACAAATTACATTTATGCAATTTTATTATCCTAGTTATGTGTTCTCTTAAAAGAGTGGCACAGTACCTCACAGGTCTGCATGCCAAGGTTCATGTCCAGTCTCAGTGACTGTATCAGCAAAGTATTTTATATTTTCTTTGTGTCTTGATATTTTTTATCTTTAGCTTCCACGATTTTTTTTTTCAAATAATGTAACATGGAAAGGCCCAAGACCTCAGAATTTTCAATGCTTTTATTAAACAATACATTGAATAGATTTTTCAAAATCAGAAATTATAGTTTATTTTATTTTTGTGACACTAAGATTGAACCTAACGCTTGTTTAGCAAAATTAAAAAAGGCAAATCAATGACAGCCATACAGTTTTGACAAACATTTACATCACATATTGGTTTTATTAAATCATAATGGACATCAGTCTCTAAGCATCAGAATTCCTTAATTTTAAAATATAATGCGTGTTTGGTTATATCTGAAATCATTGAGAAATGATGGTGTTATGAAATGGAATTAAATGGGTGTGTGGCCTCCAAGATGAGAAGCTGGCCAGGCGTTTCACTAACTTGCCCAGAAGAGACTTGATGTAATTCAGCCAGGCCCAAATGCTAACTGCTGGACCTAGAAATGGGGAGCTGGAAGAACAACACAAAATGTCCACGAAAATATTACAAAGCCCCTCAAGAGGAAGGATCGCTGTAAACCCCTGACTTATGAACAAAAAGGGCAAAAAAGACTCTTTATAAATTGAAGATTTATTTATAAAAATAGAAAATGATCAACAGAGCAAACAGTGACAAAATGGCAAACAAGACCTAAAACACCAACCGGAATCCAAAATCTTTAACCAGAAGCAAGAAAGTTATAAAAAACACAAAGTCCAACAAAAAAGCAATACTTACAAATATTCTTTAAGAAGGGAAATGAATTCCTTCACCTGAGCCTTCTGAACTGACTTAAGTAGCTAGTGGGACGGCTCAGGGGTGGAGCTATCAGGGTGACCTCACTTCCTGGAGCTCCACCCACAAAGAACATAGAACAGAGGCACCATTAAAAAGACAGTACATAGCAACCAATTTAATGTGCATACGTCAAGCAAAATACTTAATATACATCCGCTCCACTAAGAACAGTAGTATTTCAGCTGCGTGTTAGCAGTCAACAAATAAAGCATATGTAATGGCACACTGTATAAACATTCAATTGCCAAAAAAATCATGACTGGTGATCATGCAGGAGAAGTCGCATTTCTTCAGCTTAGTAAGTTAGATACTAGCGATTCTTCAGCAAGGAGATTACCATTCATCTTGCAAAGATGACAATTTCCAATAGTTTTAGCATTTGTTAGAACTATAAATAAGTCTCAGGGCCAAAGTGACCGTGTTTGAATGTAAAAATAAAAATAAAAGTCAAATCTGAATCTTGATTAAAAAGCCACAATATCATTGTTATAAATAAGGCACTTTAAAAATTTATTATGCCTATAATACATTTTTCTCACCCCATCATTAATATTTTTTGATTCCTGGAACTTCAAAGATTATGGTGTTTTTTTTGGTGATGTCACAAAATAATATTTTTTGATTATTTTTATTTATGGTATCAACACAGTGCCATTTTGTTTTTGCCATTGATGTCACCAATTTGGGATCCCAGTTGACGAGACGCCACTCTCTGTTGTTTGGGGTGTGTGGTCTTGAAAGATACAACCTCCAACGTGATTAATGTGACACTTAAAATACCAGTGTGACGATCCTCTTTCTGACTGGGCTTTTTCCTCGGCTTATGTTCATTTTTATAGTGTTGCTTTTGTTATTTCTGAATTGTTATATTTCACACTTTTGCAAAATTTGTTATGTTTGTGCATTATTTGTTATTTATCTACTTTGTGATTACATTTTGATATGTTCCTTGAGTTCTGTGGGTGGGAACCCATGAGGCTGGTCCAACCTGATGTCACACCTATACAGCTTCCCTCAGGTTGTTACTAAAAGCTGGAGGAGTTCATTACGGTAAGTATTAGTTTAATTAGATTTTTCTGGCTTTGTGGATTTCTTGCTTTGGATTCTGAGTATTTGATTTTGAATTGGATGTGTTTGCTTCTTTAGGCAAAGCCTTTCTCCTTTATTCACTTGCTTTTCTCTTTTTGTGCTTCCTTTTGCTGTCTTTTAGAAAGCTCTTACTTTATAAATATTCTTGTTTTAGACTTGTCTGCTCAAGGTAGAAGTTGATGGTAATCCTCTCTCTTTGAAATGTTATAGCTAGTTTCCCATTTCTGAGTCCACTAGGCTGGAAGCCTACTGGTAGTAGTTGTGGCTGACTGCTTGGGGTAAGGCTTTATCTGATGCAGGTCAGTGAAGGTCCTGGCCTGATTTGTGAGAGTTTTGGTATTCCACTCACCTATTTGCCATATTTGTAACTCTGATTTACAGCAGTGTATATCTTAAAGTCTTTGCGCATCTGATTATAGAGAATTCTGGCTTCAAACCTTTAGCAATCCTCTTTTGATTTTCCATTGTGTTTCAGCCAAGGTTCCCCCACTGGTTAGAATTCAATTGCTTTTTTATGTTCATTTTGTTCAAATATTATGTTAATAATATTGATTATTTAGTTTCATTATGTCAATATTTATTCTGTTGTGTTCCATGTGTATTGTGGGTGGTCTCCCAAGACGTAGGGTCACCTGTTCATCACTGTCAATGGACTGATCTCAGTCAGTGATCTCACTGAATGCACTTGTTGTGGTGGTGAGTTCTCATTTGTATTTTGCGATTTCATTATTTTGGGAATTTATGGATTTTTGACCTCAGTGCTCTATTTTTTGACTTTCAATGCTGGATTTCTCATTGAGACCTGTTTACTTTGGATTGCCTTTGCCTTTTCAGGCATTCCCTGGTGTGTGTGATTGCTCTTCGGAGCTTTGCTGCCTAATAGAGCTTTTTGTTTTAAATATATATTTTTTTATTTATTAAGACTCTTTTAATCTCTTTTTATGTGACTAGCCAGGGTTTGATGGAAATTTCGCATCAGTCATTATTTGAGACTAAAGTTCTTAACACTTTGGTTAGGGGTAACGTTTAGTTGTCTCTCTGGTTTTTGGCCCATTTTGCCTGACTTTACACTTTTCTTTATCTCCTGGTCCATCTCCCCCTCCTTTCTCTGTTTCAGTAATTGAATATTCAATCTTCTCTATTTTTAATTTAAGTGGTGGGGTTTATTTGGATAATAACATTTCCTCTGGCATCTCTGCTTTTGTTTTTATTGTTATGATGGGCAGTTTTCTTTATAATTGCCTTTCCATCCCTCTCTCAATGTTTAATTTTGTTTCTCCAGTGTCTCTTCCAGCTGTCCCTTGATAAGCATGTTTGGCCGAGATTTGGGCTACTCATTCATATACTTATTTTCAAGTGGGATATAATCCTTTAGGGCAAGACTTACCTTATCTAAAGGTACGTGAGATCAAGCTGGAGATGCTGGACATTTTAAGGTAGGGTTGTTTGACATCTTAGCCTGGATAGGGTCACCCGTGGCTGGGTTTGTATGCAGTAGCGCATGTCCTGGCTCACTGAGGCCTGCACTGACTCCCGAGGGCTCTGTATCGATCTGAGCTGTCAGGCCAATTGGCCTGCTGTTTAACAGTTTCACTCTGCCCTCTCTTTTAAGTTTTGGCTCAGGTCTCCGTGTGTAATGCCTCGACATGATGTGCAGCATTATAGAAAATCACTTCTAACATTTCCTCTTTAAAAATAATAATGATTAAAATAAATAATGTGAGAGTGACTGTTACATGCATCATTCAGGATGAGGTATAGCTTGCTTTTATCTTGCTTTTATATAGAAACTTTTCTATAGAAAATGATTCCACAAAGGCACACATAAATGGATTATGCACAAATGCAAAGGAATCAATAATTAGTTGCATCAAAATTTTATTTTTACTCAAGTAAAAAATAAGGACAGGCAATGCAACTAGGTCATAGTTGCCAGCAACTTTATTAATTTTTCACACCTTATTGTGAGCCTGTGCTTTATTGAATCAATTCATTGGGCATTCATTCATTAAGTTATCACACGTAAGGTTTGAAGATGCCACTTATTTGTCATTTTATAAGAGTGTTTCAAACAGCTACTGACTGTTTTACTTATTTTACTGCTGAAGCTTCCAGAGCCCATTTATAGATGGGTACATCGCTACCATGAAGAGCTGCACTTGCAAAGCAATGATTTTCAGATATTCAATGCCACCAGCCTGCCTTTTGGACTCTTGGTATGATGGATCCATAAATTTGAGTTTTCCCACATTATTCTGGCTACTGATCCAGCTAGAATCAACTGGAACTGAGATTTATTGCATAGGGCAACATTTTTACGTTCTATTCTTGTGTCATCTTTGAGTATTTTTCCCTATCAGTGACTAGCTGAGCTTTTTGATTTGCCTCTTTCAGCATCATCTGGAAGTTGATAAAGTAACTCATCTGTTTCTCCACACATATTGTTGTCATGAACTAGGAGCTCAAAAAGCATATTAAGCCCCATAAATACTTCTAAAATTGCCCAATGGGATGGGGGTGATTACCATTAAAACCCCAACTAGAAGAATCTTCAGAAAATATATTTATTTTTAACAAAAATGCTCTGCAGCACAAGAAGCTCTGTGGAGCACAAAAAATGAATTGCCTGATAAGACAAGGCAGTCCAAAGTAAAAAGAGTCTGAATACAGAATGCAAAAGCAAAGTCATAAACAGAACATTGGTTCAAAAGTCCAGTAATATCAAAAGTATAGAAATAACACAAAAGTCACCACAACTCCCAAACATAATTTGAATTAACCGCCAGGAATTATGAGAGACCCTCCATATTTATAGAGCAGAGGGCAGCTCCTGGCAGTGGTTGGCACTGAGGAACCACCCACAAAGCACAAGGAACATAACAAAGGCATCAGTAACAAAGCAGATAATAACCAAAAGTAACATTAACATGAAACATGCCTTTGAACCCTAGCCATGAGAGAAACACTGACCATGGGTTTCCCCACAGGGAAGGCATCATGGGGTGGACAGTTACTGTCTTATTTTTCAAAAACACTTGACTCTTTAATCTTACACATTCTCCCTCTGACATGCCCTCACAAACACTCCAGTAATAAGTGTTAAATAGCATTATATAGCATAGTCTGCACATACTGTATGATACTGTCATTGAGAAGGAAAAAGTGTGCCATTTTTATTTTTGGGGCATATCTACGCAAGACATTTTATTATGTTAAATGAACCCAGTTTTTAATTTTAGTATGTATTAGAATGGGCGGCACAGTGGGAAGCGCTGCTGCCTCGCAGTTAGGAGACCTGGGTTCGCTTCCCGGGTCCTCCCTGTGTGGAGTTTGCATGTTCTCTCCGTGTCTGCGTGGGTTTCCTCCAGGTACACTGGTTTCCTCCCACAGTCCAAAGACTTGCAGGTTAGGTGCATTGGCGATATTAAATTGTCCCTTGTGTGTGTGTGTGTGCGCACACCCTGTGGTGGGCTGGCACCCTGCCTGGCTTTTGTTTCCTGCCTTGTGCCCTGTGTTGGCTGGGTTTGGCTCCAGCAGACCCCCATGACCCTGTAGTTAGGATATAGCGGATTGGATAATGGATGGATGCTTGTATTAGAATACATGGCAAGAGTCAGATTAGGAAATCAATATAAAAATCATGAGATGGACTCCTTATCATTAAGCAAGAGCTCATGAAAGAGCAGATTAAAAGATAATATTAATCCATGTGTTAATCGATCAAGATTGTTTAGTTTTTCTAAAAGTGAAGACATCCACATTTTGTAGATCCACTGCATACGTTTTGACAACTGAAAGGATCTTCATCCTTATTAATTAATTTCTGATGTCAGTTCCAGGTTCTTGAAAGTTTGAATGCACATTCAAATTTTTTAACGACTTTAAAAATTTTAAAGATCTAGACTAAGCCACTACATATCCTCCTCTACTCAAGCCTAAAGAGATTTAATTCTCTGAGCCTGTTGGAGATGGGACACGCTCTTTAGTCCTGGGGTGTACCATATTTGCTCTCTTGTGCACAGCTTCTGCTTTTTTTTTTTGTAGTGTCACAGATCTGCACACAGGACTCCAGACGAGCCTCAATAGTGCATTATACAGTCTGAGCACAACATTTTTTTATTCAATAGTTCTCACAACATTATTTAATATTTTTCTGCCTTTGTACAGGGGATTCACGAAGTACTCAGACCCTTTCACTTTCTGCATGCTTTATTGTGTTGTACATTTAAATTTAAAGGAATAAATTTAGCCCATCATGCAACACTGAATAACCCATTATCACAAAGTGAAAACATTTTTTTGGAAAGGTTTGGAAATTCATTAAAAATCAATTCATATTAGTATTCAGACCCTTTGTTCAGTACTTTGCAGAAGGCACGTAGCAGCAATTACAGTTTTGGGTCTTCGTGGGTAAATCTCTACAAGCTTTGCGCGCCTGGATTTGGGCAGCTGATTCCATTCTTCCTAGCAGATCTTCTCAAGCCCTGTTATACTAGATGGGAAACTTCTATCTTCAGGTCTCTCCACAGATGTTCTATGGGTTTTATGCCCAGGGTTTGGTTGGGCGACTCAAGAACAGTGAGAGACTTGCCCCACAGGCAATCCAGTGTTGTCTTGGCTGTATGCTTCACATCATTGTCATCTCAGACTTCGATAAACTGTCACACTAGTCTGAGGTCATGTGGCACTCTGGAGCAGATTTTCTTCAAGGATCTCTATGTATTTGGCTGCATTCATCCTTCCTTCAATGCTGACGAGTCTCCCTGTTCCAGCTGCTAAGAAGCACCCCATAGCATGATGATGCCAACACCATGCTCCACCGCAAAGAAGGTATTAGGCAGGTGATAAGCACTGCCTGGTCTTTGCTAGACACAGTGCTTGGTGTTCTGGCCAAAGAGTTCAAATTTTGTTTCATCAGACAACAGAATCTTTTTTCCTTAAGTTTTGAATCTACAGTAATTGATTGTGTGTATTGCCAGTATAATATGAATGTTACATTTAAATAAACATTAAATCCCTTTCAGGGGTTACTTCCTATAGGTTATCATATTCATCTTCTATTTTATGATCAGGTTCCTTTTGTCTGTGCATAGCACTTGTGTACATTAAACTGTTTATTTCATGTGTTGCCCTGCTCTTTTGGAATTTCCTTTGCTGTCTCACTGGTATTTGATATTCCTTGATCTCTGCAAATTTAACAAGTATACTGTTTCTATCAGAATCAATGTAAGTATATTACATTACAAAAAGTTAATGTTCTGAGCAAAAATCCCTGTTGGACTTCACTGATGTTTGCAGTCTTTATCTCTGGCCAATTAACCAGTTTATACTCCAGTTTCAAACTGCTCTTGATGTCAGTGGCTTCCAGCTTAATCTTAAGTGTGGAATTCTATTAACTTTTTTTTTTTTTTAGTCTAAAGTATAAGTATGCTTTGACTTTGTCTACTTCTTTATTTTGTCTGTTCAAATAAATCTAATAGATTAGCTTGGCTGTATCTTCCTCTCATTATCTCATGAGGATTGTCATTTAGAATATGATTTTCATACAGTCAGCCTTTGAATTTATACCTGACTAGCCCCGCCATTGCCTTGGTAATATCTGAAAACTCTGATGTAAATTTAAAGTGGGAAAAAAATTGTGTGTCTAGACTATGATGATTCAGATGGATGATTTTGATTTTGACTGAGCAGATTGTTTGCAGCAATAAGAAGTGTTTGCATAGAATGGCTTGAAATATGGCAGAGTAAGAGTGCCAGGTAGGTTGTGATGGTGGTGTAACAGTAGGCATTGTGCTTTACTATATGCAGCTCACTGCGCATGGGACCTGTGGTCAAAGAACTGATGTTGGTTGCTGTTGGGGGTTAGCAGACCTCAGGAGCTCTGCTGGACAGCCAATTGGATTACACATTTTTGTCACTTGGTTTACTTGACTTGAGTCAGATAACTCCTCCCACATCCTTAATCTTAACCACAGGCGTATTGTGTAACATTATTAATGTATAATGCAAAGCAACAACATCCTCGACGGAGCGGAGCTCTAAAGGTCCACAGCTAGACTCTGATGGGTTTATTGAACTTTCATGAATCGTCAACTTAATGTCATTTACATGTTCATTTTGTAAATTTCTAAATTTTCAGTTTCATTTTGACCCTGTATTTACTGCATTAAGTTTTTTAAGCATGTTCAGTAGTAGAAGTAGTAATAGTAGTAGTTTTTATTTTATTATTGTTAGTAGTAGGTGTATTAAATAGGGTGGCGCAATGGTAGCGCTGCTGCCTCACAGTTAGGAGACCTAGGTTCGCTTCCCGGGTCCTCCCTGCGTGGAGTTTGCATGTTCTCCCCGTGTCTGTGTGGGTTTCCTCCGGGCGCTCCGGTTTCCTCCCACAGTCCAAAGACATGCAGGTTAGGTGGATTGGAGGTTCTCAATTGTCCCTGGTGTGTGTTTGTGTGTGTCCTGTGGTGGGTTGGCACCCTGCCTGGGATTGGTTCCTGCCCTGTGTTGGCTGGGATTGGCTCCAGCAGACCCCTGTGACCCTGTGTTCGGATTCAGCGGATTGGAAAATGAAGGGATGTATTAAATATCTTATTATTATTAGTAGTAGTAATAGATGTATTTTATACCATCATCTGTATTATTATTATTTGTAGTAGTATTAGTAGTAGTATCAGCCACCATAAAAAACTTCACACTGGTTCCATTCCATCTGAACTGGTGTGGTGCTGAGGTGTCCCCCATTGCATGGCTGCACTCGGGTCCTAATCTGGGATCCTGAGTTTGTTCGTCATGTGGTGGGTGCAGCAATGCGTTGTATCAGCGTGTGCTTCTAACCTGTGTGTAGCAATATTAGTAGTAGTAATAGATGTATTTTATGCTATCATCTGTATTATTAGTAGTAGTAGTAGTAGCAGTAGTAATAAATGTATTTCATTATCTTTATTATTATTATTAGTTGTAGTAGTGTTTTTACTGCAGCTGTATCACATGTCACAAGTGATAGTGTTGGCTAACAAATAACAAAGAGCAATAGCGCACCGCATTGTAAAGGATCAAAAATCAAAAATAACATCTTATTTGTAATCACTGACCTTGAAGTAGTCAACGATAACCCACATGCATATACCTGAAAACTGTCATTTGTATCCTTCTGGGAGGGGCTCAAAGAGGGCTTGGCCCACCGATAAATAATCAAATATCTAAAATATTATCTTTCATTATCAGCAACCTCAAAATAGCATAAAGCAACACTTCCCTGTGCCTATATCACAGATTCCCATTTTTTTGAAGTTTTGTGAAAAGGAGTGACTTTGACTCCATGTATCCCAATAGGGGGTGAACCCCTGGGATCAGCTGATGCGTCATGAACAACTTCAAGTCTTTCTGATCATTTTTGCGGTAGACACCCTTTGGTTTACTCTTTATTATAAGGGTGTAATTTCCTGCACTAATATGGTCTGAAAATGACCCAAACCCATGGGGTTTTCTGGGTCTAGAGGGGCAAAAACAGGGCAAACTCCAAAAATCTCAATATCTTCCATAACGACACATCAAGACGAGTCAAACTGCATATCATATGTAGAAATGTTCTCATACTGATGAGTCAGGAGGCTTCAGACAAAAGAAAAAAAAATGCTGAAGTGGTTTCAAAGCGTCTTTTTAGTTCAGCCATTCTCGTTTCATCAATTCCAAATACTCGGTTTGCTTTTTGGTGCTCATTTATAATGATCATTGTCTAATGCCATGGTTTTGTAGGTGAATTGATTGCTCTTGTGAGTGTTCATTTTCTTCTTCTTCTTCTCCACACACAATTTAGCTGAAACCTTATGTAGTGTGCTGCAATTAAAACAAGGTCTTTGGTATGTCTCTGTGGTTTATGCTTATTTGATTATGACAATATATACAATTTCTTTCTATATTTCTGATACTTACACATAGATTTAACTTTATGTTCTCACACATATATAAAAGTATTTCAACTTGTATTGAGAATATGAGACTCCACATGAGCTGCACAACAAGGCCTTTGTAAACATCCAAAGAAAAATTAGAAAGACAAGATTACATCTGCAGGCCTAGAAACTGCCAGAATGCATGATTATAGAATGTGTAAAGATGATGTACATTGAAGTTGAATCACTTATTGGGCAGATGCTGTGCATAATATTTAGGTAAAATGATAAAAGTGAAAGGCACAATAAGCTGTCACTGCTGTCTTTTGTTCTCTTATGAGTTAGCATCTGAGTGCTTCCATTTTGGAAGACATTTTGCTATTTAGCAATTGTCCCATTTCTTTGAACCACGTCACCAGGAAGAGCAGAGGGACTCAACGACAAACCAGAAACACGCCCATATTCCTTTGTGTCTGAGACCTATGTTCTGATGATGCTGATGATGATGGTCTCCTTATCTCTACAGCTGCTTGTATGGTCAAAACTAAACCAGCTTTAAAGGCTAAGCTACACTAAGTGCATTTTTTCTTGTAGTGGTTTCTTGTGGTTTGTGGGGAGAACTTATAATTTTTTTTAGGCATGTGATACATGAATCTAGTTTTTTTAGGAAGCATGACAACCAAAATGCATGCTCACACACTTCACACTTCTTTAAATCTTTTTTGCTAGTAGTAATAGTAGTAGTAGTAGTAGTAGTATTGCCATGTGAACTGTGAAACTCTTATTTGGCATGCCTGATCAGCATCCAAATCTTTGCCATGATAAATAAGAATAATTTAAAATGTATAACCTATGGAATAATTGTTTTGTTTTCCTGGTAGATGGCATTTGCCTCATTATGTAAAAGAGGCATTTTTGGTTATCTGATGACTGACAAAACTAAAATCCTCTTTTTACACATGGTTGGGTCTCCATTTTTCTGGATTCAAGTTACATTGTTCACTCGTCAGTCATCACACATTAGATTTCTCCAACCTGACGTATTGTAATATTATCAAATCCTTTTTTTTATTTGTTTCTTGTAAGATATAACAGTAATGATCCATTAGGCCCAAACTCAGTCATCAGGACAGATTGTGGCTACAGGTTTCTGTTTCAACTAGAGTCACAATCAGCAATAATAACTGATTTTGTTATGCTGCATTCAGAAAAACATAGCAGTCTAATTTTTATGTATTTAAGAATTTTAGAAATATTTATTTTTTGAAGTAGCTTTAATTACTTAACTCTCTTTTGCTGTTTTCTTATTATTTTGCCCTTTTTCTGTGTTGTTTGCTCCCTTCATTGTATCCTAATAGTGACAATTAAAAACAAGCAGAGCAGACACCCAAGCAAACAGCACTGAATGATGAAAGGCTGCAACTACTTCACCATCACACATGCTAATTAGTAAATTATGGATTAAATATCTAGAAAACCTGGAAAAGCAGAATTAAATTAGGTTGGAAATATTATTAAAAAGTAAAAAATAATAAATATTATCCTCATATTTTCCTCTGTCAAGAGTCTACAGGATGGTAGTGAGACCAGCTATGTTATATGGGTTGGAGACGGTGGGACTGACCAGAAAGCAGGAGACAGAGCTAGAGGTGGCAGAGTTAAAGATGCTAAGATTTGCATTGAGTGTGACGAGGATGGACAGGATTAGAAATGAGTACATTAGAGGTTCAGCTCAAGTTGGACGGTTGGGAGACAAAGTCAGAGAGGCGAGATTGCGTTGGTTTGGACATGTGCAGAGGAGAGATGCTGGGTATATTGGGAAAAGGACGTTAAGGATAGAGCTGCCAGGGAAGAGGAAAAGAGAAAGGCCTAAGAGAAGGTTTATGGATGTGGTGAGAGAGGACATGCAGGTGATGGGTGTGACAGAACAAGATGCAGAGGACAGGACGATATGGAACAAGATGATCCACTGTGGCAACCCCTAACGGGAGCAGCCAAAAGAAGAAAAAGATCCTCATATTTTCCTCTCTGGGATTAATACAATATACCAAATACCAAATATAACTGCTTAGTACATTTTAATAAAAAAAATACCAAACTTAGTTTTGTAATTTCTGCATTCACCCCAAAAATAACAGTTTAATTAATTAGGCTAGGAGTCCAGTTAAAAACAGAAGACAGTTGAACCACAGGCCTGCAACCACACAGGGTACTAGTACCACTGGTTAGTCTTCAGCATACAGGGCTCATTTTTACTTTGGTCTAAACTAATTTCATTTATCTCTTCTGTACAACTTTTGTAGAAATAATTGTTTGGTTCATTTTTTGTCTCAATTTCAAAGATGTTTTCATTTTTATGTTTTTGAGGATTTTTGAATGACTTTTTTGTTTCTTCTGTAGTACTGGAGTAATTTCTTAGTCTCGATTTGTGTATCTGTTGCAGATCTACTACTTTCTTAATCTTTTAGATGCTTTATTCAGCAATCCTTTTGTGCAATTTATGTCATTGCATTTGTTTTCTTGTTTTTTTTAATGATCTTATATGCTCTTTAAAATAAATGTGCCAAAGTAGCTCCTAAAAGCATTGCCAAAGGGGAACAATTTTTGGTTCTCAAAAGACCTAACCACTTGAAGGTTCCAGAAAGAACCTTTATTTAGTTCGATCCATGACAGATTCCATAACCATGGTAACAGATTTGCAAAATCCCAGTAGGTTCCTAATTTTAAAAGGACTATCACTGCATACAATCACGCAGGCTAAGTTCAGGTTTACTTGAGCTCTTAGTACCCTGCCAGGTAGCCTACTATACACTAAAGATTTCAGTTTGTCATCATGTTAGGAACATTTTCAAAGCCCAAATATCCAGCTTGATAAGCAGAGAGCCCTTCCCAGAATGGAATTGTTCGTTGTTAAGCAATATGATGAACCACACAACCCAGTAAAAGGCCATTGCAGTACCGGTATTTTTAAGGGTGTAGGGTAAATTGTTTAGTTGTACCTTTTTCAAAAGGTTTGATCCATTTGGTTAACTTCATTTGTGTTTTGATTTTGTTTGCTTTTTGAATAGATAGATAGATAGATAGATAGATAGATAGATAGATAGATAGATAGATAGATAGATAGATAGATAGATAGATAGATAGATAGATAGATAGATAGATAGATAGATAGATAGATAGATAGATAGATAGATAGATACTTTATTAATCCCAAGGGGAAATTCACAATAGATTTATTTTGAACATGATCACTCATTTGGTGTTTTAGTGTTTTGTATTTTATTCATTATTTTTTCTTTTTTTTTTGCTTTCCATGTGTTTCCTAATTCCTAAGAAGTCTGCTTTTTGAAAATCCTTTCAGTGTGAATTTTTTTACAGTTTCAGCTGTAGTGCCGAGTTTCAGTCCTTGCAAGTGTACAATTTTAAACTGTTTTTCTGTCAGTTCTGTGTTAATGGTTGCTGTTTTTCACCATTTGTATATAATGTAAATATTCTATTGCACTTTTTTTTTGTTTTTATTTTTAATTGTGTTCTTGCAGTGAACTGTGCTAATAATTGCAAGACAGAATATTTTTGTAAATATGCTGGGCCTTACAGGAGAAATGTAGAATCTCTGTTTGTACAAACAATACTGGTGTGTGTCTCAATCTCTCACCAACTTGTCATTCAATTATGACTCTAAATGCCAGTGCAAGAGTGCCA
The DNA here is from genome assembly GCF_900747795.2 of Erpetoichthys calabaricus. Classification (NCBI taxonomy): domain Eukaryota; kingdom Metazoa; phylum Chordata; class Cladistia; order Polypteriformes; family Polypteridae; genus Erpetoichthys; species Erpetoichthys calabaricus. The sequence continues at coordinate 167,070,717 of NC_041402.2, read as the reverse complement.
TTGCAAGGGGCATCACAGAGACATGACCAAGAAGGCCCTAGTGTTATTTTCTTTGAATTCTATGTTGTTTTCAGGTTAGAAATTTTTTTCTGTCCCTTTCATTTCAGTCCTCAGGTTTTAGCTCGATTAGTGTGTAAATTCCTAGTTTGGTTCTCTCGTTTAGCATTACGGTTGTGATTATTGATTGTTTCACTATCTTTGCTCTGTTTACTTGACTCTCACTTTTCTGGTTTTGAGACTTAGCTAGTTTATATACACACAACTATCTCTTGATTCCATTTCTCTACCCTAACTGTTGCAATTCAGGGCAGCCAGAACAGAATGGATTAAGCAGATATGAAAAAGAGATGAGTGGATGAAAATAAATTAATAATAAACTTGTCCTAACAGTAAATGTTACTGTAAAATCATTGAGGTTTCCTCTTCTAGCCATACCAACTATAAACATGGTGTGAAATAATGGGGAGTCTTGGGGAACTGTGTTGTCCCAATTAGCCCTTTGGACCCATGAAACCTGGAACATTAAAATTGTGGGGTGGGTCCTTGAAAATCATTTTTAAAATTATAGTGTAGTGTGTAAGTACCACACAGACCACACATCTAGACTAAGAGAGGGGAAGGTTTCTTTCCTGGATGGGAGGACCCAAGTGGACAAAGAGGCAGCCAGGCCAGGAAAGAGAAATATGCCGTACCCGAACAAGACTTCCCAGATGGATGGATGGACATCCCAAAAGGACAGGAAGATTCCTTACCCAGAAGGGAAGTCTCAGGCAGATGGTAAGTGTCCTGGTAGGATATATTTGGGGTATATAAATGTAATGAATTATTATTATTATTATTATTATTATCCTGCCTGAACGAGATAAAAGGGAAGGGCAGGGAAAAACGGTAACTGAGGGCTGTTTATTCTCCCAGGACACTAGAAACTAGTGGCCCTGGATACCGTTGCTTGGTTGGAAACAAATAGGGCATGCTGGGAAATGTAGTCCGGTAATGTAGCCCTGCTATGGTCCGTGGGTACTGCAATAGGACACTGCAGGAAGTTACACTCCCTGTTATTGGGACCTTTCGTATGACCTGAAAGGGCTAAAGTTCTGGCACAAGAAGTACTCCTGAGTGTTCAATAAAAGGGAACACACTGCTTTGTGCAGACAGTTGGAGCTGGGAGTAATGAAGGCAACACTCACCTGGAGGAGAGCAGTGTGGTAGAAGGACAAAAGGAGGAGAAAGTGAGAAGAAATTACTTGTTTTGTGCTTGTTATTACAAGATATTTGTAACAAACACTCTTTGTTGAACCCTGCACTGTCTTGTGTTTCTCATGTTTTGGGATTGGGGCTCACTGGTGCCCCCTAACCTCCACAAGTGTTATAAATCACACTCTGACCATTAATGAGTTTACAAGCCCTTCATAGGTGGCCCTGGAGGTTACTAGTTTGCAAGTGCTTTATAGGCTGAGTGGGGATTGATGCTTGAGTAGCAACAGTCTTTCCAGTAAACAAGGTGAAGCATATCCTTTAAAAAAACAAGGATTTGAGTCACCTGAGACTTTCAGAGAATATGTACAAAATGCAGCCCAGTGCAGCAATTAGTGCTACCCTGCATATGGCATCACTTCAGGGATGATGAATACAGTGCAATGGCAGATACTGATACCCTGTGTTACAAACGTGCGCCTTGTGGACAGCTTAAAGGCTGGTGGTGGTAATTCCTCGCCAATCCACAAGATGGTGTTTGTTTACTAATGCCACTTCTCCTCCTCCCTCTACAGACCGGATGACCACCTCTGATATCACTTCCGGGGTCCATCACCCTGGACCCACTTCTTCCTGCCTGGTTTATGGAAGCACCGCTGTCACTTGGAGCAGTCATTTTGATACTTGTGTCTATAAAGACATCTTTTTGCTCTTTCTCATCGTGTTTATAACTTAAGTTTATTTTCAGTTATGCGAGTTTTGACTGTGGGTGCCCCAAATCTTTTTGCTCATCTATGTGAGGTTAGTTGCATCTTGTTCCTGAACCCCAGTTTAATTGTTTCTCATGGCTCATAAAAAAGGGAAAGTGAAGTTGTCAGTCTCATTTGGCTCTTATTGTTTTTAACTAAACAGGCCTGTTATTGGGATAAACCAGTGGCAGTGCTACCAAAATATATCAATCCTCAGTAGTCAGCAGGAGTGTGCAGAGGCCAACAGTAGGAGGCCTTGATTGCACTTACTGTATTTAAATGGAGTCAGCATTCAAAGTAAGCAGATCATACTGGTATTTCACAAATAATGTAGAAGTGCATACGCATCAGAAACAATGTCTGTTCTGAGTGATGCTGGTCAGGAGTACAAGATAGCTTATCTTATTTTTACAGAGTGAATATAAATGTATGATGTGATTCATCTCCTTAAAATTGGCATATATCATGTGGTAACATTCTCTACAGATAATTTATTGTATATTTCATAGTGCTAGAGTAAACTTTCAGTGTTCAGCTTCTAATGGGGCAGTGATAGGACCCCCTGATTAGCACAGGGTATTTTGTAAACACTGACTGCAACATCTTTATACTCACAGCTCAAGATACAGAGAAATTATTTCTTTGTCACAATTCCATGGAAGCACCTGATTTCTGTATTTTTTGTTGCTCATTTATTTGAGCTTTTTGCCATTACTTGTACATATGCAGCACATACCCCACTTCACTTTCTGCCTTTTATTTTTTTTGTTAACAAGGGAATTTACTTTCTACCATTTGCTTAAACGCACTTAAATAATTGATCAAATGAAACACTGAAATCTCACGTAGAGCGAATCCCTTGGGACATTTGGTAGAGTTTTTCACCTTTACAAATCTTTTGATCCTTTTTCACACCTACTGAAGGGCATTTTTCCTGTGAATGAAAACTTCATAAATAAAAGACCCATCCGCATGCAAAGCCCCGAGGACTCAAATGGGAGCTGGAAAATTTGGATCATGAGGGAAAAAAAGAGATAATGGCAAGCTCGGATAAAGGATGAAATCCCTGCTGTCCTGTACAGTCTTGTAGAGAGCCAGTCAGACAGCCAGCCGGCCCAGCCACGCATATCAGAAGAAGACATAGAGTTTTGTTCTCCATGGTTCAGTAGCTTGGAAGATTGGTGTGCTTAGTTTTATTGAATGATAAAGACAATTGACCATCAATGCAATTTGAGAACATTCCCTGCTATTAAAACATCCTGATACAGAAAAGCCTTGCATTATTCAGCTGTTATTTTAATAAGTACTTCACCATAGACCATGAAATGGTAATAAATGGCCAGTCTGAACAGAATTAGGAAGAGGCAGCAATCAAATAAAAAAGTGAAAAGAGCAGCTAAAGGGCCTCCTGCTGGGGTATTAGAGCCCATGAAACAGTACCCTACACAGTACTCAAGGACCCAAGAGTGCTCAGAGAACTTGAACTGCTAAAAGAGAGTGCCATTCAATGTGAGACAAACAAATTGGCATTTCTCATATTTTTTCTTTTTAATTCCTCCAAAAAGCTCTTGCTATAAAACACCATGCAGACATTTATTCATTCACTTTGTATACCTGCTTTTCAAGATCCAAAACTGATCATGATAGACATTAGCTCTGGACAGAACAGTAATCCATCAAATGGCTTTTTATAGACACCAGTCAAAAGGACAACATGCTTATCGACATGAAGAAGGAGAGGAACAGGCAGAACACTAACAGAAAGCCCAGAAGTCAAGAAGTGAAAAGGAACAAAGCAACGTGTCGCTGAACTATGAAGAAAAGAAATTGCTCATACAGAGTATAATATTGTCAGGGTGGCACAGCAGTTAGTGTTAAGGCTTCTGATATCACTTTCACTCCATATCCATGTAGATTTATTCTCAGGTGTTTTTCCCAAAGATATAAGGATTGGGTTAACTGACTATCCTAAACTGATCCACCTTGAGGTTGTGCCCCACAATGTATTGGCATCTCATCCAAGGTACGTTACTGCTTTGTGCTTAATGCTGCCATGGTAAGATGTGACATTAAAACTGGATTTAATGGATTGGAGTGTCTAAATATGAAAGTGACAATAAATAATAACAAAATTATTGTGGTGGATGGCCAGGGCCCTTGTCCGATCAAGACACCTCCATGCTGGGAGGATGGGGGGAGCAAGTGTGGCCAGAGCATTACCTCCCCCGGAGTGCTAGATGGCAGCCCACCTGGGTTGCAATGGTGCCTAGGACTCCAGCAGGGATCCATGGGAGTTGGAATTTGGTGCAGCCCAGTTGGGATCCATGGGTGCCACCAGGAGGTGTTGCAGCAACTGCTGAGCCCTCATGGGCCGTTCTTCCACCACACCAGGAAGTGCTGCCGGAAGTAGGTCATTGAATACCTGGAGCAGTTGCGGGTGCCTTATAAAAGGGGCTAGCAGACACAACTCGGTGAGCCAGAGTCGAGTGGAGGGAGACGAAGCTTGCCTATTGAGAATGGAGGAGTGAAAAGAGAGAAGAAGAAAAGAAGAATTTGTGTGGTATTGTGCCTTATTGAACTGCACTTGGGACTGGGTTTGACTTGGAACGGGGAAGGTGTTGCCCACAAGAGGGAAAAAGAAAATAAAACCCATGTGTTTTCCCAAGTGTGCCTCCTGCTTCTGTCTGTGTTGGGTTGGGTGGCTGGTACGCCCCCTACTGGTGTCACACTATATTTGAGCAGTAGTAATTATTATGGTTTATTTTTGCTAATTTCTTTATTTAATTATAATTTTTTCCTTACTAATTTTAGGGACACCTCATTCAACAAGAAATACACCTTGAAATGAAAGCTATCATTTTCACCTATTAAAGCTGAGAAAGTGGGCTTTAATGAGTACCCTGTTTGGATTGGTGTATCGTTCGTGTCATGGTTTGGAGTTCCAAACATGGTGAAAGGGTTAGGTGAGGCCTCCAACAGACCCATAAGCTGGCTAGGAACTTCATGGACCAGCCCAGAAGAAGCTTCCCTAAATTCAGTCATGCGCAAAATACTACCTGCTGACTTCATATTTCTAAAGTAAAGTTAATACCCCACAAGAGGATGGATAACTTTATATCTTTGGCCTTTGGCTTGTATTACTAAGGCAAAGAAGAATCTTTATAAATAAATAATTTATTCACAAAAAAAAAAGATAAAAATACAAAGAAATGTTCAAAAGTGCAGAAAACAAACCACCAAAAGGTGTCGCCTAACGTAAACCCGTCGTAATATGTTAACCAAAAATTTAAATCCTTTAAATAGAACAAAATAATCAAAAAACAGAAAACTCCAACACAATACTTGCTGATACTCCACACAAATGAAATGCTTGAGTGCTGAATTCTGTTTCAGGGTAGAATATAAAGCCAGATGAACGACATAGCAGCTGGGAAGTGAGGGTGGCCCCGCCTCCTGGGGAACCATCCACAAATAACAAGAAACACAGAGCACATTTAAAAAACAAGACAAAGTATCAAACATAACAGAAAGTATGTAAAAAATAAAACACATAAAAACTCAAAAACAGCAAAAATATCAATAACATAGACTGATACAGTACAGTCGACAGAGTGGATGTAAATTTTTGGCCACCAAATTCCACATTTATAGCACATGCTTCTGATGATAAATTCAGAGCTTTTTTGAGTTAACAGCAAAAAATTAAGTCTAAGCAGAGTGAGAAGTTTTTTAGATCATACTATTAAATCTTCTTTTCCTCATTGTAAGAAATTTTCACTTATTAAAAATGTATTCATGGTTATTTAGCACACTTTAAGAAATCTTTTTTTTATTTTATTAATTTTATTACAATCATTCCATACAAATAGATCAGTTTTTACAAAAAATAGGATTGAAAACAAATCGACCCCCACCCCTGAGAAAGAGAGCATGGCCAATGGGGTAAACCTTAAAGCTTGTAAACATACCTAAATTGATTAGTTTAATAGGGCAATAGAGATGAATGGAGAAGAGAAAGAAATGCGGAGATGTCTTGAGAGAATTGCTTCCTCTGTGCTTTAAGAGCTTATTCTAAAATATTATTGATTAGATCCTGCCATGTTTTGAAAAAGTTCTGTACAGATCCTCTAACTGAGAATTAGATTTTTTCCAATTTCAAATAGTATAAAACATCGGTTTCCAACTGACTTAAAAGAGGAGAATTAGGATTCTTCCAGTTTAGCAAAATAAGTCTGCGTGCCAAAAGTGTAGTGAATGCAATCACAGTTTGTTTGTCCTTCTCTACTTTAAACCCATCTGGAAGAACACCGAACACACCTGTTAGTGGATTAGGAGGGATTGTGACCCCAAGGCTGTCTGAAAGGCACTTAAAAATTTTGGTCCAAAATGATGTAAATTTGGTGCAGGCCCAAAACATGTGACCCAGTGAGGCTGGGACTTGATTGCAGCATTCACAGGTCTGATCTTGCCCTGGAAACATTTTGGACAGTTTTATGCGAGACTGATGTGCTCAATATATAATGTTGAATTGAATAATTGTATGCTTTGCGCATTTGGAGGTCAAGTGAATTCTCTGTATTGTTACTTTCCACTCCTTTTCTGATATATTGATTAAGAGATCTTTTTCCCATTGCCCTCTTGGATCTTTGAAAGGGAGGGACTGTAAAATAATTTTATATGTTGCAGAAATGCTGTCTGAGTCCTCAAAATTGAGCAATATTTTTTCCGGCATGGAGGAGGGTGCAAGATGAGGAAAATCGGGCAGGTTCTGTTTAACAAAGTTCCTAATTTGAAGATAGTGAAAGAAATGTGTAGCTGGAAAGTTAAATTTGGAATGTAATTGTTCATAGGATGCAAAGATGTTTTCTATATAAAGATCTATAAGCAATTTAATCCCAAATCTTTTCCAGATATTAAAAACTGCATATGTTTGCAAGGGTTGAAAGAGGTGGTTCTCTTGCAGTGGTGCCACAGATAAAAGATTCTCCATCTTAAAATGCTTTCTACATTGGTTCCATGTTCTGAGTGAGTGAAGCACAATTGCGTTATTAGTATATTGCCGATATCTTGCATTTATTGGATCACAAAGCAGGGAATATAAAGAAGAACTGCAGGATTTTAACTCTATTGCGGACCAGGCTTGTGTATGTTCATTTATTTGTGTCCAGGTTTTTATAGCTTGTATGTTTGCTGCCCAGTAATAAAACTGAAAATTAGGTAGAGCCATGCCACCTTCTGCCTTAGGTCTTTGTAGGGTTGCTCTTTGGATATGTGAATGTTTTGAGTTCCAAATAAATGAGGTTATTGTTGAATCTGATTGCTTAAAAAATTATTTATTGATGTATATTGGAATGTTTTGAAATTAAAAAAGAAGTTTAGGAAGAATATTTATCTTAACGTTAATTCTTCCAGCTAGAGTGAGAAGAAATCTTGCTTACCCCTTTGGCAGATTTTTTTTTTTGCTAAATAAAAACACAACTCCCATTTCCAGTTTTTTGTCTAGTTTTTGCATGTGCATTTTTTTCATAGTCGCTTCACGCAGCTCTTCTGGGTCACTTTTCCTTGCACTCATATCCCCCACTGATGTGCACATTCACAACTTTGAGCACATACTTCACCAAAGATTCACCAATGAAAAAACATTGCACAATAGAGCTGAATCCTCTCAACTTTGAAGGGTGAAAATGACAGTTTTTATTTCAAGGCCTATTTTATGTTGTGTGTGGTGACACTGAAAAAATAAATAAGCACACAAATAAATAAAAACAAAAATTATTCTCTATTTCATGATATTTATATTTTTAATGCTTACATATCAGTGCATTATTTATAGTATTTATTGTTAGATTTCAAATTACATTTATTTATTTGCATATTTATTTGTTTGATTTTGTCCAAAATATTCCTTCCTAAAAATGGTTTATTTAATACATTATATATTTTCAGTATAATCTAAAACTAAATTAATTTTCAATTTAATTCTATTTTTATGTTTATCAGTGATTACAGGCTCAGAGCACTTACACATAATTAGAATTATATTACAATGTTATACAATTACAGCAAATTATTAAATTTTACAATATTCATATATGTAAATACAGACATTGCTTTAAACACACAGTAAAATGGAATTAGCTACACTAGTACTCTGTTGTCAGTTCTCAATAAAACCCAAATTGGGTAGATTGTTATACTGATTTATGGACTCCCATGGTTGACAGACTAGCTATAGTTTGAGTCACCCTTGTAATGTGAGCTGGGACTCAGGACTACAGAGACTCTAGGCACTTGGATGGGAGTTCTAGAAGTACAGTCCTAGGAGGGCATTATACTGACGTGAGGCTAATAGTGAGAAAAGAGGTACTGTAACAGGACCGGGAAATGAAGCAAAGTCAGCCAGAAAGATGCGAACCAAGAACCAAGTGACTTTACCCAAAATGCAAAGTAAAATTGTGGTCAAAAAGATAATGCAAAGATAAAGGATACTAGAAGAGCAAGAAAAAAAAGTAAAGTTTGCGTAATGTAAAGAACTGAATCCAATCTTGGATACTGAGAGAATCATCTAGCCAGTAATTATAGTTTTGTATTAAATACGTCAACCATTGCACTATCCTAGAAACCAAAAGAGGCTTCAGAAATGGAAACAGAAAACGGTGATGCAGTAAATAAATATAATAATAATAATAATAATAATAATAATAATAATAATAATAATAATAATAATAATAATAATAATAATAATGAACTTTCCTCACAGGCAAATCATACTGCAAAACCCAACCGGAAAGGTATATAACAGGGAACAATCCCAACATTCATGGATTAAAGGCCAGAGGTCCACATGACCATTATCATCAAGTTCTTCCATGTGAAGCCTGAAACCCATGAGGACTGATTGAAGTCATTTATGTTAGATAGAATGCCTAGAGGGGGCTGGGTGGTCTTGTGGCCTGGAACCCCTGCAGATTTTGTTTTTTTTTTCTCCAGCCGTCTGGAGTTTTTCTTTTTTTTTTTTCTGTCCTCCCTTGCCATCGGACCTTACTTTATCCATCCATCCATCCATTTTCCAACCCGCTGAATCCGAACACAGGGTCACGGGGGTCTGCTGGAGCCAATCCCAGCCAACACAGGGCACAAGGCAGGGAACCAATCCCGGGCAGGGTGCCAACCCACCGCAGGACACACACAAACACACCCACACACCAAGCACACACTAGGGCCAATTTAGAATGACCAATCCACCTAACCTGCATGTCTTTGGACCGTGGGAGGAAACCGGAGCGCCCGGAGGAAACCCACGCAGACACGGGGAGAACATGAAAACTCCACGCAGGGTGGACCCGGGAAGCGAACGATCTTACTTTAGTTCTATGTTAATTAGTATTGCCTAATTTTATTTTTATATTTTGTCTTTTTTCTCATTCTTCATCTTGTAAATCACTTTGACCTACATGATTTTTATGAAAATGTGCTATATAAATAAATATTGCTGTTGTTGCTGTTATCACAGTTTCTCACAAACAAAATTATTATTATCCGAAGAAGGGCAATAAATACATTTTACAAACTGGAATTTCACAACAGGTGCTCCTCACCCAAATCACGAATCCAGTGAGTTTCCCAGAAGAAGTCCATGGCTGGGGGTTAGAAGCCTCTTTTTGGTAAACCACTAAGTAGTTGAGCTTGGAGTCCATAAGTAAGTAAAGGTAAAGAATGAACTTGCAGGTGGAACAGAGTCTAGAGTCTTTTTAGGAGAGGTACTGTGGATGAGACTGGAGTAGGCCATGTGGTACAGAAGTAGGAAGTGGGGCTGTTTGAAGACCCAGTGAGAATTCTGCTGCTTGATATTTCTACTTGTTGCTCTGTAGTAATAGGTTTGAATTGTGCCACTGTAATCTGTGAAGTTTATTTCAAAGCCTTTAATAAGCTGACAGGGAGATGCATGACACAAATAGCAGATGACAGAGAAAAGCTATTTAAAAGTGCTGATGTTTGCTAAATCAATATATGGCCAGGGTGGCCAAGGGCCACTGTCTGCAGAAGCCATGAGTGATTAGAACAGGGGAAGGTGTTATCTGCGCACAGACCAGAAATAACATAGACAGCTCAGATGGCAGTTGCCCATACCTGGCAGGGTTCATAAAAAATTATATAAATATGCAAATATGTGCGTGTTTATAATGTCAAGTATCCATCACAAAGCCAGAAGCCGTCCAATGCTGCCACCACCCTGCCATATTGGACATGTACATTTGTCAAGCATTCCCAAATGAAGAACTGGATGACCACTGTATGTTCCATTTGGTTTCTCTTCAGCCTGGATATGTATGTATAAATGTTTATACTAAATTGTATTTTGTGGTGCAAGCTACATTTTAAAGCAACTTAAATACATATATCTCTTTGTGTACCATATTGCTTTTGTCTGTGCCATGATTACGAAAGAGATAAGAGATATAAGGCTTGCATAAGTCCTGCACTCAAAAAAGAACACAGTCCCAGGGATCAAGCGCACCCTGCTAGATACATGTTCCCACTGTTGATCACTGTTCTGTGTGACTTACTGCATAATAAAATCACTTGTGCTGTGCATTCCTTGGACTTCATTCTGAGTTTGGGGATACTCAAAAGCACCCCCTTTCTTCCATATTGGATGTGGAAAAAAATCTAAATGACTACACACACATTAATGCAGTAGTGATCCATTGTTGCTGGGACTTCATTCAGCAACAAGATCACTACCTCTGAGTTTATATGTTTTCCCCAATGTTCTTGCAGGTTTTCTATGGACACTCCCATATCAAAGATGTTATTTAGGTTACAGACATTGCATGCTGGTCCATGTGAAATTGCTTGTGATGGACCAGTGTTCTATTCAAGGCTGGTTTGTGCCTTGTGCATGGTGTTGCTGCAATAAATATTACACTGAACACTCACTGACCAAATGATAAAGAACATTGTAACACCTGCTTTTCAATGCAATCTTCTAATCAGCCAATCATGTGGCGTCGACACAATGCTTAAAATCATACATACAGGTCAGGAACTTCAGTCACTGGAATGGGGAAAAAGTGTGATCTCAGTGATTAAGATTGTAGCATGATTTTTGGGACCAGATGGGCTGGTTTGAGCATTTTTGTAAATGCTGATGTCATGGGACTTTCACACTTAACAGTCTCTAGAGTTTAATCAGAATAGTGCAAAAAACAAAAATCATCCAGTGAGCATCAGTTTGGTAGAATGAAACACAGTGTTGACGAGTGGAAAATGGCCAAACTGGTTTAAGCTGACAGAAAGACAGCTGTAACTCAGGTAATCGCTCTGTACAACTGTGATGAGCAGAAAAACATCTCAGATTGCACAACACATCGGACCTTGAGCCATATGGGATACAACAGCAGAAGACCACATTGGGTTCCACTCCTGTAAGCCAAGAACAGAAAGCTGAGGCGGTAGTGGGCACAAACTCACCAAAACTGGACAGTTGAAGACTGGAAAAACAGCCTGGTCTGGTGAATCTCAATTTCTGCTAAGGGATATAGATGGTAGGGTCAGAATTTGGCCAGAACACATGAACCCATGCACCCAAACTGCCTTGTCAACAGTCTAGGCTGCTGGTGGTGGTGTAATGGTGTGGGGAATGTTTTCTTGGCACACCATTATTATCTATTAGTCATCACTTCAATGCCACAGCCTATTTGGGTATTGTTGCTGACCACATGCATCCCTTCATAGCCACATCTTACCCCCTTCTAATGACTACTTTCCTCATGATAATGCACAATGTCACAAAATAAAAAACATCTCAAACTAGTTTCATGAACATCACAATGAGTTCAGTGTTGTTCAGTTGCCTTCCCAATCATCTGAATCCAATAGAACACTTTTGGGGTGAATGGGAGCTTTGTAGCATGAATGTGCATCTGACAAATCTTCAGAAACTGGGTGATGCAATCATAAATAATAATAATAATACATTTTATTTATTCATAGGTGCCTTTCTAAACACTCAAGGATACCGAACAATAGATAAAACACACATTATAAGCAAAACTAAAAATACAAAAATTAAAATCAGATAGAGCAATTGTTGTCAAAGAGGTCAAAGCAGTTTTAAACAAATGAGTTTTAAGTTTAGATTGGAAAAGTGAGAATGAATCAATGTTTCTAAGCTCAGAAGGTAATGAGTTCCAGAGCTGGGGAGCAGAGCATTATTGTGGTAGGAGGGAAGAAAGGGACAGTCAAGTGGATAGAAGAAGAGGATCTAAGGGTATGGGAGGGAATGGCAACATGGAGGAGGTCAGACAGATATGAAGGGACACGGTTGTGAGGAGTCTTAAAAGTTAACAGAAGAATTTTGAAGTCAATGTGGAACTTAACCGAAAGCCAGTGAAGCTGCTACAAGGCGGGAGTGATATGGTGAATAGAGGGGGTTCTAGTAATGACACGGGCAGCTGAATTCTGAACCAGTTGAAGCTTATAAAGAGAGTTGCGAGAAAGAGCAAAGAAAAGAGAATTGCAATAATCCAGACAAGAAGTGACAAGGCTATGAACAAGGATAGCAGTTGTATGGGTAGTGAGAGAGGGGCAAATACGATTAATATTACGCAAGTGGAAATATGCAGACCAGGAAATGACACAAATAGTGTTGAATGCCGCACTCTGATCAAGAAGGATGAGAATAGTAATTAAACCAGAATCAGCTGCCATAAGGAGGTCATTAGTAATTTTGATAAGTGCCGTTTCTGTGCTGTGGAGGGGGAGAAAACCAGACTGGAACTGTTCTTACAGAATATTTTGAGATAAATGAGAATGACGTTAAATAGCAACAATTTTTTCAAGAATTTTAGAAATAAAGGATAGATTAGGAATAGGATGAAAATTACTGAAATTAGTAGGATCGGCACCAGTCTTTTTCAGAATTGGGGTTATTGTGGCAGTTTTAAAAGATGAATCCTAGAAATTTGATTCTGTTCATCTGGACAAAGTTTTTAAGTGGGAGAAATATTTCGAGACTTATCCAAGTCTCTTCCTCAGTCTCAATTGACTGCAGGTTTCCTCAACCTTATAAACAGTACCTTTGCCTAATCACATAGACTAGCACCATTGACAAAGGGCCAGTTGATCAGTGATATGCAAATTGTCCACTGATTAGTAGACGTGTGAACCATTCATAGAGGGTTGAGGAATGGCTGCAATCACAGCATTGTAAGACGGCGACAGATGTACCCTTAGGCCCCCTCCTCTGTTCAGAGATGGTCGTTCCTTTTTCACATAAATGGCCTCCTTGATTCCTCTCTCAAACCAGCGCTCCTCCCTGTCCAGGATGTGCACCTCTTCATCTTTAAAGGAGTGACCACTATCCTGTAGATGTAAATAGACTGCAGAGTCCTGGCCTGACGAGGAAGCTCTTCTGTGTTGTGACATGCGCTTAGCCAGTGGCTGCTTGGTTTCCCCGATGTACAATTCACGGCACTCCTCCTGGCACTTAACTGCGTAAACTATGTTACTCTGTTTGTGCCGTGGGACCCGATCCTTGGGATGGACCAATCTTTGGCGTAGCATGTTTTGGGGTTTGAAAGCCACTGAGACCTGGTGTTTCGAGAAAATGCGCCTCAGCTGTTCCGATACTCCTGACACGTACGGGATCACTAAGGGTTTTCGCTTAGGCAGTGGATGTCCTTCCTCTCTCATGAATCGCTTGGAGCGTTCTTTAGGTGTCCTCCCTGCTTTGACAAAGGACCAGCTGGGATATCCACATTTACTCAGGGCCTTTTTGACGTGGTGTTCTTCTGCTTCCCTGGCCTCTGAGTCTGTGGGAATGGTGTTAGCTCTGTGTTGTAGAGTCCTAATGACACCTAGTTTGTGCTCTAGTGGATGGTGAGAGTCAAACCTTAGATACTGGTCCGTATGTGTGGGTTTATGGTACACATCCACTTTCAAATGTCCCCCGTTGATGATGGAAATTTCACAGTCTAAGAAGGCTAGCTTGTTATTTTTCATATCCTCTCTGGTGAACTTGATGTGTTTGTCCACCCCGTTGATGTGGTCTGTGAACTGTGGTACCTCCTGAGATCTGATTTTCACCCAGGTGTCATCCACATATCTGAACCAATGGCTCGGTGGTGTTCCAGGATAGGATGATAGAGCCCTCTTTTCCACTTCTTCCATATATAGATTGGCTACTATAGGTGAAACAGGGGAACCCATGGCACACCCGTGCTTCTGCCTGTAATACTGGCTTTTGTATATGAAATATGTTGATTGAAGACACAGTTCCAAAAGCAGGCACACTTGGTCTGCGTTGAGAAAGGTTCTTTTACTGAGAGTGGGGTCATTCTGTAATCTCTTACGTACTACCTCCACTGCTTCAGTCACTGGGACACAAGTGAATAGAGATGTAACAAGGTTTCTTCTGCCTCCATAATGACCTCTCTCACTTTCTCCACGAAATCCAATGTGTTCTGAATGTGGTGTTTTGAGCTGCCTACCACCGGGTTAAGAACAGCGGCCAGGAACTTGGAGATGTTATACGTCAAGGAGATGAAGGAACAGTTCCAATGGTGAGAGAGGAGTGAATTATGGCAGAAATAAGGGGGACCAGAGAAGGGAGACAGGCTTTTACCAGAACTGTGGGAAGGGGGTCCAGTTGACAGGTGGATGGCAAGAAGGGGCCTGAGTTGCCTTGAAAGCTTGCATATTGTAATCTTTCTAGTTAGCCAATAGAAGGTGTCATTTTGCTTAACTTCTTACTATAAGCAAAACTCAATAATTAAGTAAGTGAGATGAGAAATTCAATTAAAGGTTACAAAAACATTAATTAATATAATATATAGAACACTCTGATCATTTGACTACTACCATTTTACACCAGGACTGTTGAATCTCATAGGGCATGTTTTTGTATTAATGGTACATTATTTTCCAAAGTATAATGTATCCCTTTTACTTACTGCAGTTATAAAAAATCAGGAAAACTAACCTGAAAAGAGGACCTTTAGGTCCAGTTTTAATATTATGAGTAATGGATTCTGACAGACATATTTAAGCAAAGTAAGAGAGGGAGTCACAAAGGTGAATGAGTGTTTAACAAGTGTGGTATAGTGGGGTTATGAGACAGCAAGAAGGCAGGTGTGCGGAAACCCATCATGTGTTACAAATTCAGACTGGGTAAACCGGAAATGCGGGGCCACTGCTGCACTATGCATACTGAAGATGACTCGACCATAAGTTGAACTGGCAGGCAGCACATTAGAGACTGTAGTTACTTTCAAAGTGAAAACTGTAACCATGTTTCTAACAAAGCATCAAAATAAAGTTTTACAGTAATAGAAATGAATATGCTCTGTGTACTTAAAAAAGAATATTTTTAAGAATCAATTTTCAGTCACTATCACCCAGAGACATTTAACTAAAACCTGAGTGTAACTGACACATTTCCATTCAGATGAGCTTTTTTCATACTTCATTCAGAGGTAATTTGTGTATCCTACGACAAAGTATGATGATTGCTTCCAATCAGCAGTCGTCCTCCATAATAGCGCAGCTTGCCAGACACTTTTGTGTCACATTATTATGAGCTGCTCTTCAATATAGTAGAAATGGATGTTTGTTAATGCTTGTTTCATATGCAGACTTCTTTCTTTCTTTTTGTTGGCAGGTGGGAGATGGTGAAAGAGTTATTGCAAAACAAATATTACATTCTAAACGAAAATGTTACAATAAATCATTACAGCTGGAGATGGGTGGATGGTGGATATATTGAAATGTTTGGAAAATGTATTCAGCATATACAGTATGCCCTTCTAATATACAGTATTTAAATGCTTAGGCAGTGACAGCATCATACACTGCTATGAAAGGATGTAAAGTGGCATATGGAAATCTGATACTCAATTCAGCGCTATGAATAGATTAATGTGACCTGATAAACTGGAAGACATAAAATAACATGTTACATTTGTCCAAGTTTAACAGCCCAATCCTTAAAATTGGTCATTAGAAGTCTGATTTTATGTGTTAATAACATAGAGATATGAATTAATTATGCAACTGTAGAAGGTTAAGCAGTAATGTCTTGCTTCATAATGGTCTGAATAACCAAACTGACAAGCAAAAGAGCAAAGCCAAACTCAAAGTCTAAGACTATTCTGATTACTGACCTGCAAAAAACATTTTTTTGCTCCTATCAAAAATGTTATTCATTCTTTGTAGATTTGGGGGCACTGAATCCAAATCTGGGTATGGAATTGCTAAATCACATCTAGTTTTTGAAAAATGAAGGTTAAAAAGAAAGAAGGCATTATTGTAAAATTAATTATTTAGATTTGAAAAAATCCTCTGAGGGTGTATCATGGTGGAATGACCAACAGATGTCTTCTGACACAGACTCTCCATTTAAGCATTTTCCTGGTGGAATTGCTCTCCAGGTTCCTCACAGACCGCTCCCATGTTCTTAAGAAAAAGTTCCAAATGAGAGTGTAGGAAATGGAATTTTAAAGACATGTTGCACCCAAGTACTAGGTTGAAGGGAGAAGCTCCTCATCTAGTTCCTCATAATTTTTTGCCTTTATATTCCCATGGAAATTGTGGAATACACTTTCAAATGTCTCCCAAGCTCTCTTTTTGAATGGTATTTATAGGTCACCATGGGTGTTAATAGGTATGTGCAAGAGCATCACGGAAACAAGGAAACATTCTTAAATGCAAAGCACAGCTCACACATAGACATCATCCAAGAAGAGACAAGGAACATACAATGTAATTACACAATATATTTCTATAAAATCAAAAGTAGAAAGAAAAATAAAATGAATCAAAATAAACTAAATTAACAGAGGATACTGGTACCAAGCCTTTGTGAACAAATTTGGGTGCCTGCCTAACTATGTAACACCTAATAAAAAAATAAATCTAACAAATTTAAAAAATGGGTATGAGAAGAACTCAAAACTCATTTGGAAATGTAGTAAATAAACAACATACAGAATACACCAACAAAAAAGGAATAAATAAGCTACACAGTTACTAAAAATGAAGAATAAAATCAGAAAACATTATAATCTTACCATACTTCTGTTATGGTTTTGCTTTACGTCCAACTCGAATTTTTGTTTAGTTTTGTAATAATTTGGTTATTCATTTTTTATATCTGTGTGCTTGGTGTGTGGGTGTCTTTGTGTGTGTCCTGCGGTGGGTTGGCACCCTGCCTGGGATTGGTTCCTGCCTTGTGCCCTATGTTGGCTGGGATTGGCTCCAGCAGACCCCCGTGACCCTGTGTTCGGATTCAGTGGGTTGGAAAATGGATGGATGGATGGATTTTTTATATCTTGTTCATGTCTATAGGTACTGTGCACCTATGGGGGGCTGCTATTGGAGCCCCTATTTAAGGGCTTAGCCGGCCCCAAGCAGTTTAAAGTTCCTGCATTTGCTTCTTGGCTCCCTTTTTCGGTTTCTTCTTCAATTCCCTGTTCTACTGACCATTTTTCTTTTGGATCTTTGGGTGCTGGTGTTTGGCTTTTATTTTCTGGTTATTTTGGAATTTGTGGATTTTTGACTAATCTTTATTTGTATTTTCTTCTGCTACTTTAGTATTTACTATTTTTATTTTGTACTTTTGCACTTATATTCTCTTTTGTGAAAAATTTAGTTTTTTTTAATTTTCAGGACTTGGTGTTTATTAAATGAATTACATATAGGATTAAATGCTTTTCTTTAGTTGGGCCAAGGGGTTTTGTGGTTTCCCTTTGCCTTATTGAGATTGTACACCTTTCATGAAGTTTCAGTTCAGTTTGAATCTGAATTAAAAAAGGTTATCACATGCTTTCTATTTCTGAAATACTTATAAACCTGTTTGGTCACAAAATCATGATTGACTTCAAGAAGCCAGATAAAACAGTCTGGAGAAATAGTAAACAAATGAAAGAATTTCACAGAAACAGTCCAAAATCATGCTTGGCCTACTTCAGAGCTCTGTATAATATTATAAATAAGCATGGA
Source organism: Erpetoichthys calabaricus (assembly GCF_900747795.2). Lineage (NCBI taxonomy): Eukaryota > Metazoa > Chordata > Cladistia > Polypteriformes > Polypteridae > Erpetoichthys > Erpetoichthys calabaricus. The sequence continues at coordinate 167,052,772 of NC_041402.2, read as the reverse complement.
TTCCAGTATTTTCGTAAATCAGCAGACAAAAAAAACAGGCAAAAAGGGTGCACACCATAAAGTACATAAAGAGCCTAAACCAATACCTCACTAGCCTCTCCCCAAATCAGCCTCATGCCAGGCAGGCAGCCCTGGCCCTAAAATGCAGCTAAGGCTTTAAAAGGTCAAAATACTTCTAAATGTTCCAAATGCACAAAAATACTTTTCAAGAGAGAGGGCAAACTACAAATCATCTGCTATAAGAAGACAAGGCAAATGATAAATCTTTATAAAGGAAGGCTTTAACTATAATAACATAAAGAAGCACACAATGGAAAAAACAAGAGAAAATGGGTGAAAATAAAAAGGCAACCCAAGGCTAACAAATACAAACCGACGCTGCAGAAATCAGACTACAAGAACTATTAAAATCCAATAAATAAAGAATCAAAAACAGTACTCACAAAAAAAAAACTAAACCTCCAACAATCAATGAACCTCTGGAGGACTCATCTCCTCCACCAGAATATACACTTGTCCTTATCATGGTGCACACCTCATGGAGGCTCACAAAGCACAGGGAATGTAGCCTGGAGGCTCATATTCACAGTAAATAACAATATTTAGAAAAATACATAATAACAAACAAAAAAAAAACCATCAAAAATAATCATTCTAATGCAAGAACAATAAAAAAGAAAATATACTGAAGTCAGGGACTAAAACTTGGCCGAAAGCTAACAGGTATAAAATAAGACTGTGCACTCCTAGAGCATCACTTCAGTTTTACAATAAGAACATGGTAATAATGCCTAGTGACATGCTGAAAAATTAAAATGTAAGCACGCTGTAATTTGGCTCAGAATTTATAGTGTAGCTAGACAGCTTTGCAGCCAGTGTGGCTTTCCAAGAGCTACTGGCTTAATACTATAGGCAAGCTACATATCTCATACTTATTTTGTCCATAAAAATCTACTTGCCAACTATATGATAGTGGTGAAATTATGTGGTTATACTCTAGTTTTTGCATGTAATTGATTCAAAGATTATTAACTAGGAAATAATACATTGTAATAAAAGTTCTGTTTCAAGAAAAAGTAACCAAGCATTCAGAAATAATAATGATAAGAAAAAAGTACATCTATGGTACAATGCCTTGGCTATGATGTAAAATAACAGCCATTCTATTCTGTTCTGTATGAAGGATTATTCAGATTACTAAACAGGATGATAAACCCTGTGTGATAGGTATGATGACAATTTGCATTTATAACTTCAAAATTAATGCCAGAATGTAAGCAACAACTACCTTTTCATAGGGATAATTAATAGAAGAAAGCAAGATGGCCTCACAGGGCAAATAAATTGAATTTGAATCAAATTCAAATGCTTGCCAGGTCCTGCTTGCATCTTACTGTCCCCAGTTGGCAGAAGGAGGCTGTGGAATGAGTAATGTGATTGGCAGGCAAGCCTTATGTCTGGCATCTGTTAGCAGAGTGGAGAGTCATATACATTTAAAATACGGTGTGGAGTGTGGTTCTGCCCCTTGGTTGAAGGTGGACATCGTTTCAGCCTGCTATCTTTATTCTTTAACCTGTTATATGGGTTATGATAAATGGAAGGGGAAATCCTTATTTATAGACAGTCAGATTCAATAGGTTGGGCTGGCTTCTAGTATGTGTGTGCATAATATATATATATATATATATATATATATATATATTGTAGGGTTTGCTGAAGTTCTGTGGTGTTAAAATTTTGAAGGCTAAGTGCTAAGGGTTACATTGCATTTCTAACCTTTCGTTATATTTTATCTAAGCCCACATTTGTATTAGCTCATAACTGCTTTTAATCCATATTGCTTAATTTTATCTGTTGCCTTCGCTTATGCCTTGATTTATGACAATTAATGTAGCAGCAATGCTAAGACTCTTTCTGTGGGTTATACTAGCAAAATATGCCCATGAATGTCCATCCATTCATTTTCCAACCTGCTGAATCCGAACACAGGGTCACGGGTTCTGCTGGAGCCAATCCCAGCCAACACAGGGCACAAAGCAGGAACCAATCCCGGGCAGGGTGCCAACCCACCGCAGTGCCCATGAAAGTGTGCTTTAAAATGAACCTTCCCATTAGTTTTAAGATTGTTTTGTTTTTTCAAAGAAGTGACACTTGATATGAGATAAATGATAACATATGCGTGAACTTAAAAAAGCAGCCTACTTAATGCGACAACCACACACATCTTAGGAGCTGCAGCAGGGTCATGGCAGGGCACAGGGCATTTGTGCATGTTGTGACCTCTAGGGGATGTAATAGCATCCCTCCAAACCCCAAACACCACCTCACAGACACAGTCCTGTGTTCAAACACATACTTTTAGTTTACAAAATAACTTTAATAGGCTTCTTCATTCATAGCACAGCAAAGCAAAACAAACCCTTTCTCTTCTTTGTCCTCAACTCCTCCCAGGCGAGTGCTGTCCAACTCCTCTCCCGACTCCAACACCCTAATGAAGATGTGGTGACTTCTTTTATACTGGACCCAGGAGTACTTCCCATGCCACCACACTGCATGTTGGAAGCCCTTCCAGGTCAAGCAGAAGCACCCAAAGTAGGGACAGCACTCACCTGCAGCTCTCCCTGATGGCACCCAAGTATCCTAACAGGGCTGACTATTCGGACTACAACTCCCAGCATGCCCTGTAGATATACCAATATAAGGTCCATCAGTGGAATACTGCCACCCAGTGTACTGGGGAAATATATAGCTCTAGGAAGCAGACATCCTGTGTCCGTCCACAATGGCCTCCCAACCAGGAATGGTATCAAAAACAACCCGGCTGGAATGTCAGTCCATCCATTGTTTTGCATTATGGCATCCTGGCAAGGCAAGGTATTGCCCTTTATTTGATTCGTCACTCCAGTCCATCCATTATGGTGCTCACAGTATCTAGTAATAAAATCTTTCTTCAGACTGATCAATGCTTATTGTTTGATTTATTTTTCATATAGGTAATAATTTCAAATGCCTATATACTGTATATGCCTGCTATATATATATCTGCTATATATACAGTATATATATATATATATATATATATATATATATATATATATATATATACTATATATATATATATATATATATACAGTATATATATAACTAATCCAATTTGTTTAGACCTGCGGTGGGTTGGCACCCTGCCCTGGATTGGTTCCTGCCTTGTGCCCTGTGTTGGCTGGGATTGGCTCCAGCAGACCCCGTGACCCTGTGTTCGGATTCAGCGGGTTGGAAAATGGATGGATGGAATTTGTTTAGACATTCTATCTGTATTATGATTTATAAGAGTGTGTGAAACATCAAGTTCCTATTTTCTCATGTCATTTGTTCTCTGCTTCTCATGGTGGTTGTTGTAGAGAGCCATTTCCTGTGTTTACATGCTTTTGATGGTTTTATCTACTGTTGGTTTATGACACCAGAGGTTTAGTGTAGCCAAATAAATCAGCTACAAAAAAAAAAATAGATGAACTTATCCAAGAAAAAAAACTTCAAAATTCCTACTAAAGGCCTGTGTTTCTGTATTTTATGATGAAGAATGTCACACCAGAAGAATACATGAGTTTGATTATTTTTAAGCTATTGAAATGCTAAGTAAAAACATGTACTATGAAATACATCTGCTTGAATTCTTAAAATTGAGGATGCTGTAATGTCCAATGGCAGATTACATTTAAATGAAATTAAAAACCCTATCAATTTGCAAACACTATATATGAAGTTAGTGACACAGCTAATGAATGTTTCACAGATTAAAACATTTTGTTAGTCTCTTTTCCGTGTGGGACTAACCTTGACTTTATGCAGTATATTATTTACATACTGTATATCTATGTAGAGTAAATGCAATGTCCAGATGTTCGCAGTGGATAGATACCTGTACGCACAGACTGTGACGTGAAGGGGGGAGAATATTTATTTGATCAATAAGTTTGTGTTATTTGTAATTAATTTAGACCACTTTTCACATATTTTTTTTACTTTACTATTAAAGAGCCCTTTTCTGTTGATCAGTGTCATGAAAGCCAAATTAGGTCCACTGTGATTTGTGCTGTATAACAATAAAATGTGAAAACCTCCAAGGGGTGAATACTTTTTATAGACACTGTATGTCTCTGTGTGTGTGTGTGTGTGTTTTATTTATTTTTATTTTTTAAGCTTTGCGGAAATGAGGATCAACTCAATGTCACGCTTTCTACTTTTTTTTTCCTTTTTTTGATTTTGCACACACCATCTGTATTCCTGCTGAGCTATTTAAAAAAAGAACTATACATATTCTTGGATGGTGTCCATTAAAAATTTACTTGCAGCTTTTATTTTTATTTGCCACCTTTTAAACAGCCTTGTAGGCAAAAAGAAAAGATCTCCACATGTGGTATCAATTCTACCTTTGTGAACAACAATAACACGTGACTTTCAAAGAAATGTTTCTTGTTCCTTTTTCCTTGTCATTTACAAAGTGATTTGTGAATAGTATTAGATTTACTTTTTCATCAAGAAACATCAAAATTTATTCTGTTGTTAAGGTCAGTTTCAGTGTCGAATTCTTTTTATAATACGTACATTTAAAAACAGATTAATATATTTTTAAACTGCAGTAGTTAAAAAAGTAAGGAAGATGAGCCATATTGACAAACTCACTTTTGCTGCATTTCATTATATTTTCATTGTATGCTTCTTGTATGAGCAAGCAGTAGTTTTCTCAAAGCTATAGGAACCTAAATGTATTTTCTAGCCAGGTTGTCTGTTTTGTATTTTTTTTATTGACTTATTTTTTAATATAAATGTTCTCCCTGTGTAAACATTACTAATTCACTTTTGCTCCACACCCCAAAGACATGCAGGCCAAGTTAATCAGATGCTCCACGTTGCTCGTGGGTGGAGTGCAATGTATGATGAACCTGAGTGTTGTGCAGGGCTGATTTCTGCATTGCATCTGATGGTACCAGAACAGCCTCTAACACCACACTTCCTCAAACTGGAATAAGCCGACAAGAGAGCGTATGTGTGCATGAGTGTGTCCTATAATGAACTGGCAGCTTATGCAGGATGGGTTCCTGCCTTTGCCATATTTTTTCTGGATAGTCACTAGCTCAGAGTAATGTTTTATTTGCATAAGAAAATTCTGAAAATTGAAAGAATCGATGGAATTGAAAAGTATTCATATACATCTATTACTGAATGAACAAGAATGTAGCAAGATACTTATGAGAATGTCAATCTCTGCAGTACTTGCTATGTTTATGGTTGTATTCTAGCAGGAGGCATGGCAACAAAAGATACCTGCACAAGCAGAAGTATAAAGTATTTTCAGGAGCCATCTAGTAGTCTAAATAGTAAAGATTTACAAGGGGTGGACAAAAAGATTAAGAAGATTAAGAGGTGACATGATTGAAGTGTTTAAAATCAATGAAGGGAATTAGTACAGTGGATCGAGACTGTTATTTTAAAATGAGTTCATCAGGAACACGGGGACACAGTTCGAAACTTAAGGGTAAATTTCATAAGTTTTTCTTTACACAGATAACCATAGACACTTGGAATAAGCTACCGAGTAGAGTGGTACACAGTAAGACTTTAGGGACTTTCAAAACTAGACGATGTTTTTTAAGAAGAATTAAGTGGATAGGAATGGCGAGCGTTGTTGGGCTGAATGGCCTGTTCTCGTTCAGATTGTTCTAATGTTCTAAAAATAATTTAAGCCTAACATACTTTAAGAGGGACCCAGGTAAAACCAAACAAGTTTTATTTTTCAGCACTATCCCCATGAATGCTAATAAACTTGTTACAACATTAACTAAGCTTTTCTAAGGATAACAAAAGGATGTAAGTGCCATCTTCTTCAATCCCCAGTTCAAAGAGCAGCAGCCTTTGCAACCTATGCAGTGAACATACGAGCATAAGAAATATAACACAGGAGACCATTCAAGTCCATCAGACTCATTTGTTTAGCTAATAGTTTAACTGTCCCAAAATCTAATCCAAATCCTTTGTAAAGGTTGTCAAAGATTCTGATTCATCTACATGTCTCAGTAGTTTATTCCACATTCCAACATCTCTTTGAGTAAAGAGATGCTTCCTGGCTTCAGTTTTAAATGCACTTCCCCTTAATTTTCACTGTTGGCCTCCAGTACGTGATCTACCCGAAAGCTGAAACAACTTTGCTGGATCTGCTTTATCAATGCACTTTGAGGGTTTTCAAGACCTGTATTAGGCTCCCACACTGTCTCATTTGCTCAAGATTAAACAGGTTTAGTCCTTAAAGCCTGTCACAGTATGACAGGTCCTCAAGTCCTGGGATAAACCTGGCCGCTCTCCTCTGCAAAGCTCCAAGTATTGCTATGGTGTCCTTGTAGTGTAGTGACCGGCACTGTACACAATACTCCAGTATTATATCACTAGTCCATTATATAGTCTAAACATAACATCTCTTGGTTTATATTTAATAGTTGTTATGATATAACCCAACATTATATTAGCCTTTTCAATTGCTTCTGCACATTGCTTATACAAGGAAAATGTTGCATCAACATTAACCCGGAAATCCTTTCCAAGGGTGGTGTCTTGTAAGACAGCGATTTTCCATCTTGTTTTAATAATTGATATTATAATTGACTTCCATTGTATGAGAGGTCATTTTCTTCAAGCAGAAGGGAGGTGCTCCACGGGTTTCTTATCCAATTTTCCATGATTGACTGCTGTAAACACCAACGCAATCAATATAATATTGAATAGTAGCATGTGCCTATGGAGTCAATAAGAACTACTCTCTAAAATTCATAAATAATTTTGCACTGGCTTGGACTTTGAGTTTCTTAGGTGCTGAGGAATCACCATGCTTCTATTGTTTTGATTATTATTTGGACTCTGGGTCACATTAATGTATCAAAATTTCATCTGTACTTATGAAATGCTCTTAACATTCTCCTAGTCACAAATTACCTCAACTGGATCAGCTCAATCAGGACAAGCAGGAACTCCACTCTCACCCTTTCACAGAATATCTGCTCAGTAGCCATGTGAAAAATAAAAACTAATTTCTACCTTTTATAGTCTCAATCTCAAACTTTCGAGACCTTACCCAGAAACTCATGATCACAACTAAGGATAGGAGTGAAGATCAACTGGTAAAGCAAGAGCTTTGTCTTTAGAGTCAGCTCCCACTCGCCAACTCCGCTTGTCAATCTCTCGTTCCCTTCTTCCATCTTTTGTGAGCTCAGTTTCCTGAACTTCTCCAATAAGAACAGTTGACAAAGATTAAAATACATTCTTTTCTGAGAGAGATCCATGACCTCAGACTTCACATTCAGCAGCGAATTGCTCAAATGCATGCTGAAGGTTATAGTCAGATGAGGCAAGGAGTACAAACTCATTGGTATAAAGCAAAGATGCTACCTAGACTCCCCAACACTACACATCCTTGACTGTACCTTAGCATCATATCCATGAAAACCACAAACAGGTGCAGTGCGTAGATATGTCCTTGATGGAGTCTGACACCCACAGTGAATGAATTTCAAATAACATCAAGTATTCAGACACAGTTTTCACTGAGTTCATGCAGGGAATGAATGGCATAAAAAGAGCCCCAGGTATCAAATATTCCTTCAACAGCCAGATTGAGAGGAGCTGGAGCTGATCTGAGCATGTCGAACTGGGAGGAGATCCTGCAACAGGTTCAAGACATGCTGGAGGGGTTAAATTTCTTGGGAATATCTGGGAATTCCCCAAGAACAGCTGGAATCTGTAGCTGGGGACAGTGATGTTTGGGGTGATCAGCTTACCTTGACATTTTGCTGCCACAACCCTCACCTGGAAATGTGGTTTGAAATGATGAGATAGAATGATGAGAATTATCCCAGTCAGAATTCATTAGTATAAGATTCTCCTCAGAGTATTGAAGGTGAGGATGCTTCATTTGAGGAGTCAGCATTTGGGACAACCAACATGCACAGACCTTACCCATGTTTAATAGTTCATGAAGACTGGATTCATCTGACCAAGAACTAATACTTACAAGTGTCTGCAATCTCAAACACAATTGCTTTTCGATTTTCCATTACAATTTGCCCCTGATGTTGACATTTTTTCTGCCATCAATGTCAATGTTTGGACAGAATTTTCAGTGTTCAAAATTCACTGATATAAAAAGTCTCAATTTTGTGAGTTTTGACATTATATTGACTTGGCTTTGAAGCAAATATCATGTGTTGTGAACCATAATTTCTAGAAACTTATAATTCACTAGGGGGCTTTGCCCCCTACTTGCTTAGTTCGTGAACCCCCCTGGGCCTACTCTATGCACCAGCCACTTCACGTCTCTGCTGCTCGCATATGTGGATTTCACTTTCACCAAACAACAAATCTTTTAATTCTCGCGGATAGGACTCTTCATTGGGAAGAAACACTACTTTTCCCTGATGGCAACATGAATTAGATGATCTGCAAGTCTCCGACTTAAACTTTAAAGCCAAACAATATCTGCATATTTCTGTCATATCACCTATGTCCATATATTTGATCTCTTTGCGCTGCTCCATTATCCATCCATCTATTTTCCAACCCGCTGAATCCGAACACAGGGTCACGGTCTGCTGGAGCCAATCCCAGCCCAACACAGGGCACAAAGCAGGACCAATCCCGGGCAGAGTGACAACCCACCGCAGGACACACACAAACACACCCACACACCCAAGCACACACTAGGGCCAATTAGAATCGCCAATCCACCTAACCTGCATGTCTTTGGACTGTGGGAGGAAACCGGAGCGCCCAGAGGAAACCGCAGACACGGGGAGAACAGCAAACTCCACGCAGGGAGGACCCAGGAAGTGAACCCAGGTCCCCAGGTCTCCCAACTGCGAGGCAGCAGCGCTACCCACTGAGCCACCATGCCACCCTCTGTTCCATTATGTCACCGAGTAATAATTTCTGTTTGTTAGCGCTAATGTGATCTTTACTATCAGTTTTCTGAGACTTTTGAATTTTAGAACTTTCATAATCTCTAACCTGCTCTACACGTGTATCGCACCAATGTTTTCGAACCTCTTTATGACGTTCTACTTTGTCTTCTACTCTTTGTCTTTTATTTCTGACCCCACTTGGAGGTGAGAGCGCAGGAACTATGTCTGACAATAGCATTCACACAAATGAGAAGTGATTGGACCATGGGCGTGGTTGTAAATGTTTGAGAGGAGGGCGGGACTTGTCACAAAGTCTCGTCTCGCGGGACCTGAAATTATCTCTCACGGGCGTTGAAATTATCTCCTAGAAAGTCTTGTCCCAGGATTCCTTTTCTGAAAAATATTTTTTCTTTCATCTTTTGGTTCAAATGTTTCTGATCACCCCTTTTATTATATTTAAAACATGATGGTGCACTTCCAGTATTTTTGCAAATCCATATAGTGAGTTTTACTGCAAAGAGGAATATTTGGTCTCCTAATAAGTGATGCATTGGAAAGAAAAGCAGAAGGTTTCTTGTCCAATGACCATCATGAGTCATATGGTCTTTTTTACTTGGACTATGCATGGATTTGAATAAAATCATAAGCTAAGTATGTGAATGAAGTGCCACAGGCCTAAGATGGAAAAACATTATATATTTTTCAGTAAGAAGGTATGGCTTTAAAGGGTGAGGGGCAAGCATATCGTTAATAAATGCCTCTTAGCAGTTTGTGATGACACTTCTCAGTCAGTCTTTGATTTCTCTTATGTTTGAACTGTTCTCCAAGTTGTTACTCCAACATTAATGCTGATGTCCTTGTTGCAAATACCATACCCATGTAATAAATGTACAATACATTGCAGTGAATGAAATGAATGAATATTAAGAGACAAAATATGAGAGGACGGCTGAGAGAGATTATCAATAGGTGGGAAGATGCCAAGGAGAGACTTGCAAACATCCAAGGAAAACATCAAAGCTGTTGTACAGTGAAGCAGGGCAACAAGGAGACACCCATATAAGAGAAGGAGGTGAGACCCATTGAAATGTCTGAGTCTTTATACATTGACAGTTTCTGAACGAGTCCTCAGGCTAACTGTAGGAATAATTTTCAGGTATTGTATTTTAAAATTTATTTTCTCATCTGATTATTTGCAATTTCCTGCCAGTTACTCAAATCTAACACATGCATACTGATTTTTGGAGTTATCTTTAGTAAAAGTGTCTACCTAAACAGTGATAATAAAAAAATCGAAAAGTGACCTGTGGCTTACTGCATCAGATATGTGGATTCAATTCCCAGGCTAGTCACGAATGTGAAGTTTTTCTTTCTTTATTCCTTTAAGTTTATTCTCACATTATACAGACAAACTGGAGGTCAATAAGTGACTCCAGATTGACATGGTAGGAGTGACTGTGGGAATGTGAATAAGTGCCTTATGTGACGGCCTAGCATCCCATGTGCAGTTGTCTCCTGGCTGCACTGATGACTACGACGTTGTGTTCAACTGTAACCCTGAAGTACAATAAGAAAGGTGAAAATATTAGAAAAGCTTTAATGAGAACTGGCCTTTCTCTGGTGGCCTGGGAAAAACACAAGCAAAAAATGAAAGAGTCTCTGTTTGTAAAAAGGGTAACAGTGCTGCTTTGAAAGGTTTGAAAAGTGTGATCTGTATATGTCCTTTTAATAATAATTACAAAAAAATAGTTAACATTGTTGAGGGGTTTGTCATGCAGCACCTCAATGAAGGGGATACAGAGCAAGCCATTTCTTTCGTTTGTGCTTTTCCCTTCAGGGTCACCAACAATAAACTCATTAATCCTACACACCCTAATTTTACAAAATGACATCAAGCTGAATTTTGAAGGTCACTAAAGTCCTGCTTTCCTCTACAGAACTTAGTAACGTATTCTCTGTTCTAAAAAAAACAATCCAGTGTTTGTTCTATATTTGTCCTCTTTTGTCTGGATCCAAGCTGACTGCTCATTAACACACCAGTCCATGCCGTGCAATTGTTGATCTCTTCCTTAAAAATTACTTCCATCAATTTACTCATAATACATGTTTAAGCTTACTGGTGATTAGCACAATGTCCTTTTTCATATAATAAAATAACATTTGCTAGCTTCCAATCTTTAAGCGGTTCCCTAGTGTCCAGTGTTGAAACATATTGAAAAATACCCGACAAGGGTTTTAAAATGTACTTGCCAACCTCCATAAGCACTCTAGCATAAAAGGTATCTAGTCACAGTGATTTGTTTGATTTCATGCTTTTAGATCTAAGCAGCACTGCTCTCTCTACAATTTCTAAATCACTAAGCACCTACTGGATAGTTCCTGTAAATGCCGAGAGGTTATCAACTACTTCACACATGAAAACCTCAGAAAAATGGAAGAATGCATAAAAGGATGCATGCCCTTAGCTATATTATCATTTCTCAATCCTAGAAATTTAAAAGTCAAATTGAGCACAGTAGCCCACGTTGTGTGATAGTACATGGATCCCAGATTTTATCAATACATTCTGAAGTGATATGATTTTCCATGGACCACCTGAATGCAGAATGATGTTGTAATGTGTAAGGAGATAGTGATAGAATTGATTAAATTGTTATTTTGATTTGTACACAGATTAACACATATGGAAATGGTGCAGATTGTTTTGTGCTTGTGTATGTGTGTGACTTACAAATTCTTGCTAAGCTTTCTTAGCCACTTGTTTCATTCAGGGAGTCTTGGATGCTTTTTCCGTTTGACATGTCAAGCGTGAACCGATCGACATTTTGGACAGTTACCAGTTTAAATCTGACATACTACATGCTGAGTTGATGTCATTTCTGCTCGTAGTCTACATGAGTTAACACAGTGGTTGAAGCACTGGACTGTAAACCACAAGTTCATTGGTTCAGTCTCCCTCCACTGACTCACTGTCTGCACCTGCCATTGCTTTATTTGTAGAAACATGAAAGACAATTGTCTTTGGGCACTGGCAATTCTGTAGCTATAAATATCAGATATATAAAACTTTAACTTTTATTTTTTCAGATTTGTGCTGAAAAACATAAGGTTTAAAGTTCAAACACTTGATTATTTCTGTGATGCTGAGCACATCACTTGAGCCTCTAGTATTTCACTTATCAAAATACAGAACTATTTTACTATGTACTTGTAATTTGAAAGTCATTTTGGATAAAAGCTCTCAACAAATAAATATAATGGAAGATAATATATAATAGTAGACAATATATAATGGTTGCAGCATTGTTACAGATTTCCTCAGGGCATCATGGGAATTGGTGTTTGTCGGCTCAGCACTGTTAGGTTCTGTGGGTGCCACAGTGGGGTGCTACAAGGACTAGTGAGCCCTACTTTGTTGGGCTCTAACCTTACCAGGAAGTGCTTCTGAGCCATAGCTTTGGGACACTGGAAGTAACTTCCAGGAATTACGGAAAAGGAGCTGCCTGCCACAACTCGAGGAGCCAGAGTTGGGAGGAAGGAGACTAAGCTTGCTGGGAGGAGTGGAGGAAGCAGTGACAGAGAGAGAGAGAAGACAAAGAATATTGCATTGGTGCTTTGTGACTGTTGTTGTGGTGGGAAACACTTGGCGATGTCACAACTCAGGGGACCTGCCATCTAGCGCCCTGGGGAAGACAATGGCCTGTGCAAGTTGCTCAAAAAATTAAACGAACACTTTATAATCAGAGTATAGCATCAAGTCAATGAAACTTCTGGGCTGTTGATCTGGTAAGTTAAGTAGCAGAGGGGGTTGTTAATCAGTTTCATCTGCTTTGGTGTTAATGAAATTAGCAACAGGTGCACTAGAGGGGCAACAATGAGATGACCACCAAAACAGGAATGAATGGTTTAACAGGTGGAGGCCACTGATATTTTTTCACTAGGTTTTCATTTGGCTGCGGTCAGTGTCACTACTGGTAGCATGAGGAGATACCTGGACCCTACAGAGGTTGCCCAGGTAGTCCAACTTCTCCAGGATGGCACATAAATATGTGCCATTGCCAGAAGGTTTGCTGTGTTTCCCAGCACAGTCTCAAGGGCATGGAGGAGATTCCACAAGACAGACAGTTACTTTACAAGAGCTGGACAGGGCCGTTGGAGGTCCTTAACCCATCTTCTTATGTGATATCATCTACTGTTAAATTCTGCTCCGTACTTCTAAAATTTTTATTTTTATAATGTATTAAGGATTTGTTCTGTTGTATTGTATTGTATTGTATTGATCCCCTTCTTTTTGACACCCACTGCACGCCCATCCTACCTGGAAAGGGGTCTCTCTTTGAACTGCCTTTCCCAAGGTTTCTCCCATTTTTCCCTACAAGGTTTTTTTTGGGAGTTTTTCCCTGACTTCTTAGAGAGTCAAGGATGGGGGGCTGTCAAGAGGCAGGGCCGGTTAAAGCCCATTGCAGCACTTCTTGTGTGATTTTGGGCTATACAAAAATAAATTGTATTGTATTGTATCAGTAGGACCGATATCTGCTGCTTTGGGCAAGGAAGGAACAGGATGAGCACTGCCAGAGCCCTACAAAATGACCTCCAGCAGGCCACTGGTGTGAATGTCTCTGACCAAACAATCAGAAATAGACTTCATGAGGGTGGCCTGAGGGCCCGACATCCTCTAGTGGGCCCTGTGCTCACTGCCCGGCACCAGGGAGATTGATTAACATTTTCCATAGAATACCAGAATTGGCAGGTACACCACTGGTGCCCTGTGCTTTTCACAGATGAGAGCAGGTTTACCCTGAGCACATGTGACAGACGTGATAGGTTCTGGAGAAGCCGTGGAGAATGTTATGTTGCCTGTAACATCGTTCAGCATGATCAGTTTGGTGGTGGGTCAGTGATGGTCTGGGGAGGCATATCCATGGAGGGACACACAGACCTCTACAGGGTAGACAACGGCACCTTGACTGCCATTAGGTATCAGGATGAAATCCTTGGACCCATTGCAAGACCCTATGCTGGTGCAGTGGGTCGTGGGTTCCTCCAGGTGCACGACAATGATCGGCCTCATGTGAATATGCAGGCAGTTTCTGGAGGAAGAATAAACTGATATCATTGACTGACCTCAACACTCGCCTGACCTAAATCCAATAGAACACCTCAGGGACATTATGTTTTGGTCCATCCGACGCCGCCAGGTTGCACCTCAGACTGTCCAGGAGCTCAGTGATGCCCTGGTCCAGATCTGGGAGGAGATCCCCCAGGACACCATCCATCACCTCATTAGGAGCATGCCCCGACGTTGTCAGGCATGCATACAAGCGCGTGGGGGCCATACAAACTACTGAGTATGATTTAGAGTTGCAGCAATGAAATTTTGGCAAAATGGACTAGCCTGCCACATCATTTTTTCTCTTTGCTTTTTGGGGTGTCTTTGAATTTAGCCCTCTATAGGTTGATAATTTGCATTTCCATCAAACGATGTGGCATCCTTTCGTTCCTAACACATTACCCAGTCCATATCAGTAGAGATATCCAGCAGGATTTTTTTTCCCATTGAGGTCTGATGAATTTTCGAAGTGTTCCTTTTATTCAGCAGTTTATATATACAGTATATATACATATACAGTATATATATATATATATATATATATATATATATATATATATATATATATATATATATACAGTGCATCACATTTTCCACATTTTGTTATGTTACAGCCTTATTCCAAAATGGATTAAATTCATTTTTTTCCTCAGAATTCTACACACAACACCCCATAATGACAATGTGAAAAAAGTTTACTTGAGGTTTTTGCAAATTTATTAAAAATAAAAAAACTGAGAAATCACATGTACATAAATATTCACAGCCTTTGCTCAATACTTTGTCGATGCACCTTTGGGAGCAATTACAGCCTCAAGTCTTGTTGAATATGATGCCACAAGCATGGCACACCTATCATTGGCCAGTTTCGCCCATTCCTCTTTGCAGCACCTCTCAAGCTCCATCAGGTTGGATGGGAAGCATCGGTGCACAGCCATTTTAAGATCTCTCCAGAGATGTTCAATTGGATTCAAGTCTGGGATCTGGCTGGCCACTCAAGGACATTTCACAGAGTTGTCCTGAAGCCACTCTTTGATATCTTGGCTGTGTGCTTAGGGTCGTTGTCCTGCTGAAAGATGAACCGTCACCCCAGTCTGAGGTCAAGAGCGCTCTGGAGCAGGTTTTCATCCATGATGTCTCTGTACATTGCTGCAGTCATCTTTCCCCTTTATCCTGACTAGTCTCCCAGTTCCTGCCGCTGAAAAACATCACCACAGCATGATGCTGCCACCACCACTGCTTCACTGTAGGGATGATATTGGCCTGGTGATGAGCGGTGCCTGGTTTCCTCCAAACGTGACACCTGGCATTCTCACCAAAGAGTTCAATCTTTGTCTCATCAGACCAGAGAATTTTCTTTCTCATGGTCTGAGAGTCCTTCAGGTGCCTTTTGGCAAACTCCAGGCAGGCTGCCATGTGCCTTTTACTAAGGAGTGGCTTCCATCTGGCCACTCTACCATATAGGCCTGATTGGTGGATTGCTGCAAAAAACTACAAAACTCATTTAGTAAATTGTTGTATGAACGAACACCCCGAAAATGTCAACCATCATACAACAGTTTACTAAACGAGTTTTGTATGAACTTATCACGGAAACACACCGCCAACGAAACTTTTACCGATCTGTAATTATGGAGCAACACGCTAAACTAATCACAACATGTGGGCAAACGGTTACGGAGGAATGGACTAAAAGGATCCAGGACACCACTTCCAAAAACCGTATTTCTAAACCAAATACACTCAACAGAAAATGGGGTAAACTCACTGGAAATCAACATATGAACAACCCCCAATCCGGAGTACACAACCTATCCAAAAGACGGCTCTCCGCCACAGAACACGATATTCTCTCCAGAGGGTTAAAATTCAATTACAAGGACGCATCTGACATGAACTTCCTCGGTTCGTTAGAACATATCTTAGTAACTGAAAAAATACCAACAGAACAGGCACAAGAAATAAGATGCAACGTCGCCAGCCAGCTACACACAAGACAACCAACCACACGTATTCTGGCAAGTGAACAGAAAGCTCTAAGATCTTTACGGAATGATAACAGCATTATTATCACACCAGCTGACAAAGGAGGCGCAACTGTTATCCTAGACAGAGAACAATACTCCACAGCTATGGAAGAAATGCTTTCGGACACTAATACTTATCAACAGCTAAATAACGACCCAACAAAAACTACACAGAATAAAATAAACTATACTCTGACCAAACTCCGAAATGGTAACCGCCTGGATGTACAGAACTTTCACAAAATGAAATCGAATGATGCTAACTGCCCGGAATTTTATGGACTCCCAAAAATACACAAAACACCACTAAAATACAGACCAGTGGTTAGCTTAATAGGCGGACCATCATACAAGTTGTCAAAAAGACTTTTCCAACTACTTAAACATTTAACTGACGACTCAGATTATTCTGTCAACAGCACGGAGTCGGCATTACAGCGCTTGAAAGACGTATCCATCGCCGAGGATGAGATCATGGTCTCGTTTGATGTTGTATCGCTATACACCATGATCCCGATCCAACTGGCCACAGAAACACTATTAATGAAACTGGATAGTGACCCCACCATAGAGACAAGAACCAAACTGTCCATCAAAGACATAATGCACCTAATATCACTTTGCCAAAAAACTCACTTTCATTTCAACGGCAAGTATTACACACAGAAAGAAGGTATGCAAATGGGATCACCGTTATCTGGACTCCTAGCTGAATTGGTAATGCAACGATTTGAAAACATAGCTTTATCCCAGATTACACCCAAAATTTGGATACGCTATGTAGACGACACATTCGTCATATTAAGAAAGAACCAGCTGAATTAGTTCTACAATCATATTAACACAGTATTCCCTGCAATCCAGTTCACAATGGAAAAAGAAATCAATTGACACATCAACTTCCTGGACATTTACATCAAAAGAAATAGTGAAGCCACCTTGACCACAAGTGTTTACCACAAACAATGCTACGCAGACAAGATTCTACACTTCGCCAGCAACCACCCGGTATCTCATAAACGGAGCTGCGTGAAAACCCTATTCAAACGAGTCCACACGCATTGTAATACCAAGGAAACAAAAATTAATGAGAGACGCTATCTCTTCCAACTTTTCACCTCGAACGGATACTCAAAAACATTCATTAATCGGAGTCTACACAGCAGACGCCAAAGGAATCAGCATACAATCGACTTAAATCAGAACCCCCACCCCACCTGGCATTCACTCCCGTATCACCATAATGTGTCAGAAGGCACGGCACGCACCCTGACCAAGTGGGGCATCAGAATAGCACATAAACCCATGAACAATCTGCGCATGGTCCTGTTTAATGCTAAAAACAAGAAATCGACAGCCAAAACACGAAACGCAGTTTGTAGTATTCCATGCAATTCTTGCTCAGCGGTATACATAGGACAAACGTCAAAAAGAATTTCAACACGTGTACAGGAACATCGCAACGCCGTCAGAAGAAAGGATGCACTATCTTTGATATATGCACATACTAAATCGACAGGACACACATTCAACTGGGACAACGTAAAAGTAAAATTTAAGGCCAGTACAAAAAGCGCCAGAGAGTTGGCCGAGTCTTGGCTATCAGATGAAAACGCCATCAACAGACACTTGGACATAAATCCAGAATATGCCAACTTAAGAAGGACATGTACATAATAATTAAACTATACAACACCCCCCCCCCCCCCCTTGATCATACTGACTTAGTACTGACTTATATATATATATATATATATAAAACACTAAGGTCTGTGTGTGTGTAATGTCCCTTAGAGCACTATTAATTGGTCAGTTTGGCTTTGATGGAGAAAGGAGGAGAAAGGGCTACGAGGTATGTTCAGAGAGTCGCCTTCAAAGGCTGGAAGTATAAAAAAGAACAGAAAGGTGACTTGAAAGCACCTTCAGAAAGTATTCAGACCCCTTCAATTTTTAAACATTTTGTTATGTTGCAACCTTCTGCTAAAATAATTTAAATCATTGAAATCATTTAAATTCATTTTTCCCTACATCAAAGAACTCTCAATACACCTAAATGACAAAGTAAAATATTTTTTAATTTTTTTGAAAATAATAAACTGAAATATCACATTGACACAAGTATTCAACACTTAGTTAAAGTACCGTTGGCAACAATTGCAATACAATATCAATACAACACAATTTATTTTTATATAGCCCAAAATCACACACGGAGTGCCACAATGGGTTTGTCTGGAGTCTTCTTGGGTATAAAGTGACAAAGTTCACACACCAGGATTTTGCGTTTTCCTGCCATCTTCAGAAGTATCTCCAGGAATGTTTTGTTGGGAACAAGTCAAGGCTCTGACAGGGCCTCTCAAGGTCATTTCCAGAGCTGTCCCTGAACCACTTCTGTGTTGTCTTTGTGCTTAGGGTCATCGTTCTGTTGGAAGCTGAAACACTGGCTCAGACCAAGGACCTGAGCACTCTGAAAAACTAGAGCAGGTTTTCATTAAGGATATCTCTGCAGTTTGTTCGTTTCAGCTTCCCCTCAACTTTGACTAATCTCACAGTTCCTGCTGCTGAAAAACCAAGCCGACAATGTAATGCTACCACAACCATGCTTCACATTTGGAACAGTATTGAACAGATGATGGAGGGTGCCAGGTTTCCTCTAGAGGTGATGCTTAGAATTGAGGCCAAACAGTTCAGTCTTTGTTTTATGTAGTCTGAGAGTCCTTTGGGCATATTTTGAAAACTTAAAGTGGGTATTCATGTGTCATCTAGACACTTTTCAATAAAGTCCAGATTAGTGGAGGTTATCCTTTTGGAAGTTACTCCCATCTCCACAAAAGTCCTCTGAAGCTCAGCTAGAGTGATTATTGGGTTCTTGGTCCATTCTCATACTATGGTCCTTCTCCACTGATTGCTTAGTTTTGGTTGGACAGCCAGCTCTAGGAAGAGTAATTGTTTTTTCCAAACTTACTTCATCTAAGAATTGTGAAGGCACTCTGCTCTTGGGAACCTTCAATTACGAAAATATTTTTATGCAGCCTTTCCTAAATCTCTGCCTCAACACAATCTTGTCTCGAAGCTCTACAGAAAATTCCCTTGATCTCATGGCTTAGGTTTGGTTTTTACACCTTCTATACACAGGTATATGCCTTTCAAATTCAGTGAAGTCAATTGAATTGATCAAAGGTGTAGAAATATAACACCAATGATCAAACAGAATTGGATGCACCTCTAACACATTTCAAGCGTCATAGCAAAAGGTGTGAAATCTTGTGTCACTGTGATATTTCAGTTTATCTATCTATGAAATGTCTATCTATCTGTCTGTGAGATCCCCATATGATCCCACACCCTTTGACTGATCTGGACCAAATTTTGCTTAGTTGCTCTCTACGGCCATACGAATAAGATCAACTACTTTGGAACCAAAATTTTGTCCCTGGGGGGTCCCAGTGGGTTTTGTTTTTCCAGTGTGCTTCAGTTTGCACACAAGTACCACCTGCTGGCTCAGAGCAAGTGAAACATCCAAACAGACTGATGCCAGACTAGAAGACAAAATCACGAGAGCATAACATTACTTACCAATGCAACACTGCATGCTGCTTCTATTTACTGTAACATACATCCCCAAATCAGATAAAGTTGGGATGGTATGGATATGCAAGTGATTTCACAAACGTATGACTACAGTAACCTGTTGACATTACCAGTTTCAAATCACATCATTATTTAATAATTGTACCTCATTATTGGCCCTAATTTGCACCATCCAAACTTTTTTGAAATGTGTTGCAGGCCTGAAATGCTGGAATGGATTATATTAACAAATGACATGAAGTTGACCAGATAAAGCATAGAATATCTTCGGTTCATACTGTTTGCAATACAATAATAGTCAAAATTAAATTTAAGAATCACTGCGTTTTTTTTTTCTATCTTCCAAACCATTTCAACTTTTTCTGAATTGGGATTGTAAAAAGGAGTATCATGTGCTTATGCAGGGGAGTGTTGGGTGAGGCTTCATTGAGAGTGGAAGTGCAGCGCACCACAAAGGAGAATCAAAGGGTTGTTGTTTAACTCCCGCTTTGTTGACTTTTCTTCATAATTTAAGCACTACAAACTATCTATCTTGAACTATATGGATGAGTCAGACATAACAGTTTTCAGGGTTATAACCCAAAAAGAAGCTGCTGCAATTCTGGAAGCCAGTCAGACCGAAAAAGAACAAATTCTTGACTCGTGAGAGCAGAGACATTCAAGGAGAGGCAGTTTGTATGACGGATGGGACAGCTAGCAATAACAGCAGGGTCACCTTTGAAAAAACACATACACTTTTGCTTTCTTTCCTTAACCCATTCTACAAATGTGCCTGGTTTTTAAATAAATTTGCAAAAATTCCTAAATTCCTGTTTTCACTTTGTCTGTATGTAAGAATCAGAATACGGCATAATGCTTCTCCCTAATCATATTTTAGCATTTTGTTTTTGCTCATGTTGCATTTCATTTATACTGTATTTGTAATAATTCTATAGTATACTGATTTCTTAAGTAGATGTGTGCTTAGTAAGAACAAACACAATGAAAAATTCTCACTCTAAACACACAGAATTTTAGTGTACACGTTTTACTTAACTTACTTGTCCCTGTTTCCTTGCTATTTTAAGAAAACGATTAATAATTGAATGCCTTAGAGACAGATCTCTTCACATCAACTCCACGGAAGAAGTACTTGATTTCTCCATACTGGGTCATTATTGAGCCGTCACTCAGCTAAAGCTGCATGTCTTTGGGATTTTACACGGAGAAGGAGAAACTGGACGTATACTAGCTTCTGAAAATGCCATGTTGACTGTAAGCAGAACTTTGTCCCTGGAACTGTAATGTAGTGATGTTAGCCACTACCCGCCAAGCCAGATGTTGTCTTAACTTGCACTTTTAAATGGTTTAACATATTTGACTTTTGCTTAAGCACTTTAATAAAATCCAATGCATTATGCTCTTGTTTTTATAAATCAGGTAACACTTTTGGTTATCCAACCCAATGGTGTTGCAAATATCACAAATTGGTTTAGTTTTTCAGGATTTATTTATAATCTAGGTAAACTGGAAAGCTAAATATTAGGAAACCAGTAACGGCACACTGCACGATAACGTGCAGTGAATACACTTGACTTGAGCATTCATAGCATTCATCCTCTTTCTCTGTACGTTTACCATTCGTTTGCTCAGAGGTTGATGTGCTTGCTGCCTTCTGAGCAGCTCTTCTTTACTCCACCCTAGCGGCCTGCTGCTTCTCTTCTTTCATCGGCATCTTTTTGCGTTAAAACTGATTAAGTTAGTTTTTGTGTTGCAATTACTTAGTATGTTTTCTTTAATTTTTCACTTAATCTGGCACTTAACTCTTCAATCTGCCTCAAGAATGATTAGCGAAGGTGGTAGGGAATGAGAATGGCGCCCGTACGCATGCGCCACACGGCCTCCCTGCTGCGCGCTTCCAAGAGTTGACTATACAATAAAATAAAATAAAAATAAAAAGAGTAATAAAATCATCACCCTGAAAGTGGATATTAGACATCACGTAGTATATGTGTACCAAATTTCAAGTCAATAGGTGAAACGGTTTGCGAGCTACAGGTGATTTAAAATCCTGGACAGACAAACGAACAGCCATGGTAATGTATTATAGAAGAAGATATGGAATATGAGCTAAACACAACATAAGAGTGTCAAACAAATTAATGTGTTATTAGAAATTACATACAAAGAACTTCAAAGCATCAGTTGAATCAAATGTCTTTCTGCTCCTTATCTATATATATAAAAATGGAATGGGTGGGTCGTCGGGTGGGCCTTTTTTTCATTCCGTCGTTTTTTCGACATTTTGAAAATGTAGAATGATTATTTGATTTTTTTGTTTTTATTTGATCGTGTCTATGTAGCCGCCGTCGTAATAAAGTATTTCTAAAATCGTCATTTATCGTAATTTATTTTTGACGTATAACGTCGCCGTCGTCGAGGTCAGTGATACCAGTGTAAAAAATCTGCTTACGGTTGAAAGACACGCCCTACTCACTGGACAGTTAAAAACACCAATCAAACTAACGATGACATCAAGTATTACCCAATCAAAAGTAGGAAAGGAGGCATCTTCATAAAATGCGTGTGGGATGATTTGCATGAGACGCTGCTTAAAAAAAAAAAATGATAAAAAAAATACGGGATAAATCCCGTCCAGTATTGATTCAAAACGGGACGCGCAATTTCATTCTCAAACGCGGCACGATTCCGTATTTTAAAGGACGGGTGGCAACCCTACAGTGCCAGGTAACCACCCATACAATCACATTGTGATTCAGACTAGGAATGCAATGAATGTAATTACCCCGATCTACATACAAGGCGAAAGTCTTGCAACATTCAAAGATGATGGTTTGGGATAAGTACACCATACAACATAAAAGAGCTTATGAAGCCTTGAACCGAAAAAAGCAACATCTCAGAGATCGTAAAAAAAAAAAATAGGAGCTAATGTCGTTTTACTCGCTGTACATTTTAGTCAAACATTACCAGTTATTTCACGAGGGAGACCAGCACATCAACTCAACGCGTGTTTAAAATCCATGCTTCTCCCACGCTCGGTTATATGTCGCGTGTTCTCAGGTAGGTGCACCAAAAAATGTATACATTTAAGCATGTAATGGGCAAACAAAAAATGAGGTACACCCGAAGGCACAGCAGTAGTACTTAATGTAACTTTACTTCTTAAATGTTAATGTTTTACTGTTTAATAATTTATACGCTTCTTATATGTTGTTCAAATTCTTTTATCAAAATACCAGTGACAGCGCAATGCACGATAACATCGAGTGAATACACCATACGCATCCGCCCACGGCTGCCCTGCTGTGCGCAGATAGGAGTTGATTCTACAATAAAATAAAATAAAGATAAAAAGACTAAAACAATCATCACCCATAAAGCGGATAGTAGACGTGACGTACTATATGTGTACCACATTTCAAGTGTATAGGTGCAACGGTTTGCGAGCTACAGGTCATTTAAAATCCTGGACAGACACACAAATTGCCACGGTAGCAAATTACAGAAGAAGATTTTACTGTTTAATAATTTATATTTATATGAAATGTGCTTCTTATATATTACTTCATATTCTCATATGATAATGATGTTAATGTTTATATTGATTTCTGTGTTATTAAAACTGCATGTATGTGTGTATATGTATATATATATATATATATATACTAGCAAAATACCCGCGCTTCGCAGCAGAGAAGTAGTGTGTTAAAGAGGCTTTGAAAAAAAAAGGAAACATTTTCAAAATAACGTAACATGATTGTCAATGAAAGCCCGTTTCACTCAATAAGTCTTATGTGTGTGTTTATGTATGTGTGTGTATATATATGTACATGTGTATATGTAGATATGTATATATATGTATATGTATATAAATGTTTATGTGTGTGTGTATATTAATATATATATATATATATATATATATATATATATATATATATATATATATATATATATATATATATATAAAAGACAGCAACAGTTATAACAATGACAACACAATTACATTGACAATCATGTTACGTTATTTTTAAAATGTTTCCTTTTTTTTTCATAACCTCTTTAACACACTACTTCTCCGCTGTGAAGCGCGGGTATTTTGCTATACAGTAATCCCTCGCTATATCGCGCTTCGCCTTTCGTGGCTTCACTCCATCGCGGATTTTATATGTAAGCATATTTAAATGTATATCGCGGATTTTTCGCTGCTTCGCGGGTTTCTGCGGACAATGGGTCTTTTAATTTCTGGTACATGCTTCCTCAGTTGGTTTGCCCAGTTGATTTCATACAAGGGACGCTATTGGCAGATGGCTGAGAAGCTACCCAACTTACTTTCTCTCTCTCTCTCTCTCTCTTGCGCTGACGTAGGGGGGTGTGAGCAGGGGGGCTGTGTGCAGCTGCTTCCTGAAGGACATGCTGCACGGAGCTTCGCATACTTAAAAGCTCAAAGGGCACGTATTGATTTTTGACTGTTTGTTTTTCTGTGGCTCTCTCTCTCTCTCTCTCTCTCTCTCTCTCTCTGATCCTGACGGAGGGGGTGTGAGCTGCCGCCTTCAACAGCTTTGTACCGGCGGTGCTTCGCATACTTAAAAGCCAAAAAGCCCTATTGATTTTTTTTTTGACTGCTTGCTTTGCACTCCTTTGAAAAGGAAGATATGTTTGCATTCTTTTAATTGTGAGACAGAACTGTCATCTCTGTCTTGTCATGGAGCACAGTTTAAACTTTTGAAAAAGAGACAAATGTTTGTTTGCAGTGTTTGAATAACGTTCCTGTCTCTCTACAACCTCCTGTGTTTCTGCGCAAATCTGTGACCCAAGCATGACATTCTAAAAATAACCATATAAACATATGGTTTCTACTTCGCGGATTTTCCTATTTCGCGGGTGGCTCTGGAACGCAACCCCCGCGATGGAGGAGGGATTACTGTATATATATATATATATATATATATATATATATATATATATATATATATATGAGCTGTATATACCCGGCGTTGCCCGGGGCAGAAGTAACGTAATCGGTCAAACACTTACATATATACCAAAGTAAACCTAATCGGTCAAACAGTTACATATATAAAAAAGCGAACCTAATCGGATAAACAGCTTCATATATACAGAAGCGAACCTAATCGGACAAACAGCTAATCTATATACATAAGCAAACCTAATTGGTCAAACAGTTACATAAATACAAAAGCAAACCTAATCGATGAAACAGCTTAATATGTACAGAAGCGAACCTAATTGGTCAAACAGTTATGCATGTGCAGAATAATTTTACAAAGATTATGCGTGTTAACAATCATTAAAAAGAAAAGATTGAGGAACTCTTCTTCTATATGTGATGAAGCTGGATGAAGCCCGGCGTTGCCCGGGGCAGAAGTAACGTAATCGGTCAAACACTTACATATATACCAAAGTAAACCTAATCGGTCAAACAGTTACATATATAAAAAAACCGAACCTAATCGGACAAACAGCTTCATATATACAGAAGCGAACCTAATCGGACAAACAGCTAATCTATATACATAAGCAAACCTAATTGGTCAAACAGTTACATAAATACAAAAGCAAACCTAATCGATGAAACAGCTTCATATATACAGAAGCGAACCTAATTGGTCAAACAGTTATGCATGTGCAGAATAATTTTACAAAGATTATGCGTGTTAACAATCATTAAAAAGAAAAGATTGAGGAACTCTTCTTCTATATGTGATGAAGCTGGATGAAGCTGACTTGACGAAGACGTAGGTGGCATAGATTGGTTTTTCTAAAACAGAAGAAAAAAATGAGTATCTATTATTATTTTAAATTACAATGAAAATGAGAACCTTGATTAGAGATAGATTATCCGTATTAAAATATGTGCATGAATAAACTTTTGCTAACTCTCTAGCAAAAGTTTATTCATACAAATTGGCATGGGATGGCTTTGTGAAAAAGTAAAAATTACATAAAAATAAATTGAGAATGCGTACTTCGATTTGACTGAGATTATCTGTAATGATGAAAAAAAAGTTTACTATGTTTTTTTTTTCCATACGGGAAGGATGTAAAACCTTACATAGGCACCCTTCAGCCCGTACTGAAGGGTAGTGTCAGATTCTTACTGACTAAAAAACACCCTTTTTATTCCACAGCTACCCCAAAAAACCACTATTAGGCATTACTTTGGGGTGGCAGTAGTTTAGTTATGAAACAGCTGGGTCCTGAAAAAAATCTGTCTTATTAGTGGCTTCATCACATATAGAAGAACAGTTCCTCAATCTTTTCTTTTTAATGATTGTTAACACGCATAATGTTTGTAAAATCATTCTGCACATGCATAACTGTTTGACCAATTAGGTTCGCTTCTGTATATATGAAGCTGTTTGATCGATTAGGTTTGCTTTTGTATTTATGTAACTGTTTGACCAATTAGGTTTGCTTATGTATATAGATTAGCTGTTTGTCCGATTAGGTTCGCTTCTGTATATATGAAGCTGTTTGTCCGATTAGGTTCGGTTTTTTTATATATGTAACTGTTTGACCGATTAGGTTTACTTTGGTATATATGTAAGTGTTTGACCGATTACGTTACTTCTGCCCCGGGCAACGCCGGGTATATACAGCTCGTTCTTCTATATATGTTGTCCATCACGGTCTGACCTGGATACCTCGAATGACACCTCTGTTATGGATTTTAACATATACATTTATTTGCTTAGCGTAAAGCAACTTACAAAAGAGGTCAACATAATTGTTTAAACATTAGACTGGGGGACTATGTAGGAACAAGTGTTATAGGACAAGGTTACGAAATTGATCACCACAAACACTGAGCTTAATCCAAGCAGAACACAAAACTAGTTCATTTTCTCTTAGTTTCAAGAACTTACTAAAGCCAATATAAATTACAGAACAAAAGAGACTTCAAAGACTTCTTAAACACATTGAGAGAGTCAGAAGTTCAAATGGAGGCAAGCAGCTCATTCCACCAAATAGGAGCAACACATGAAAACACTCTGAATTGAGATTTGATGCCATATGGAGATAAACAGATGCTGTTCATCAGCAGACCTGAGTGGTTGAGAAGGAGCACATGACCTCACAATGTAGGTGCAGACCCATTGACTATTCTATAGGCAAGCATTAAGGATCCAACCTTAATATATGATGCTGCAGGGAGCCAGTGAAGCAACCAGAAAAGAGGAGAGACACATTCCCATCTTGGCTGATTGAACACAAGATGTGCCACTGCATTCTGAATCATCTGCAGGGTCTAAGTAGCACATGCAGGTACTCCTGCCACTACAGAGTTGCAGTAGTCCAGATGTGACCAGACTGGTCAGACCAAAGTCTGGACTAGAAGTTGTGTTGCATACTCTGTAAGATATGGTTTGATCTTGTGGATATTATACAGAATGAGTATGCAAGACTGACAGACAGTTGCAATACTGTATGCGAAAATTCATTCCTACCCAACGCTACAGGATTTGGAGTCATAAATGTTTAACATGTTTAATTTTTACAATCTGAAATTAAACTGATGCTAGCAAGGAGAGACAGTGAAAATTTGAAGATGGGATCTGGCCAAAAGACATGGTTAGAAAACAGGCAGAGGTCTGTACAAAAGGGACTGCCACTGATCATCAAAAAAATAAGAATAATAATCCAAAAATCTAATTCTAAAGCCAGTAAAAAATATTTAAGTTTGAAAGAACAGAATGGCAGTCAGAGAAAATAACTATAAGAAATCAAAGAGACAATCCTAATATTAAATGCTCAGGAAATATTTGGGTTGACTTTTATGCTGCTGCTCCGATGATGTCACACGCAGCACACTCCCAGGGGCTGTTGGAATGGACTACCATGGCAAAAAAAAAAAAAAAAGGTGTTTCAATAAACAAACAAAATGCCATTCTGATAAGATCTTATAAAACGTCAGCCTAATAACCATTGCAACGACTTCAAAATCAATGTCAAATTCACAGTTCTTAAAGTTAAAAACCTCAGCACCCATGAAAAATGTTCTCAACAACCCAGGAGAGGTAGGCAAAAAAATAAAAGGAAATAACAGAAATCAGGATGGCTCTGACTTAGCAAATTGGTAAAGTTAAAATTAATCATATGTACCATGTATTATAGAAAAAAGAGACTCCGTTCTTCACCACCATGCCATTATGTTTATCTCTCTTTGGCTAACGTTTTTTTTGCATGTGATGTCAAGATGCACTGTGTATAAAAATTCAGGTTTTCCCCTTACTACAGGAAGTCACAAATATTTAACATGTTTAATATTACATAGCTGTGTAAGCCCGTGCTGTAAAAAGTCTGGGTTCCTAGAAACCATGGATTCTGGCACTTTAATCAATCAATCGCATCGGTTGTGCATTAGCGGCTAAGCGACATTCTGTTTCCTCAGTGGTTTCGTTTTGTAGACGTGCTCGCCTCCATTGTCTATCAGTGGCTAAGCGAGTTTCTCTCTCCTTGAAGGTTTTGTTTTGCCGATGTGCTCACCTCACTTGTTTGTCAGTGGTTTCACTTTGGTGACAGAGACAATTTCTTTAAGCTTCATGCTGTACCCTCTCACTTCCAGGCCGGACAGACAGACACACACACTTCCACTCGTAGATGTTTATGTATAAGAATTTGAAATCAGGATAGATCTGACTGCGATATGATTTTGACTACACAAAATAGAAAAGGAGTGGGATGTCAAAAAAAAAACACAGAAAAATTCTCACCCAAGGCAAACCTGACCTAAGAAAATGGAAGACATAAGGCCAGACTAGGCCTCAAATTGAGATAAGCTTTAAAGTACACACAAAAAGAAAACGCAAATAATTTCAAAAGTGCAAAGGGTTTCACCTGGGGAAAACCATATATCTCTGACTGGATCACAGACTGGATCTTTATAAAATTAAGATTTTATTACGAAAAAGCAAAATACAGAAGACTGCTCTAAAGAACAAATATGAGTTTCCAAAAAAGGCAATCTTCAGTAACCAAGTCCCAGTACATTAACCAAAAGTTGAAATCCTTTAACAGAGCCAAATAAAAAAGTCAAAAGACCAAAAAAACTCAAAACAAACAAAAGAACCAGATAATAGGTGGAGAACTACAGTTCTGCAATGTGAAGAACTGCATTTCCCATCAGCCTCTAAAGAACTGAGAGCAGTCCATCATCAGTGATAGACAGGTGGCCCCTCCTCTTGTAAAACCACCCACAAAATACGAGAACAAGACAGAACATACTGTAGAAGGTAATTAGTAATCATAACAGAGACAAACACAGTATTATACAAACAATAAAGATTAATAACAATATAAACATGATATTTAAAGGATTAAACATGAACAGACTGAGCACTGCAAATCGGTGAGGTTAAGATTAATCACTACGTACCTCGCATTACAGATGAAAGAGCCTTTATTTTTCACTACCATGTTTGTATAAGTTCTTTTGTTAATCTCTCATTGGCTATTGGTTTTTCACATGTGATGTCAAGATGCACTGCATATAAACGTGTAGTGTTTTCCCCCATACTATAAAATTTGGAGCTGTTTAATATTTATAATTTAAAATCATGGTGATTCTGACAGAGTAAATCCGGAAGGTTAAGACGAATCACTTTATACTGAGTACAAAGAGAATTGTCTAAGACCTGTCTGAAGTTGGAACACCTTTGATGATTGTTAGAAGGGTTGAATTTGACTCGGAATTGGCCCATTACCCTGGGGTGCAATATGTGCCCAGCGTAAGGTTGTTTTCTTAATTGATTAATCAAGTTATTGGTCTTGTAATTCATCCTTTGCGCATTTAAACTCTTCCCGGCTTATTTTTCCATTATATGAAATTGCTTTGCTGTTCTCAGTTGAAGATCTCGTTCTTAGTTAATAAGGTGCTCTCAGAGTCCAGCATTAAGTTCAGTCTTAATTAGCAGAACACGATCATTACACTCTCATTCTGCCAAAAGTCATTACCCCATGTACAGTATACAATGGAGAAGCCAAATGTCCAGAGGCAGAAAAGAACACCCTGCTTCTCTGAGTAAAACAGGCAATCTTTCTTTAGGCAAATAAAAAATATTGCATTATTTGGAACAGTCTATTTGGCAAATCACACTCCTGAACACTAAAAAATGCTATGCAAGCATTTGGTAAGGACCTAATCTATACATCATTTGGTGTATGTCAACTGTTTGAAGTATATAGCATATATATCATTCAGATCAACAAATTAGAATCCAGCACATTTAAGTGAGGAATTCATTTACAGTTCAAAGTCAGTTAATCATTTAGATTGAAGCGTTGTCAAAACTGGATGACTTCCTTTGACTAGTGTGACCCAAGTGTACCTCTAAAGTGCCTATTTATTCGGTTCTTCTGTGTTGTCCTGATTTGATTTAAGAAGCACAGCATTACTAAACAGGAATGCTAAATATAATTCCATGGTGTAATAACCAGTCTTCATATATGCATTGTTTTCACGGTTAGCTTGCGTTGTTAAAACCCTGCCGCTGTGCTTATTAAGTGGGCTACATAAAAAGAGATTCATGGGTTCCACGGATGAATGACTACCTGATTGGTTGGTTAATTAACTAACTGACACATATGAAGGCCTGTAGGAAGTTTTCACTCTGACACACACTGTATTATAACTATGGGCAGTTATTTAGTTCTTACTTTAAATATTAATTTCTAAAGTAAACAGCATCAGAAATGTCTACAATAACTTTTCCCAAGAAATATCAACTCTTGCATGTTATGAACATGTCTGTTATGACAAGAAGCCAGCTGACAGCACCAGGAGTGAGGTGAGAGCTGAAACCCAAGGGAATGTCAATCCAGGACACTCTAATTCACACTCTTACATAAGGAGTTACAAATCTAGTTAAAACACAATATGTGATTGCGGGCAACCCAGAGAAAACCCAAATGAGCTGCTTTTCTTAACAAACTCTTTGAACAGTTCATTTTTATCATACCCTCAAGTAATTCAAATGCCTCTAATGGATCTTCCTTTCTTCTTAAGCTGTGGATGTTCAATGTTTTCAGCCTTTTCTTTTAAATTAGCTCCTTTAATTCAGGCAGGAGCAATAATACCCTGTTTTTAAGTCTCAATTATTTATTTAAATTTGTTCAATGAAGTGGAACAAGTATATAAAACAAAAAAAATTATTAAGAAAGAACACTCTCTACAACTTCAAAAGCATTCACCCATTCTGCCGCAGATTAGTTGTGATTCATCGGTTATGGAACCCTGGACATTTTGTTTTTTTCATCTAGACCAGAATTAACAGGCAGGCTCTGCAAATGGACAATAATGAGTGAGTCTGCATGGGTCAAATGGCTTTGATGCAATTTTCATTTTGAGCATTTTTAATAACTGAATAACACATACAATAAAATAATTATTAGCCTGACAAAGGCTGTTGCAATGGCTTTAAAAGCCGATGAAGCATTAATTACAACAGATGGTGAAGTGGCAGGCTGCTAGTAAAAACAAAAAGATGGCCAGCAGGCTTTGAAATTTTCAAGCTCTCATTAATTAATTAATTGGATTCAATTTGTGCAATTAAATGATAAAGAGTTCACTATTTCTTACTTTCCCTTCTTTTGCAATATTTTTATTTTTTCATTCAGCATATATTTTATTTTCAGTATGGTCATTTGAGGTTTGGAATTAATAAGAAGCCTACTTTTAGGAACCAAGATGGAAGAAACACACTTAGTTTGAAGTGTGCAGCAGCTGATGGAGGACATGAGACCACCCATTTATTTACTCACTTTAAGACTGTTGGGGCATGCGGCTGGGGGTGGTACCCAGCTGGGACACCCAAGAGGACCAGAGGAGGGCTCACGCCTCCTCCAGACCACGAGGGGGCGACCACCCTGGTTGCTTTGGGGGCCATGGGTGCAGAGCTTTGAAGCTCAACCCTGTACGGCGCCCGTGGTCACCGCCAGGGGGCGCCCGGATGCCTTGGCAGCCCTGGACCTCAGCACTTCTGCCACACCAGGATGTGCTGGGAGGAAGAGGAGCAGGGCCACCCGGAGTGCTTCTGGGGATACAGCCGGCACTCCCGCCACACTGGGGCGTGTTGGTAGAAGATTGCCGGAGCACACCTGGAGCACATCCGGGGGATAATAAAAGGCCTCTCTTCATTCAGGGCTGGAGTTGGGTGGAAGAGGACGAGGTCTGGAAGGAGAGAGAAGGAGGTGGTCTGAAGGAAAGGCATACTGTGGTTTTGGCCTGGACTGTTGTGGTGATTGGTGGTGCGGCACTGGGTTTGTGCACTTTAAATATTATAATAAACGTGTGTTGGACTTTTAAAAGATGTCTGTCTGTCTGTGTCCGGGCTGCTTCCCACACTGTCAACAAATTGATCTATAAAATGCAAGCACTACTGGATAATCCATCTATTTAACAAATCCTCTTATTTCAATAGTAGTGTTAAAAAATGTAAAATCAGACACAAGGTAGAAGTTATTATGAACAGAAGTGTCCAGTTGGATAGATGAGGAGTAACCATAAGAACAGTTAAAGTCAAACCAAAACATTGTTAAGTATACAGTGGAACCTCGGTTCACGAATGTCTCTGAACACGTACAAATCGGTTTATGACCAAAAAGTTCACCAAACTTTTGCATCTATTCACAACCACACACTCTGTATACGAACAAGCCAGTTTCCCTTTCGGTTTGTGCACGCCGATGATTTCCGCACGTGTTCAGTCTCTCCTTGTGCATTCCATGTGCAGCCAGCAAGAGAGAGCGCGCGACACACACACACACGCTCGCACGCAAGAGAGAGAGAGCGCGACACACCAATACTATCCACCTGCAGAGCCACAGCACTATACATCGGCGCGCAAGAGAGAGACACACACACACAGGCGCACGAGAGAGACACACACACACAGGCGCACGAGAGAGACACACACACACACAGTTAAAGAATGCACCGGTCTTGATTTTGTTTTCACTTCTGTTTACAGCGATCGGTTCGTAGTGTGCATTGTTGCAATGTTACTTTTCTTGGTGGTTTATTAAATTATGGATTTTTCAAATGTTCATTTTTTTCCCTGTGCTTAAAACTCATTAAAAAAGTGTTTTTAGCAGGCGGTTCGTAGCGCTACAGCGCGAACTCTTGCAGTGTTAGTTTTCTCTGTTGTTCAAGGTTTTCTTAGTGTTATTCAATGTCTTTACATTAATTTACTATAACGCTGTGCATTCTATGGTATAATTAACTATATTTGTGCTTAAAAACTTGAAAAAATATATATTTACATACAGTTCGTACGGTCTGGAACGGATTAATTGTATTTACATACAATCCTATGGGGGAAATTGCTTCGGTTCACGACCAAATTGGGTTACGACAAGAGTTTTGGAACGAATTATGGTCGTGAACCGAGGTTCCACTGTACATTGTAGTGGTGTAGTGGTAGCTCTGAGGCTACGGATAAGCACTGGCAATTGGAAGGTTGCCGGTTCAAATGCCAAAAGGGACTCTGCTCTGTTAGGCCCTTGAGCAAGGCCCTTACCTGCAATTGCTGAGCACTTTGAGTAGTGAGAAAAGCGCTATATAAATGCAAAGTATTATTATATTTGTATTGTCACAAGAACGACACAAAGACATTGCGGAGATTTGGGGCAACCACCAGTATAATATTTCCTGGCTGCAAAAATGCTTATTACGAACAGACATGTTCACACAACTGAGTCCAAAACAGAACTGAGTATCTTTTTTAAGATGGTGGCTTTTAAACCCTCACGGGGGGAAGTGATGTCGTCAGGATTGGAACCAGAAGTGACGTCATTGGCTAGCCCAAACAGGGTGGAATTTCCCAAGAATGGTCTGCAAGGAATTAAGGGAGAGAATTAGCGCACTTCGCCACCCCCTGGTCCGGCGTGGAACTGCATTTATTCAGGCCCTTTGGTAGTCCCCTTAACACGTGTGTGTGACAGTATATATAATTTAATATAATTTCAATGTTTTTTGAGTTCATTACTTAGTTTTGATCGTTTATTAGGGTCCAGAATTCACTTCTAGAAATGTAGTTTTAATGTTACACCGGACGACTTCTTCATTGTCCGAGCAAGAATTTACATTTGCTGTAGATATTGTGTTCACTGTATTAGCCCTTTTTTCTATGTTTCTTTGATTATGAATTAGGATTTAGTTTTGGCTTGATGAAAATTAGTTTCTGATTCTGATCTTGCGGTGCTTATTGATTTATGTTTTAATCACTTATTTCGTCATCTTTTGGTGCACTTGTTACCTGTTGGTGTTGCCATTTTACGTGTACTTCAAATGGCCATTGCTATTTTCTTTATGAGAAACAATGCCCATTGTGGGCAACATAACTTTCCAGCATTGTGATGTGTGATGTTTTCATGCACCTGTAATATAAAATGGCAACACCCCATCTTTGGATTTTGCAGAATTTAGGGGTAAATAAAATAAGTCAGTGTAAAAATCCTATGGTTTCAAGGTGTTTTGTTCAATATGGCTTTTGTTGGTTTGTTGTTTTATTTGGCTTGATGATCAGTTTTCATAGTTTTTTTATTCAGTATTCAGACCTTTGCCTGTCCTTTGGCCATGTATTTCACCAATGATTTTATACTTTTATCTTCCTGTCTTATTACTGTTTTCGCATATTCCTTCCTTCCTCCCTTTCCACTTTGTCGATAACATCTGCAAAGTTCACACAGAGAGTGTGTAGATCAAGACTCACACCCCTGGAATTATAAAGCAGTATCACTAACCACTGCACCCCACAATTTAAAAAAATGTATCCAAACCAAGCTATTTTGGGATAAACTCCTAACAAAATAAAAAACGCTAGGTAAATTTCTAAACAAAGGAAAGAAATGCAGGAGGGTAAAAGTACAAGCAGGCAGAAATAAAATAAATATGTGAGACACAGGAGAACTCAGCAAACGAGCAAATAAAGAACCTTAGAGGCTTGCTTAATTACCCGGCTGACAGTAGCCAGCTTCAAGTGTGAGCACTAAGTAACTGTCATCATGCAACCATTGAGAAAAGGAGAGTGACCTGTGGGTGATTAGCAGAGATAGGCAGTGGGGCATTGCTGATTGATTGTCAATCAGACCCATCCAGAGAAGCTTTAGTATGACATGTCGTTATGAACACAGTCACTGCCCAAGGATTACTGTGAGCTGAAAAGACCTGGACATGATCAGAATACCGAGAAGACATGGTCAAAAGGAAAAAAGCAAGGCGACAGGACAACAATAAGCGTCCAAAACAAAAGGGCAAAATGAGTGTCAAAGTCACAAAGGGAGTCAAAAATCAAAGTCAAAAATACAGGCACAAATCCAAATTAAAGAATGGACTTTTAAGAGGGCTGCAATCTTGGATAGGGAAGTGATCTCAAGTCATTAGTTAAGGTTAATTACCTCAGTGGACACACCCTTAACAATGCAGTATGTACCTTAGTGATGGTTAGGCAAAATGGCTGCAATTGTAATACATAAAATGACAGTGGAAACAGCTCGAACTATTTCATAAAAACTAAAGTAAGCACTAAATCAGGAAACAAATGAAAGAATTGAATTTGAGGGCAAAAGAACCACCCAGTTTGAGTGGTAGATCTTAAATAAAGACAAAGTTAAATGTATAAATCATTACATAAATACATTATACTCTTTCATAACACCTAGACTTGAAGCTAATGAATACTAAAGAAGGTTGGACTTTGAATCCACTAAGGGATAGCTTGAAAGTGTTTATTTGTAACACATAGTGAAGTCAAAGGTACAATAGTTGTGGTCACATGAACAAAACAAATGCATCACCTAAACAAGGAAAATCAAGACAGTAATGAAAATCAAATTTAATATTTCAATTCACAATGCAAAATAAATGTCAGGACAAGATACTACACTAATGAAAACCAAATTCCATCCATCCATCCATCCATTATCCTTCAATCTATATACTAACTACAGGGTCAAGGGGGTCTTATAGAGTCAATCCCAGCCAACACAGGATGCAAGGCAGGAAACAAACCACGGGCAGGGTGCCAGCCCACTTCAGTAAAAAAATAAATGATCAATTAAATATACTGTATGCATAATGATGTGTGACTGTTGCAAATGTTAATAATATGGTATCTACAATACATGTATGTCATACATGTTTAATTTTGAATAATGGAGTTAATATACTGTAAACTGTTCTGATTTCTGCTTCATTCTGCAAACTCAACACCCAGGCCCAAAAAATGTGTAAAATGCTTCAACAGCAAAACGTTTCAAACGGGAAATGTAGAAACTATAAAAAACCCTTGGTCCAAATATCAAAAACAATGTTCCTTAATATTTAAATGTTTATTTATGAAAACATTACTCACCCACTCACCTAAAGGTGTGCCTAAAAAGACAATCCTAAATAAACAAACAAAGCCAATGAAGAAGCCAATAATTATAAATCCAAAGAGAAGCAAAAGGATCAAAGCCACAGAAGAATCCAAAAATGTACTTGCATAACTCAACAAAAGCCAAAAGAAGTTTTAACACACACAATGCCGAAGTGAAACTCTGTGCTGTTTGCTGGCATATAAAGGCATGTGGTCCCCAGAGGCAGCGTTAGAGAGGCCCTGCCCCCTTTGGCTCGGCAAAGACAACAGATAGCATAATGCAAAAGAGTAGGCACCACAACAGTATCATATATAAGCACAAAATAATGAATAAATTGTTTTCATCTATGCATATAATATAAAACAGAATACAAAAACAAAATCCAAACAGAAAATAACCAAAGGAAAACACACGTACTAGCATAAACAATATAAGGAATAAATGATATTGTACAAATAATTGGTGTGTGGGATTGTGTTTAAAATGTTTTTCTCTCCCAGCCCTCTACTACTTATAACAGAATTTTTTTACAAGAAAGTGTCAAGTGACCACAAACAAAAATTAGCTTACTAGAAGACTGTAATGCCAGAAGTGCCCAGAGATGAACGCAGGGTATAATGGTTTGTGAGGATGGGTCATGGCAGGATCTATATGTTTACTTGCGGCTGAAGCCAATTTGGATTCTGTAGTACCTCTACAAAATTTTGATTTCTAAAATAAAATTTTAAATTACTGTTCACCTCACTTTAGTTGAAATGATTATTGAAAAAGCAGACCATTAAAATTCTACATATAGTGAAAAACGGACGTGATAAGAAACAAATTAAAAATATTATTATTAACATTTCCTTAAAGATTTCAAACTTTAAATAACTTAATAGACAGTTAGGTTAGGTAGACTTGTTATCCAGGAGAGAAATTTGTTTACAATAGGAAAGTACAGAAAAACATAAGACACTGATTATACAAATTCAAGAAAATTAGCCAAGAGCCAGCAGTAATTGTGACAATCTGTACATACCTGCAAAATTTCTAGCTAGCTTTAGCAGTACACAATGATAATTTGGAATTCAGCAGCATCCCCAGAAGTACTAGAATTCAAAATGTTTATAGGTCTGTTGATTTGTAGCCTTAGAAACCTATATCTGTAGCCTGATGACAAATGAATCTTAGGAAAAAAGTGGAATGCTCCCGCATGAACAAAATCGAGTCAGGCTTCTTTCTAACTTGTTTGTGATACAGTTCAGGAATGCTTCAGACCAATAATTTTACTACTAACTTTGACAATATTCTTTAAACAGTGTCACATATACACTATAAGAGGACACCTTCAAGGCTACGGCAGGGTAAGCCCTATAACCATGGGACAAGAGTGGGCACTGCTGTTAACTGCCTCTTCTTTTCCATCAACAGCTCTGAAGGACAATGCCCAGAAGACACCTGACGTCTCTTCCGTGGTAGTTCTTCATTCCCCTCCCTTTCAACCTTGAATCACGGTGATAGCTGTTTGTTTTGTTTACTTACTCACAGCAGTTTATATTTTAAGGTTGAGGTTGCCAAGCTAGCAAATAAAAATCAAATGTGACACTTGACTTTATAAAAGACAAGAACAGACAAGATTCCTTAGGATAATAATCGTCTCTGCCCCATCCTGCAAATGTGCTCTATGCTTAGATCAAATATTACCATATTGTCAATCATTTTTGTATTGTTCCACGATATTCATGCTCTCCCCTTTAATTACTGTTGTGAAAGAAAGAGAGAGAGAGAGAGAGAGAGAGAGAGAGAAAGACGGAGAGACCACCTGAAGTCTGCAGCAATATTCTCGGTCTTAGAGATACCTGAAACAATCGCCCTACTGAACAGCCTCATCAACAATAGATCCATGGCTGCCCTCCTTATCTTGTAAGAGAGTCACAATAACAGAGTCACGTGCAAATCTCCAGATAGGTCTATCCGTATGTCATCTCTTGTAGTCATTTGTGTACAAAATAAACAAAAGAGAAAGCAGACAGCAGCCTTGAGGTGATCCAATGGATGGAGATGAAGGCTATCAGAAAAGAAACCCAATAAGGCTCACTCTTTATGTTCTGATATCCATCCATTATCCAACCGCTATATCCTAACTACAGGGTCACGGGGGTCTGCTGGAGCCAATCCCAGACAACATAGGGCGCAAGGCAGGAAACAAACCCCGGGCAGGGTGCCAGCCCACTGTAAGGGCACACACACACACACACTAGGGAAAATTTAGAATCGCCAATGCACCTAACCTGCATGTCTTTGGACTGTGGGAGGAAACTGGAGCACCCGGAGGAAACCCACGGGGAGAACATGCAAACTCCACGCAGGGAGGACCCAGGAAGTGAACCCAGGTCCCCAGGTCTCCCAACTGCGAGGCAGCAGCGCTACCCACTGAGCCACCATGCCGCCCTCTGTTCCATTATTTCACCGAATAATAATTTCTGTTTGTTAGCGCTAATGTGATCTTTACTATCAGTTTTCTGAGACTTTTGAATTTTAGAACTTTCATAATCTCTAACCTGCTCTACACGTGTATCGCGCCAAAGTTTTCAAACCCCTTTATGAAGTTCTACTTTATGACGTTCTACCTTACTGCGAGGCAGCAGCGCTACCCACTGCACCACCATGCCGCCATGTTCTGATATTTACAATAATTTTAAGTACACATTAACAAGATATATCTTAAGTACAAATAATGAATAAAGCAAGACATTAAAAGTATGTTTTCTATTACTATAATTATATACATTTATAAGAAAGTATGCAGAATTGCTATTATGGGTTTAGGCACAGAATCAGGATATAGTAGCTGGATGAAAATGCACAAGAGCAGGTGTTTAATAAGGACATTTTGATGCTGCATGTAGTGTGCTGCACTGTGATGATGTCACGTGTACCACTGGCATCCAAGCAGGGGATTAGCAACATTGCTAGCAACATCATGGCGACACTCATCAGAAAATAAAACAAAATGAATTCTTTCAGGTTGTCACAGCTGCGGAGGCAGAAGGAAGATAATGTTATTATTCTGGGGTTTTTGAACATGCTAAATTGATTTCTGTAATTATGTTTTATTTTTTGTCCTCATATTGAGGTTGTATTTCATTTTTAATGTCATTTTGTTTGTGTTGTGATACAGAGTCTTCAGGGATTATTGTGAGTGAAAGAAAAGGACTGGGAGATAATAACAAGGCAAGAGACAAAGTCAGGCCAGGCAGGATCAAAACTAAAAGATAAAAAAGGGATACACCAGCGAACAAAGTATTGAGACAAATTAAAAATCAAAGTTAAAAGTCACAAGGAGTTCAAAAAACTATAATGAAATCATGGCCAACTTAATAGGCATACTAAGTACACATACACCGCTCAGATCTAAACACTAGTGTGGAGAGTCACACGTGTACTGAAGAGTCTGTAGCTGCAGGTGGAAGCTGCCGTCACTGTACTTTGTATATACAGTAAAAGCCAGATTGAATGTTATTTACCTTGATTTATTTACTTATCTTCCTACAGCGTAAATTCACAAGTAGACTGCAGCGCTTCCTGTGTTTGATCGACAAGGGCATGCTCAACAAATACAGCGATGGCAAAAGTGTGATTTTATTTTGAATTACTTGTTTTTTGTAGGCTTTGGTAATTCTAGTG
This sequence comes from Erpetoichthys calabaricus, assembly GCF_900747795.2. Taxonomy (NCBI): domain Eukaryota; kingdom Metazoa; phylum Chordata; class Cladistia; order Polypteriformes; family Polypteridae; genus Erpetoichthys; species Erpetoichthys calabaricus. The sequence continues at coordinate 167,013,050 of NC_041402.2, read as the reverse complement.
CTAAACACAGTGGAAATACTACTTGTTTATATACTATGTACGCCACCATTTTCTGTGTTCTAATTGTTGGTGGCCATGTTGCTGTTAACAACATTACAGTTATGATGTCATTAGCCCACCAGTATTTAAGATAGTGCTATTAGTGGCATTCAAGCATCTAGACTGTGATTTAAGAAACTTTTGAGAGCTAACAAAAAATCAATTTTGAAAGTTGTACACTTTCCAGGTGTTCTTTGACTTAGAGTTTTCATTTCTGATTTGGCATTGACATTTTGGTTCTCCCAAATTTGATGCATACTTGTTTTTGTCGTTTGCACTCTTTCATTTCCTGGTCTTTCATTCTTCTAGCAAAACATTTTCTTCCATGGAAAAATGTATTTGTTCCACTGACTCAATAAAATTATGCACACTCATTGTCGTACTTGAATTAAGTAAATATTACTTGCTTGACTCATTAAATTTGTATGAGTAATCTTTAGTCAGAGTCACCTCTACTTGAGGGGATTGAGTTTTGTTAACCTGACTCTTTCTGTAATTTTAAACAGCACTGCAAGTAATCCACAACTGATATGAATAGTAATCCTTAATTATTTAAATTAAGTTCTACTGAATGCTTTTCCCCCTGAAAATAACCATATTATTTTTAATAAATTATAATTAATTAAATTACAGATCAAGATTCATAACATTTTACAGAAATTTATTGTGGAAGCCAACCACAGGAAATCTCAGCAAGTGTCATTAGCAACATATGATCAAATCATTGCTGACATGAATAAGGCATGTTAGGTCAATCTTAAGATAAAAACTTAGTGGCTAAAAAAACAAACAAGTTGCCTCTTGGGAGGTTTTCAAAGACAACAACTTTAGGCCATTCCTATTATTTCTATAGAACAGAAATGCTTCAATGTCCTTCCACAATCTTACAAAACACAAAGTTCAAGGTACCAAGCTAACTCAGAAGAGGTCTACACTCATAACATTTTACAGACATGTATTGTGAAAAAGGCAGAGACATTTTTTCCACTTTATTTATTCAAACACACAACTGGTACTTCAAACTCTGAAGTTTCGGTTTTAATGTCTTCCGTCCCTGTTCATTTGAGTTACTTGAATGAATCGCATTGTGTTTTGCATGCATTTGGTGACCAAAGGCATTACCACAGGTCTGGAAATAGGAGGACTACCATGCAAATCAAGAAATGGGCAATGACAAGGATGGAGAGACTGAGTATAAGGTGTATAAATATTTTGTCTCTGAAAACTGGGTTGTAACAGCACTGTAATCTGACCTGTTTTTTACAACTACTACACTCTAATTTACTTATAATAAGTATTGCTTTGTTTACAGATGAAAATAATTAAGAGAATTGGAGTTCTGATTGGTCACACACCCCCAGCGGTTACAATTATTGAGTACATAAGGACATGAGCAGCCAATTGCAACATTCTGGCTTCTGAATGTATGATTAAACTGTTATTTATTGTTTTGTGGTACACTTATGTTATCACCTGACATGTGGAAATATTGAATTAGTTTTTACGCTGTTAGGACACAATAAAAACACTGCAGTTTCTTAAATGCAGTTACTGATGACATTTTAAGGATAATTTTGATGAGAACAGCTCGTTAATCCCTTCAAAGCTTATTAATCTTATTAACCTAACTATGTACAAGGAAGTGTGACAGTGGTGAGAACTGCAGTAGGAGTGACAGATGCATTCAACGTGGAGGTGGGATTATATCAGGCATCGGCTCTGAACCCATTCTTATTTGCAATGGTGATGGACAGGTTGACAGATGAGATTAGACAGGAGTCCCCGTGGACTATGATGTTTGCTGATGACATTGCGATCTGTAGTGAGAGTACGGAATAGGTTGAGGAGACCCTGGAGAGGTGGAGATATGCTCTAGAGAGAAGAGGAATGAAGGTCAGTAGGAACAAGACAGAATACATGTGTGTAAATAAGAGGAATGGTGAGGATGCAGGGAGAAGAGCTGGCGAAGGTAGATGAGTTTAAATACTTGGGGTCAACAGTACAGAGTAATGGGGATTGTGGAAAAGAGGTGAAAAAGAGTGTGCAGGCAGGGTGGAATGGGTGGAGAAGAGTGTCAGGAGTAATTTGTGACAGACAGGTATCAGCAAGAGTGAAAGGGAAGATCTACAGGATGGTAGTGACACCAGCTATGTTATATGGTTTGGAGACGGTGGCACTGACCAAAAAACAGGAGACAGAGCTGGAGGTGGCAGAGTTAAAGATATTGAGATTTGCATTGGGTGCGACGAGGATTGACAGGATTAGATATGAGTACATTAGAGGGTCAGCTCAGGTTGGACGGTTGGGAGACAAAGTCAGAGAGGCGAGATTGTGTTGGTTTGGACATGTGCAGAGGAGAGATGCTGGGTATATTGGGAAAAGGATGTTAACGATAGAGCTGCCAGGCAAGAGGAAAAGAGGAATGCCTAAGAGAAGGTTTATGGATGTGGTGAGAGAGGACATGCAGGTGGTGGGTGTAACAGAGCAAGATGCAGAAGACAGGACGATATGGAAGTAGATGATCCGCTGTGGCAACCCCTAATGGGAGCAGCCGAAAGAAGAAGAAGAATGTCACAATAATAATGACTATCTGTTTCATTTTTACATAATTACAGTCTTTTACTAGCAGAATGCTTAGATAGTTTTGCTATCTCCCTACACTTCTTGAAGAAAATTATGCCAAGCATTTGCTTTTAGCACTTAGTAGGTTTTCATTACTCTTACCTCATCACTATCAAAGATCCATCTGTTGCAGATGTCTGTCCTTATTTTTCTGATCTATAGGTAAAAACACATCTCTCTGCTTATCTCTTGTCCTTAAATACACCTGAATACGTTCATTTTATATGCTTTTGAAATGGCACCAAGTAGCATGTAGGTTGCAGTCATTTCAATTTATCTGAGGTACATGCACTCCAGGAATATCCTTCTTGTCTTTTAAAAAGATATTTTTATTCACACTGTTTCCACTTTCTTTGTAATGACTTTCAGATTACTGATATACTCCACATAAGCATTATTAAACAATGTGAAAAAAAGCACAAGTTGAGATCCTAAGTGAGAAAACTCTGTTTACTATACAATATGCTATTTGAAAGAATTCAATGCACAGCAGGCAGTGACATTTTTCATTTATTTAACACAAGTCTCTAGAAATTTGTTTTAACAAAATAAAGATATCCTTGAGAGGGTCCTTCTGGGAGATGCTAGAGGTAGAGACAGTCTATTGTCACTTCAGTTCTTCTTAATTGTGTGTCTCCTTGCTAAGATGGATGTAGACATTCCATTCCATGTTATTGACATACCCCAGTTCTTGTGTTTCCTTCAAACTAGCAAGCCATTGACGCAGCAGAATGGTCACACATATCACCACATATACTACCTAGATAAGATGCACTGATGCATTCAAAAGTCAACATTCACAAAATGGCATCTTATACATTCATTTTAATCCTAGATTTTTCCAAATATTGTCATGATTGCTCTGGTAGCACAAAATAACAAAGGAGTGAGGCCTCCAAAATAGCCTGTAAAGCAAATCCCAACCCAAGGCAATACTGACCCCAGGAAAATGGAAGGCGTTAGACCTTGCTAGACCTCAAAAGGAAGGCCAGGCTTTTAAATTCAAAACAATAGTAAAAAGTCCTAAAAAACCTTGAATTATTTTACATAGGGAGAACCATGAAAAGTCAGACTGGAGAAGAAATGATTCCCTAAATATCTCTATATATATAAAATCCAACGCCTATCTGTGTGCCTTCCGCTTTTCATGAGAGAACTACTTAATGGATTTAGATTGGGTTTTTTTCTATAATTTGCTTGAACAATCGGTTGATTTTGCGACTTCTTTCATTGTGCTTTGTATCATAGTTTGCTTGTGGTACTGATTTATTTGCACAAATCTGAGAGAGACGCAGCAGGTTGAGGTTAGGAGGGCGGAGCCATCCTCACTCATGCTCCAGCCTTGGGGCATTCCTTACCTCCGCTTAGCTAGCGAATGAGAGAACTACTTAATTACTTGATTTCGATTGGGTTTTTCTCTATAATTTGCTTGAACATTCCAGTTTTGTGACTTCTCTCATCGTGCTAAAAGTCATAGTTCGCTTGCAGAAGTGATATATTCATGATAATCCGAGACAGAGGCAGCGGGCCGAGGGAAGGGGGAAGTGCGACGTCAGGAGTAGGGAGCTGGGCAGGGCTCACCTCACAATCCTGTTTCACTACTATGTGGGCGGAACCGTGGGGAGCAGCTTGTTTTCTTTATAAAAGAGAGAGTTTATTAACAATATGGCCAAAATAACAAAATATTTTTAAAACGTTTTCTAAAAAGGGGGCAAAAAGATTTATCTGAAAAGGTAAATTCATAGCAACAAAGTCCCAAAACAAATCTAGAAATCAAAAACCATAAACAGAAGCAAAACTTCAGGAAATCCAGCAAGACACTGAAGTACATTACTTACAACACCATCACACACCACCTTTGCCCTCTTGTGAGATTAAATCACAGCAGAATGAACTGCCACACAAACAACAAAAACCATGCTTTGAAGAGTAGTTCAGCGCAGGATGAATTGCATTACATTGAAAAGTCTTTGTAAGATGTGAACAAAATATCTCACAAATATTGGGATGCTTTGAATGCACTGTGGTGAATTTTGAAGGGACTCATAAGTGTTGTATTTTTTTGGATTTTTGCTCTGGTGTTTGAATTATTTTGCTCGACTACTTTGATTGTTCAAGTGGATTTTGGTTTGGGGCTCGCTTGCTTTGGATTTCCTTTCTTTGATAAATTATTTGCTCTTTTACACTTTAATTTTTCCTTTCCATTTTCTTTCAATGAACCTTCCTTTATATAATTTTTTCTTGTAACCTTGCTCTATACAATCCAGGTGTTGATGGTTATGCCATCCCTTGTGGAGCTTGTCGAATGTGTTATATGTGTTATATTTTTTTTGAACCTTGAGAGTGAAGTGCATTTTGGACCAGTGTAGGCCAAAGCCAGCCACTCTAGTGGAAGCTATGCTGCCATTGGTGCTTTTGTTTGGGTAGGCTGGTGGAATTCAAATGTGCTTCCCTGTGTGATTTCGAAGGCCTCATATAATTTTTTGACCACTTATGAGGTTAAATCACAACAATTATATAGTTCACCATTTCAGCAAACTTTTTATATGGTTGACAACTAGTCAACACTAACCATATTTGCCTGTTGGAAGAGAACATCATAACTCCTTTCAGTCCAGTAAGCTAATGACACACTATGTATTCTGATTCAGGAAGCAGCAGGTAGCTGATGAGGAAAGATTATGAACATTACAAGCATGGTGATGTATTGTAAATGAGGTGGTCTTTGAACAGCGCAATCTGAATGAAAATTGAATTGTTTTGACAAATTTCCTTGAAGGGTAAGTGTGGCACATTTCACTAAATTTGGTCTTTGGTGGGGGCTGAGTCAGTGATGTGTGATGAGGTTCATGGCTGGTGAGGCACTGATTCCTTCAGAGTGAGATTTACAAATACTTGAACCCAAAAGAGTAGCTTATTTACTAGTTGACAGCATGCATTGACTACAGGTTATGTTTCATATCTCTTTAGCATTCTTTACACACATAGGTAAGGTACATATTGGCTAAGAAAGAACGTACATTTATAGCGGCAAGTGGAAATTTGCTCTGCATCTTCCATGTGTTCTTAATTTGCCATTTCAATTCCACCATTCATACTCATTTAATGTAAATGAAAGTATTGAGTGATGTACAAAAAAAAAAAAACAGATTTCAATTTTGACCTTAATTGAAATATTAAGTTGTTTTTAAAAGCTTTTAATTTTGATGCTTTAATCAATTTTAATACAGACTGTCAAACAAAAGGATAACAAGAAAAACAAAAAAGGTCAAAATTTAGTTTTTAAATATTGGATTGTTTTTTTCTTAGTTTGATCCCATTTTTTTTATAAAATTAAAAACCATTTATGGTCTTAAATTTATTTGTAAATGAGTCCATGTGCCTATCCTTCTCCGTCACTTTCTTGTAAAAGTCCTCCTTGCTTTCCTTTAGTTTTAAAAGTCTTAATCTTCCATTTTGACACTCAGTCGGAAAAAAATATATAAATAAATGGACTGCTGCAGTGCATTTGACTTTCTGATATCACTAACTTATTGGCGCCTAGAGCCGCTGCGTAGAACAGCAGCAGTAATGAGCAACTGTTGGGGTCACATCTGCCCTCTTCGGTGCGGCACGGTACAGTCTGCCTCACTTTGTGCCTTTTCACTGTGGTTTTGTGTCTGATCAGCAAGACTAAATATGTCACACACATTCATTAAACATATTAGCCAGACTGTGGAACGTCAGGTGTATAATAAATATGTCTGAAAACATATTATTGGCGACATACAGACAGACAGCAACAAGCAGGCGCCAATTGCATGCATCAACCCAGTGTGTGAGGGAGAGTGCAGTCTGAAGTGAGGTGAGGCTCGTTGCTGCTGCACCTCGCGTTTCTCCCCTGTATTTGAACAGGAAATGCACCAATTCAGCGATATTAACTATAAAAATGATCAAAATTATTGGAATCATAGAGAAAACAAATTTATAGCACAGACCAGTGGACTTATTTATTTTATGTTATCATTATTAGCTTTTTTATTTTTTATGATGCCTCCCCTGATCCCACGTCCCTGGGCTAAGTTCTTTCATACAGACAGACAAACATAGCTATGACAATAAGGGCTTCACTCATTATATGTAAACACATCTAAAAATGGATATAAAATCTCAAAAATAGACCTGTAAAGCAGACCATCAGCTTCACTGGCCAGACCAAAATAGGCTCACCCAGTCCAGCTTACTCAGAACTATAATCTAGCAGATCCCAAATGTGTGGAACTGGCAACATAACATGAAATGTCACAAAATACAGCAAAAATCTTTGAGGGGGTGGGGGAAAACTGTAAATCCCATGTTTCTAATCAGCAGTGTGAAGAAAGGGTTTTTATGGACAGAAGATTTACTCACAAAAATAGAAAATGCCTATAAGGCAATCCTAAAACAAACAAATCCCAAATCACAGTCCAGAAAGCAGAATCGTTAAGACAGAGAAAGCCAACAGAACCAGAAAAAAAAAATGCAATATTTAGAAAACTCTTAACAAACGTAATGATCTTCTGATTTGAATTCCCTTTGCTGTGGCCTGAAGAACCAGAGGGAGGGCTCAGGAATGGTGATGTCAGGGTTGGCCACACCTCCTGGGGCTACAAGTTCAAGGGATGAAGGCACATTTAAAGTAACAGGACATAACCACAAACATAACAGAAAATACATAAACATACAGACCCATACATAACAGTTTAGGTTTATGTACTGTCACACCAAAAAAATCATATGATGAGGGGGCCACACCCCTAGCAACAGATAGTCACATCCTGTGGAAGACAAAATGGCGACACTCACTAAAATACACAGTGGCATTGCAGTAAATTGGAAACATGATGAAAAAATTAAAACAACAAGTTCGGAAGCATTTACAGTAAGTTGAAACTAAATTCCTGACGGCTCAAAAGGTTGATGAAGAATTAACAGACCCAAGCAAAATGTTTATTTCAGGTTTATTTCACTCAGATAATATTCATAGCTGGTGGACAGTGAAAGAATCCAAGACACATGTTGGTTATGATTTTAGACATAAATTTGTGACTCCCAATTCATTGCACTCTTACTTACTGTATTAATTACTTAATTAATTACTGTATACTATTTCCTGCACCCCAAAAAATAGCTCATGTACTCAATACATGTAATATCATTACTAGTTCATTCTTGGTTATTGTAATGAGTACTGAGAAAGGGAGAACTACTTTTTTAAAAAGAAACCGAGAGATAAAAGTTCCAGTCATAAAATAAGCTAAGGTCAAAACAGTGAATCTAATTTTTGCCACAGCCATGCTACTAAATGTAGTCAAAATATCATTGTGCAACATTATGAAACCAAGAAGATATAATAACTAATATGAGCATCTGCAAAGTTTTATGGATTCCATTCATAAGCTCAATCCTTTAAAACCCACAATACATTGACATCATGGGTTATGACATCTGGTTATTCTGCCTAGCAACGTGGCTAACAGCATTACAACCTTTAAGCCAAAAATGGCATCACAGTAAGAGACTAAATATTTTATAAATGTAAATGACTGTTTTCAGTGCAGAATAAACCTTAAATTTGGATTCCCTGTGCTCCAATACACCCATGGAAGCAAAAAGAACATGAAAAAATGCTAAATGAGTCCATACAAATGTAAAGAAAAATCAAAATCATAACTGTTCCAGATTTACAGACCTCTTATTTTGTGTATCTGATGCAATAGTTCATTCTTTGGCTTCTCTCCAGGTTCACCTGGCCGAAAGTTACTTGGGAACTTGATTACTGCCTAGACCTTACTTGGTGGGCTTTGTAAGGTTCATGTCTGCTCTCTTTTCTACAAGGCACCTCTTTCTGTAGGCCTCCGGTCTTTTCTGTAAGAATGCAGAGTGAGGTTTGAGGTGTCTGAAGTTCTCTCCTGACTCCAAGAGGTTCTACCTGTACACAGATGTCATGTCAAGAGTGACATGCATTCCAAGAAAGGTAAAGGGTAGTGATGGAGTTCCTTTTATTTATTATGAGGAGAAATCATTTTCTGTGTTTTTAAATTGTATTGTTTTTTTTTATTTTTAGAACTGATATAGTAAATACATGACTTGTGTTTCATTCTTTCAGGATAACTCACTACCAGTGACTCCGCTGTCAAACACATGTCGTTAACCATTTTTAAAGTATAATACGAGCACAATGCTGTCTTTACAACTTGATCCAGTAAAAGTACAGTTAAACAGAGAGTTGCAGAAGAAAAAAGAAATGTCTGGCACTACATGCGTGCAATATTTCTTAAGCAATATCAACAAAAAAAGTGTTACTGCCAGCTTTATATATTTTCACGTTGGAGGAATAAGAGCAAAAAAGACATTATTGCATTTATAGGAGAATTTAATGAAATCTGCACGCCTACAATGTTGCCTTATGTACATTCAGCCAGAACAAAGTTGCACATGCTTGAGGTACAGAATTTGCAATATTGTGCAGCATTCAGATTCAGTAAACACACCGACCTGCAAATGAAAGACACCGGTGTTATAAAATATGTGGTTGGCATCTTGTCAGTGAGAATTCCTATCCTGTCACTGCCATCATAGTGTTGGAGAGAGGTGATGTGTTGTATTTTGGTCATCACAGACTTGTGTATTATTTGGAGATATTAAACAGACTCTGCCTTAAGAACAGCTTTTTATCCACAGGTCAAACGGTCACTCACATTCATCATGACATAAATGTTCCTTGCAATGAATTTTGAAATGTTCAAACCCCTTCTCTTTCTGCGCACCTTATTGTGCTGAAAATTTAGTTTTAGATGGATAAATTTGACATTTTCGCTCATCAATCTACATTCAATAACTTGTAATGACAAAGTCAAATCATGTCTTCACAAGCGCTAATTCATATAAGTATTCAGACCTTCTGCTCTGGCTCTCAAAATTGCAGTCAGGTCCAAACTGATTGGTTTAATTCTCCTTTAGATGTGTCAAGAACTTGATTGGAGCCCACCTGTGGCAAACTGAATCAACTGGACATCGCTTAGAAAGGCACACACCTGTTGATATAAGGTTGTGATGCTGCGGGTTGGCCACACGCTACTGGATCCTTCCTGGGAGTCTCTTAAACCAGCTAACAGCGATAATGTACCCGAGGGATGAGCCAGTGGATGAGGACACAACATTCAACCATAGCAAGGGGTAGTTGCAAAAGTGCCTTGGTGCTTTTATTAAAACAGTCAAAATGAAACAGTGTTCAAATCAAAAGTGCAGTGATTGAAATGTTCAAGAAATAAAAAAATAAAAAGAAGGTGTTCAGTGGAGACTAAAATCAATCAAATAAATAATCCTTTAAAACATGGTAGGAATTTATCCTTTAAAAATGCAGTCCCTGGTGCATCTTTTTGAAAATGTACGGCTGCAATGACCCGCTTGGAGTTAGCTGAGGAGACAACTAACCGGCAGTTCAGCCCACCTTCTGCATCTGCTCCTAAGCTTGGACCCCTGCAGCCTTTTGTGGCTCTGGCAGGGCACTACGTTGTGTCTTCGACTCTCGCTGCCAGGCTCGCGTCCCTGCAGTCCATGGCTCCCCTGCAGGACACATCACTGAGCCTTCCAATTCCCCTGCATCTCTCTCCGGCCTGATGTGGCAAGTCGCTCAAATAGAGCAGCGTGTCACTCTCTACCTCCCATATTGCTCAGATGGAGTAACCTCATTCAGCCCCTGAGCGCTGGCTGTATGCTCCCCAACAGACTTCCACCCTGCTGCCTTTTTCCCCTTTGTCCCCTTTCTCTGTCCTGGCTCACCCTTAAATGCTTTCGTGGGCACAGTATTTATACCGCAGAAAGCCGATAAAGCAATTGAGACAGGCAGTACCCTCACATGCAGGTGCACCTCACCTCAATTACCACACCAACCTCCCGCAGCTGCACAAGCACGAACACCCATGGAGATCGAGCCAGCCATTCAATTACTTATTTACTTAGAAATGGGCTCCTGATTGTTAAGCTGTGGACCGACTATTACACAAAGTTTCCAGAATTCACAATGCATACCATGACAAAAAACAAGCCATAATGTCCAAAGAACTTTCTGTAGACCTTTATGATCAACCTGTGGTGAGGTGATCGGAGCAAAGGTATTACAGTAATCCCTCGCTATATCGCGCTTCGCCTTTCGCGGCTTCACTCCATCGCGGATTTTATATGTAAGCATATTTAAATATATATCGCGGATTTTTCGCTGCTTCGCGGGTTTCTGCGGACAATTGGTCTTTTAATTTCTGGTACATGCTTCCTCAGTTGGTTTGCCCAGTTGATTTCATACAAGGGACGCTATTGGCAGATGGCTGAGAAGCTATCCAGCTTACTCTCTCTCTCTCTCTCTCTCTTGCGCTGACGTAGGGGGGTGTGAGCAGGGGGGCTGTGTGCAGCTGCTTCCTGAAGGACATGCTGCACGGAGCTTCGCATACTTAAAAGCTCAAAGGGCACGTATTGATTTTTTTTATCTGTCTCTCGCTATCTCTCTCTATCTCTCTCTCTCTGTCTTCCTGCTCCTGACAGAGGGGGTGTGAGCTGCCGCCTTCGACAGCTTTGTACCGGCGGTGCTTCGCATACTTAAAAGCCAAAAAGCCCTATTGATTTTTTTTTTGACTGCTTGCTTTGCACTCCTTTGAAAAGGAAGATATGTTTGCATTCTTTTAATTGTGAGACAGAACTGTCATCTCTGTCTTGTCATGGAGCACAGTTTAAACTTTTGAAAAAGAGACAAATGTTTGTTTGCAGTGTTTGAATAACGTTCCTGTCTCTCTACAACCTCCTGTGTTTCTGCGCAAATCTGTGACCCAAGCATGACATTCTAAAAATAACCATATAAACATATGGTTTCTACTTCGCGGATTTTCCTATTTCGCGGGTGGCTCTGGAACGCAACCCCCGCGATGGAGGAGGGATTACTGTACACCATTTATGAAGCTTTGAGTGTTCACAGGAGTACGGTGACCTTAATAATTGTGAAATGGAAGAAGTTTGGAACCACCAGGACTCTTCCTAGAGTTGGCTGTCAGATAAAACCGATTGACCAAGCAAGAAAGGACTTGGTAAGGAGGTGACCATGAACCCAATGCTCACTTTAACAAAGCTTCAGATGTCCTCTGCTGAGATTGGAGGATCTGTTGGAAGAACAACTGTTCCAGCAGCACTCCATCAAACAAGTGTTTATTTTCAGGGGTTTAAACAGAAGCTACATAGGACAGTCTGTTTGGAGTTTGCCAAATAGTAATTAAAGCAGTCTGAGAGCATGAGAAATGAGATTATCTGCTTTGGCTAGACAAAAGTTTAACTATTTGGGCAGAACTCAAGCAGTGTCTGGCAAAGTCCAGCAAACTTCTCATCACCTGCTTAATACCATCCCAATGGTGAAGCACAGGGTTGGCAAGATCTTTCTATTGGGGTGCTTCCCAGCTTGTAGGGACTGAACTGAGGGAATTATGAATTTAACTAAATAAAGAGGGTTCCTTGAGAGGAAAGAAGCCTGCTGCAAAGTGCATGCGACCTCAGATTGGGGCAATAGTTCATTGTTCAGCATGACAGTGAACTGAAGCATAAAGTCAGGACAGCACAGGAGGGACTTCAAGACAAGCTGTTGATTGTGATCAAGTGGCTCAGTCAAAGCCTTGACTTAAACCTCACACAACATGTGTAGAGAGACCTGAAGATGACAGTTTACTGAATGCTTCCCATTCAGTCTAACAGAGTTTGAGAGGATCTGCCAGGAAGAATGGGATAAATTTCCCAAATCCAGGTGCACAAAGCTTGTAGATACTTAACCAAGAAGACTCAAAGCTGTAATAGTTGTCAAAGGAGCTTTTGAAAAGTACTGATAGATTTCAGGTTTTGATTTTAAATTTCCAAACCCTTCTGAAATCATGTTTTTACTTGGTCATTATGCATTACAGAGTGTAGACTGAGGGGGCAAAAATACCAAATTTAACTCTTTGAAATTGAATATACATCACATTAAATTGTGTAGGAAGTTAAGGGGTCAGAATACTTTCTGTAACGATTGTATGCAAAATGGCAGTGAAAAATGGAGCATCTTTCTCCTGAAATGAAGGCCCAAATAAATGGAATATAAAAAAGTATAATTATAGTAATGTTATGAGTGTCTCTGTAATACTGTACATCCTGTAAGAGGTCTCATAAAACAACCAGTAAAGAAATGACAACACAATAAAGTGTACAGAAAGTGATGGCGTCCGAATGTTTTCTGAATCCACTGTCTGTTTATCGCCTGATGTCACAGATTAAGTATGTTGTAATTATTGTTGTGCTTATATTTATTGTCTGATGTTGGCATTATAGTTGTGTCTCTAGTCTGTGGGTGACATGCAAGAATTTCTATGTACTTTGTGACCATCACTATGAATTTAAACTTGAATGACCACATTATTCTTTTTTGAGATCTTACCCCAATCATGTTAACAATCATGTCTTGATATGAGTGAGTGTGAGTGTCTATATCAGGGGTAAGCAACGTCGGTCCTGGAGTGCCACAGTATGTGCAGGTTTTTGTTCCAACCCAGTTCCTTAACGAGAACTCAATTATTGCTGATGAAGCACATATTGCTTAAGTGACATTTTAATGCTTCATTTTAGTGGTCTCGCTTGTTAAGGTTCTCCAACCTTAATTGCTTATTTCAATCTTAAACTGCTGCATTCAGTGTTTTAATTGCTCCTTATTAGCAATAAGATGTAAAACAGGGGTAGGCAATGTCGGTCCTGGTGAGCCGCAGTGGCTACAGGTTTTCATTCAACCCAATTGCTTAATTAGAAACCAGTCATTGCCAATCTCAGACCTTATTTAATTTCATGGCTTGTTAGTCTGTGCAATGTAAGGCTTTTATATCGTAGATTTTTTTCCTTTCCAAGGAGATCATCCAAATGATTTGAAGCCTAAAACAGATCATTTTCAGTCTGTCACATTTTTCTATTAAGTGTTTTATTAAATCAAACAGTGCATGATGAACACACACAGATGTAATTGGAAAAAAGCTAGCTGGAGAACTGCTGGCTGCTTTGTCTTTTACATCTTATTGCTAATAAGGAGCAATTAAAACACTGAATGCAGCAGTTTAAGATTGAAATAAGCAATTAAGGTTGGAGAACCTTAACAAGCGAGACCACTAAAATGAAGCATTAAAATGTCACTTAAGCAATATGTGCTTCATCAGCAATAATTGAGTTCTCGTTAAGGAACTGGGTTGGAATAAAAACCTGCACATACTGTGGCACTCCAGGACCGACGTTGCCTACCCCTGGTCTATATCACAGTGCCATGCGATGGTTGGCATCTTCTTCAGGATTGGTGCTTACTTATAATGGCCACTGTGCTATTTTAAAAGGCTCAGTCCCTCATGACCCTTAAAGCTGATTCAGAAGAAGAGATGGATGATAATTTCAAAGTTGCCACTGATATCTTAGTGTTTTATATAGGTTAAATTAATTTTGTTGTTGAATTCTTGGTGTAAAAATTGGCAGCAATTTGTATTTTGGCTTAGAAACTATAGTATTCAAGTCTGTTGAGCTATGATAAACTAAAATAGTTAGTGGAAAAAAATTGTGATTCTTAATAATAATAAAGTAATAGGCTTATTGGCACAACTCAAAAGCAATCTGTAGTAAAAAGGACAAATTCACATTTAATGAAAATGCCAGACTGGTCTTGAATTCTGGTTACTCATTTTTTCTCTTTTACCTACCCTAAGCAGCATAGAGTAACTTTTTCCATGCTGGGGCAGTTCTTGAGGAACAGAATTAGTGCCTGGTCTTTCCTATTTTCTGATATTTTGTGCCATGTCTGTATGGCATGACCAGTAGCTTCTTTGCTTCCAAGGGGATTATTGCTAGGCTGGATAATTAATTAAAAATACTTTGTCTTTTGCTGTGAATTGACAGCAATGAAAAAGGTGAAAAATACCAGATTGCTGAAAAGGACAACAGAAGGTACAGTTTGTAGATATAAGCCCACATGAGCTCTTGTGTAGTGAGCATTGATTTTTCTGCAGTTAACTTCAAAGCTGTAGGCTGTTCTGGATTTGAAAGCCATTTAATTATCACTGCATTAAAATCACCAGAATGCTACAAGTCCACATGAAACCCTTGGATTACACATTGCATTTGTTTTAGGGTTTGCTCTTCACATTTCTGATAAAATAAAAGAGATAAATATGGGCGACACAAAATGTTTACAGAAAACTGGAATCCATCCCAGATATTTAAAAAATGGATGGGTGGGAGGCTGATGGAATTCCACTAAGCAGCGAGTATAGTTTACATCTGACCCAGATTCTTGAAACAAGTTTTCTTTTAAGAAAAACATGTTGTTGCTTGTATTATTAATATAGTTATTTGAAGAAGAGAGATAAGTCCAACAGTTATCAACCTATTTAGGGTAAGATGTGGACTATATTAGAGCTTAACTTTTGCTGTCTCAACTAATACAATGGACTGTATGGTGAACACATCTGTTAGGTGTTTAATTATTAAAACTGTCATATTGTCGGTAGCCTCCTGGATTCATTTTTATTGGTGAACATGAAGAAATCCCCCTGTACTGTACTTTAGCTTATCAACATTGTTTTACATATATACCCCATAGTATGTACCCCTGGGAAACTCAGCAGTGATAGGATGTATGCTTCTGGGATTACAGCTCACAGTCGACTTCTACCACAGTGAAGACTTAACAATGACATCTCCCAGACTTGAGTTAGACAAGAACACTTCTAACCCTTCAATGATTGCTAAAGTCAGTAAACAACAAGATAATAAAAAAAAACATTTTATTTCATTTAAACTTCATTTAAAGATTATTTGCAGAGAAATCAGCCAAATTAAACACTAGGAGTTCAAATGGATGAAAATATACAATCTAAACGATTCGAATTAATGTCACACAGCAAGGTTCATATCGGGTATTTAGCCTAGAGCACTTACAGAATCAGTGAGTGTTGTAGGTGGCAGAAGAAGTGCAGGTGATCCTTTGTAACTGGCAAGTTTCGAAAGGAGGAGAACTAGGAGAATACAAAGAAGAGCCTAAAGAAGAAAAACCCAAGATGTTCTAAAACGCTGTCCTTTTTTTGAGTGTCTTGGTAGCTAATCATGTAGAATTTCCAGAAACAATGCAATAGTTGTATTATGTTAAAACTTGAACAACTGATTATTCATATCAAACATCACTACATAGCAAATACAATGATATACTAACTGAAAATGTCTCAGTCCCCTTCCTGACAGGAAGCAACAGACAAAGCTGGGGAGATATATCTCTGATTTCCTGACCATCAGCACTGGCTCTGCTCAAGGCTGTATGCTGCCTCTACTGCTCTTCTCCCAATATACCAACAACTGCACCTCCAGTCAACAGTCTGTTAAACTCTCCAAGTACGCAAACGACACAACCCTCATTGGATTCATCTCTGATGGAAACGAGTCTGATAATAGGAGTGAGATTGATCATCTAGTGCCTCGAAGGTTAATCCTCAGAAGACAGTGGAGATGGTAATAGATTTTAGAAGAGGCCCACCCCCACTGACCCATATTACACAGCGATACAACATTAGATACAACTTAATCTTTTCTGGGCACTTTTATTGCTCAGGACCTATACTTTCTATACTGTCACCATTGAGACTCTTCTCACCTTTTCTATCACAGTCTGGTATGCTACTGCTACAGCCAAAGACAAGGACAGAATGCAGTGTATCATCCAAAATACAGAGAAACTGATTGGCTGACAGTTACCATTGCTCCAGGACTTACATGCCACCAGGATTGCCAGGCATGAAAGTAAGATTACAGCCGATAATAACAATCCTGATCATGGATTCTTCAGGACATTTCCTTCTGGCAATAGGATGAGGTCAATTATGATGAAACCCACACAACAGAGAAACATTTTTTTTCCCAGTGCAGTACACCATATGAACAAACATGGACCCTGTTGAGTTATTATCCAGTCATAGAGTTTTAGGGATATTTATTCTTATTGTTTATATATAAGCTTCACTCACGAAATCCCGGGCGTACGCTATGCGCTAGCCACTTCGCAGCTCTGCCGCTCATGTATGGGGATGAGGATGTACAATTTAAACAGATTGTTATTTTCATGGGAATTGTCACATATGCATAATAGACCTAACTATTTTACATTACAGCGAGTAATAAACCATAGTAAAAAATAATAAAACATAATAAATTGAAAGAAAATTATGTTTCATGTTGCGTTAGAGGTATTCGTTGCGTTATACGTTTTTGTTCTGTTTGGCTTTGAAATTAACACACAAATACTTTTAAAACTTGCACTTTTACTGTAAAACTTCAGTAAAAACAATATTTGGAATTAACTTTTCTTCAAAATCGTAAATTGTACATCGTGACAATGCAACGTCCGTGAGTGAATATCGTTTCTTTCTCTTTAATAAATAAACTGACTTTTTCGAATGTTTGTCCCTGTGATTTTTTAATTGCCATAGCAAAAGCTATTTTAATGTGAAACTGTAAACGTTTAAATATGAATGGCATATCAAGATCTCCTTTACTACATTACCTTTCTTGCCGCCTGTTAAAATTTTACATGTTAGAATTGTTTGACCAGTTTTTAATACAACTTGTCCTATTGCATAGTCCTTCATTCATACATAAATTATGCAATAACTTTATGATACATCCTTCTTTCAACAGTAATTCGGCTGGTGGAAGACTGGACATTGTTAACGTTTGTAGATATTCTACAGGATATTATAAGTTGATGTTTTCATCATCACCAACTGTTTCAGCATAGTCTATTGATATGCATTTAACCAATTTGCTGTGTCCGTTCAACAATTTTCTTGTTAATTTGTTCGACTTCATCGTTTCTCTGTGCTAGGATTGCCTGTATACTCATTTCTTCTGTTGATAACCCTTTGGGATAAAAGTCTTCAATAAGATTTGGACATAATTAGTCTTCTTTTATTGGGAACTTAAATTGTGGAAAACGAAAAAATTTATAAGAGCTGAGAGCACAGGAACTGTGTCTGACTAAAGCATTGTGACGATGCCGGTTTTACTCCATGCTCCCATCTTCTTTCTGGGAGCCCTTAAACCCTACACCGTCGGTAATGTCACTGGTGAGCTAGGCAGTGAGGCACAACAATGAAGCAAGGGGATGGTGCAAAAAGTGCAAAGTGCTTTTATTAAAAACAACAAAATCAAAAGCAGTGTCCAAATAAATAGTGCTGTGTCTCAAAATCTTTAAATACATAATCCAATAAAAACAGGTGAACTGTGGAGGTTAACACAGTAAATAAGTCTTTTAAAAATGAGTTTAAAATAATGGATGGAAGCTGACCTTTTAAAAACAAAGCTTGGTTTCCTACTGGTGACTCCCCTGCTTCTCCCGTCCAGGCTATGCACCAATGGAGCCACCCTACCTGCAGCTGACCTTCTCTCTGCTTTCATCTGCTGGTCTGTTCGCCTTTCCAACCCTCTGGTTCCATTGGGCATCATCAGACTGTGACTTGGGCTCCCCAGGGACCAGGGCGCTCACGCTGGGGTTTTCACTTTCCAAGTCTTGACTCCCTCTGCCTTCTTGGCCTTATGCAGAGAGCCATCCTTCTTCCAGTCACTCCTGCTCCTCACTAATGCTCAGCAGGAGCAACCACTACTGACTGCCCCTGGGTGCCAGCTGAACACCTCACGAGGGCTCACTGTCCAGCTGCCAACCGCTCTATATAGTGAGCGAGCATTCGCTCAATCACGCACTGGCTTTCTCCTCCCTGATTCCTGCCTTCTTTTCCTATAACCTCTGTTCGTCTTTTTCTCTCTGTTTTTTCTGTTCTCTCCCTGCTAGCCGCCTCGCACTTCTATTATTTATCATGGGCACGTGGATCAGGTGTGGCAATTAGCAACTCCTGGCATCAGTTACGGATGCGGATGACTTCTCACCTGTGCACTTAAGTGAGGACCGACTGCATCACAAATTCACCAGGAAACCTGCTCCGGCCACACTACCATGCCTCCTCTCTAAGCCGCAAGTGTGGCGACTATTTATTTAAAAAGTGGCCTTTTTGACTTGAGCTGTGGACCCACTAAACCACATTTCTCCCCCCATAAGCCCCAGTTGCACGGGACGGCTCCATGCCACTGCCAACCCTATGCAACTGACGGCCCAGGTCCACACCTCGGCTACACTACCACTGCACTAAAAGGAATAAATAATAAAAGCACTAAAAAACAATCCCACACTAAAACCAATCCAAGCCCCCCTTGTAAAAACAGGACATTAAAAGAATAAAACTTTAAAAAGAAAATTAAAACAATCAATAAATAAATGTCCATCAAACAGCTCTGTCCTTTAAAATGTCCTTCTCCGGCTTGGGTCCGTGGGTTCTTAACAAAGTCTGGCACCTGTCCCACTTGCTGTTATGTGTCTTGCTCTTCGGTCCCCACTACCAGCTTATCCCACCACTGCCACCAAATGTGACGGTGCGGGTTCTGCTCCAAGCTCCCATCTTGCTTCTGGGAGCTCTGAACCCGACACCATCGGTAATGTCACTGATAAGCTCCAGGTAGGGTGGCTCACCTGGTGCATAGCCTGGATGGGAGAAGCAGGGGAGTCACAGGTAGAAAGAAGGCACCGGGCTTTGTTTTTAAAAGGATGGCTTCCAGCCATTGTCTTAACCTCGGTTTTAAAAGGATTTTGCTATTGTGTTTTTAACCTCCACCAGTTCACTCGTTTTTATTGGATTATTTATTTATTGAAGATTTGAGAAGCATTGCACTATTTATTTGGACACTTTGTTTTGATTTTGTTGCTGTTTTTAAAATAAAAGAACTTTGCACTTTTTGCACCATCCCCTTGCTTTGTTGTGCCTCACTGTCCAGCTCATCTGTGACATTATTGACAGTGTTGGGTTCAGAGCTCCCAGAAGCAAGATGGGAAATTGGAGCAGAACCTGCATCGTCACAAGCATTCATTAACCAGAAATAATTGAGAGGATGTCGGATTTGAAAAAAAATATCTTGGCAATAGTCTTGTCTCGTTTCTTTTATAATAGAGAGATGTATATGTGTATGTGTTTTGCAACAGTGGCATCAAGTTAAATTCCTAGTACATGTAAGTGTATATTTCCAGGAAAATGTAATTCAATTCAATCTTTTATCTTCTACAAGCTTTTATCTTCTACAAGCCTATACACACTATTTTATCTTAAGCTTAAAGCTTGAACAATCTGTTAACAATGACACTACCCTGTATACAACTGATGTTTGGGGATGTTTTTTGATACTTGCATAGATCCTCTTAGCCTACAGAGTGCTTTGCCCCTGGAAACCAGTTACTCATCCCAGCCATGTTAGATTCTACACATTACACTGATTATACATTTTAAGTCTTATTACCACATAAAGTATAAAGCATTAACTTAACTCCTAAATAATTGAGCTGCTTTCTCATAGATCAAGGGATCAAGTCCCAACCTGGGCACTTGTGTAAAGTTTGAACATTTTCCCATTCTGTGTTACTGTGTATTGATTCTTTATGCCTGAAATCAGCTCCTACTCCCACTTAACTGTGTAACGGTAAAAGTATGTTTAGAAAATAGATGATAAGTAAAGTGACAATTTTGCAACACTATATGTTGTTCAGTGATGGTAAATAGAGACATTTTTTAATTATCTTGCCTTTCAATAAGTAAACAACCTTCATCTAATAATCACAATAAACACCAACTTAGCATTTTTTTTGTTTTGTATGTACTGGGCTATAGTATAATTCTTCAAATGTATTGTAGTGACCATCTAATTGCTTAATAGTGCAACCTGGAGCAACCTGGAACTTGCAGTGGAATGGAGAACAAAATAAAATGAAGCCAATGTCTTTTATTTTGACAGAACACAAAATAGAAAAAAAACACAAACTTATTTAAAATGTATTTATATACCCCTACTGTTAATGGCTGAGTGAGACATCTTTCTCGGCTAATATTGTGGCCCTAGACCACACCACACATTCACTGCTGCTGCAGTCCTATTAGCACTAAGCTTGTCCCTACAGCCAGTGGAACATGCTACTTAGACTTCTTTCTTCTTTAGGATGTATGCAGAAACAGTCCATGAGCTTCCCAGCAATATGCAACTTGAAGTGACTGTTGAAGTGCTTCTTTAATCGCCTTTTTGGGGAGTACTGCCCAATGCAATTTTCACCTGCACTTTTACATGATGAGACTGCCTCTACCTGGGTTCATAACTTTCATTGGCCTTATTTAAAATATGTAACAGCCTCTGACGTGGTAGGCACACCACTCCTCTCATGCTACTTTGTAGTTGTGCTGGCTGTTTGCCTTGCAAAACTTATTTTGTGTCAGATCTTTGCAGTATATTTACACCAGTCACCACATTAAAATAACCAGCCCAATATTGTGTAGGTCCACCTCATACCACAAAAACAGCTGATCTGTTGAGGCGAGGACTCCACAAGACCTCTAAAGGTGTCCTGTGGTATCTGACACCAAGATTTCAGCAGCAGATCCCTTAAATACTGTAAGTTGCAAGGTCGGGCCTCGATTGATTGGACTTGTTTTTCCAGCACATCCTACAGATGTGTGATTGGATTGGGACCTGAGGAATTTGTAGACTAAGTCAACACCATGAACTCTTTATCATGTTCCTCAAACCATTCCTGAACAATTATTGCAGTGTGGCAGGGCACATTAACCTGCCTTCCATCATGATCTAAAACAAAACATGATTCATCAGATGAGGCCACCTTCTTCCATTGCTCCATGGTCCACTTCTGACACTAACATGCCCGTTGTGGGTACTTTTGGCAGAAGACGGGGGTCAGCATGGGCACTCTGACTGGTCTACACAGCCCCATACACAGCAAGCTACAATGCACAGTGTGTTCTGGCACCTTTCACTCATTGACAGCATAAAGTTTTTCAGCAATTTTTGCCACAGCAGCTCTTCTATGAAATTGGACCAGTGTATTATCATGGTGTTTCCCTCTACTTACCCTTTACCTAGGGGTAAGTGTACTCATCAGATTTGTTACCGGTTTGGTCTACTGTTGCACCTAAAGATTGTCACACACACGCATAGCTATAGCATACACACAGACCCTAACCACAACAGTGCCCCATGAATGACACACACACAACTGGTTAACCTTTGGCACTTTAAACCACACAAGGGCCTTATGAATAACACAGCCTGTCACTCTCTCAGCACTTCAAGAATCTTACTTATTATCGGCACAAACAACATACAATGTTTTAAAGATATCTCAGACCTAAATATTACTTTTGGTCTCCAATAATACATTTAAACATACAAAGGTTCAGCATCCTTTACTATAGGCCATTTATCAGCCAAGAATGCATTACTTTACGTGCTGTTCCCTACTATTGGGTGGAGCTCTCACCCGCAGCCTTAATAAACCTTGCAGCACAGAGGTAATGGCAAACCAGGTGCTCAAAAAAACCTACCTTATTACTTCAATCACTCCAGACAATAAGACAAAACAAAGAAAGATAAAAGCAGCATCTATATATATAATTCACTAAGCCGCCGCCAGAGCAAGCAAGACACCCATGAAAGCACACAGGAAGGAGCCACGCCCACCAACTCTAAGACCATTAGATACGATGAAAAACTCACAGAGCCACGCCCACCAACTCGGACGCAGCAACTCACAACACCGGGCGTCATTCACGTTCATCTCTGCTAGACTCCACATGCACCTCTGAGCCACATTGACTTTTCATTAGTCAACCTCAGTGAAACCCCGGTTCACACAGAGGCAGCGCCAGAGAGAGACAGAGGCACACACACAGGCAGCACGAGAGAGAGTGCCGCGCACACACACAGGCAGCGCCAGAGAGAGACAGAGGCACACACACAGGCAGCGCGAGAGAGAGCCGCGCGCGCACACAGGCAGCGCAAGAGAAAGAGCTGCGCACACACACAGGCAGCACCAGAGAGAGACAGAGGCACACACACAGGCAGCGCGAGAGA
This sequence comes from Erpetoichthys calabaricus, assembly GCF_900747795.2. NCBI lineage: Eukaryota > Metazoa > Chordata > Cladistia > Polypteriformes > Polypteridae > Erpetoichthys > Erpetoichthys calabaricus. Next base: position 166,990,334 of record NC_041402.2, on the reverse strand, counting down.
GAGCCACGCGCGCACACAGGCAGCACGAGAGAGAGCCGCGCACACTCACAGGCAGCGCGAGAGAGAGACAGAGGCACACACACAGGCAGCGTGAGAGAGGGGGCTGGACTCATAAGGTAGGACGGCAGTTAAAGAATGCACTGGGCTTGATTTTGTTTTCACTTCTGTTTACAGTGATCGGTTCGTAGTGTGCATTGTTGCAATGTTACTTTTCTTGGTGGTTTATTAAATTACGGATTTTTTCAAATGTTCATTTTTTTCCCTGTGCTTAAAACTCATTAAAAAAAAAGTGCTTTTAGCCAGCGTTTGGTAGCGCTATAGCGCAAACTATTGCAGTGTTAGTTTTCTCTGTTGTTCAAGGTTTTCTCAGTATTATTCAATGTTTTTACATTTAGTTTACTATTACGCTGTGCATTCTATGGTTTAATTAACTATATTTGTGCTTAAAAACTTAAAATATATATTTACATACAGTTCGTACATTCTGGAACTGATTAATTGTATTTACATACAATCCTATGGGAGAAATTGCTTCGGTCGTGAACCAAGTTCCACTGTATTCTTTTCGGTTATGACGCACGACCGCGTCCACCATCGCAAACTGTTTTACACGCCATGGTCTTAGAGTTGATGGGCGGGTCTCCATGAGTTTCTCTTGAGAGCGGGCACATGACCAGGTGGTATATATGCTTCGAGAATGAGGGTGGACGCGGCAGGACTATCTAAGAAGAGGCATGTTTGTCGCGGATGTGAATCGCTGTATGCAGCATGTAAAACAGTTTCCGAGGGGTATCCCATGGTCTTATAGTTGGTGGGCGGGTCTCTGTCAGTTGCTCTTGCGACCGGGAACATGACTAGGCAGTGTGTATGCTTCGAGTGCGAGGGTGGACGCGACAGGACCATCTAAGAAAAATCATGTCGCAAACATGAATCGCTGTATGTGGCGTGTAAAACAGTTTGTTTGTCGCAGATGTGAATCGCTGTATGCGGCGTGTAGAACAGTTTGCGAGGGGTAATCCATGGTCTTACAGTTGGTGGGCGGGTCTCTGTTAGTTGCTCTTGCGAGCGGGCACATGACCAGGCAGTGTGTATGCTTCGAGAGCGAGGGTGGATGCGACAGCACCATCTAGGAAGAATCATATTTGTGGCGAATGTGAATCGCTGTATGCAGCGTGTAAAACAATTTGTTTGTCGCGGATGTGAATCGCTGTATGCAGCGTGTAAAACTGTTTGCGAGGGGTATTCCATGGTCTTAGCAGTGTCTATACTTCGATGTGAATCGATGTATGCAGTGTGTAAAATGCTGTATTGTATGTTGCCCTCTCCAGAGTTAAATCTTTTCATTCACCTACAGTTGTATCCTCAAAATCAACCCCATTTGGACAACTGTGTCTTTCAGGAAGTGTTCAACCATCAATACATAATTATGCGGCATATGCTACGCCGCGGGTTGGCTAGTGGTATTTATTACAGGAATAATAACACCAGTAGAGAAAAACATAAAAGAAAATGTGGATAGCAAAGTCTGGATGTATATAGTCTTTAGAAAATGCTTCTGAAAAAGATGACAAGAATGAATGTCGCAGGTGGCTTGTGATCTAGCACTCGTAGTTGTTCATTAGATGTTTTTCTGATGATCAGATGGAAACAGCCACACATTGCCGGCACCCACTTCTGACGTCGCTCTGATTCACTTCTTCATTCCTGATGTCTTTGTCCCTTCTTCTTCCTCCCTCCTATGTTGCTTGTCAGACAAGGCATATTTATTATAAAATTCTACTGCATGGTTTTGCAAAATGTGATTGTTAGATATTCTGATTGGCTGACTGTCAATATGATGAATAAATTCACTGTCTGTTTTCCCAAACAATAAAACTTTTTTTGATGTTGCTTTGTACCTACTAGCATGTCTTCCTTTCCCAGGCTATAAACCCATTTAGCAACTTATTGTCCCAGATGTCCATCCTTTCTCAGGTTATAAAGTAATAGATAGCCTTAGGCACCTGCATGTCTTCATTTCTTTGTTGGAACAGCTGTTTTAAAAGTGAGGTACAACTGGGAAGAGAATATGCTTTGATGTGTCCTGAATTTAGTTAATCTGCTGTTGTTTTGAGCAAAATATAATGAAAATACAGAACAATATTTACAGATTTTGTACCCCACAACAATCAGAGTGGGTTAGTCTTTGCTCTCCATCAATGCTTTGGGCATCCATTACCCTTTCAACATTTTTCGTTGATAGTCCTCCCTTGGAAACTTTTGGTAGGCACTGCACACTGGGAGCACCCCACATGACCTGCCACTTTAGAGATGTTCTAACTCAGTCATTTGGCCATCATAATTTGGGCCTCAAAGTCACTGAGATCCTTACACTTGCCCACTTTTCCTGCTTGCATGAAGTGACTGTTCACTTGCTGCCTAATATATCCCACCCCTTGACATGTGCCACTGTAACAAGATAATCAATGTTAGTCACTTCACCTGTTAGTATTTTTAAAGTTGTAGATGATCGATAAATATATATTTTGGTCTTTTATAACCAAAGATCAAAAGACATAGCCATCTTTTCAACTCAGAGCAATGCTAAGGAGGACAAAGCATGCTGTACAAGGTTTTACTGTCAAGTTTTTCTCATAAAGATTGCTGATTTTCCCCAGTATAAACATGACAGAAAAGAATTAAAACTTACTGAATATGTCCTCTTCCAAGCGACTAAGGTTTCTGCACCAGTAAACATGTCTTCCACATTTCAGAATTATATTCATGATGAAGAAACGAATTTAGAGATTTTTTTTTGTTTCATGGATTCCTGGTACTTTTCTTACTAAGGGATAGGATACATGTTCTCCTGTGTGTTGACAGTTACTGGTGTGGGTGGACTTCTCACATAAACAACAGCCCCTGTAAAGTAAACCAAGGAGCTTACTGCAAAACTCTTGAGGTACAATATCACAAATAAGCTTGTATATGTTAGGCACAACATTGCCTTAAGGTGTATGTGCTTCAGAAATGTACGCACAGTGGATTTGAAAATAAAATGAAACAATGGAGTATCAATAGTTTCATCACTCAAAAAGAAGGACTGCAACTTCAGTATTCGTGACAATACCATACTCCTGGGTTGGAAAAGATTGTTATATATACAGAGAAGGCATGAAGTGAAGAGGAAGGCAAACTTTTATATAGATAAAGAAGTCTCATAAAAAATAATTTGTGCAATTGACAGTATACATTGTCACACATGTGAGAGTAGGAGGAAGCTGAGTGGACCAAGTCTAGGTAATTACAGTACCTGCCAGGCCAGGGGGTGGCAGGGTGCACTAATCCTACTTCTGTTATCTCTGCAAGCCATATACGGGAAAACCGACCAGACGTATCATCAATGATGTCACGTCCGGTTCCGGCACCCATGAATGACACCACTTCCGGTTTCGGTGCCACGAATAACGTCACTTCTGGTTCCGGGGCCATGGATGATGTCAATTCTGGTTCCAGCCATGGACGATGTCACTTCTGATTTTAACCTTTAAAGCTGCTATCATTTCAACATCCCGTCAGTTCAGTTCAGGACTCAAAACAATGCACATGGGTGCTCTTTCATAACCAGGGACAATATATGGGTGGCTGCCCCTAACCTTTTTGTGTGTGTCGAGGCTGTTCATTTCACAACATTCATTTCCATATTGCACGTTTTAAAATTGTGAGGAAATTGATAAAATTATTTTTGATTTTTTTTTTATTAATTTTTGGGTCGAACTTGTTGCTTTAATTAAATATTTTATCCAAATCATTTCTATAAATATTAATAAATACTTGTGTTAATGGCACCAGGGAGTAGCAACATGTTGCATGTTTGTTAGACACTAAGAATCTTGGTGTATTCTTTATACGTGACAGTATTACTACTGCTTACAACACAAATAATGAATTCATTAAGATTAACAGTTTTTTTTTTTGTGATATCACTGCATCAACATTTTGTTTTGTTGCTTTGCTATGGGCACCACCATTTTGAGGACTTTATTGTATGGGCACTGTCATTTTGTTTATATTAATGACACCCTATTCTATCAACCTAGTAATAAGGACCAGGAGGAAAGACATGGTAGAAAATGTGCCAAGTTTGTAACCAGAAAATCAAACCGATCTTTCAAGTGAATCCTAAATGCAAGCTCTTTACCATCAGAATTATGCCAAAAAATAATGCACTGAAAACTCTTACTATCCAGATATTGGATAATTAAGGAATATATGCACCGGCCTTTAAATGGTTGCTCTGGTGACACAACACAGTGCGCCTCTCTCAGTACATTCAGATTAAAATCTGCATGGAAGCCATAATGCTGAATAACTGAAAATGATGGTGCCCAATATGATCACAGAAAGAAATTATAACTTTCCTTATGTGGTTTTAACCTTCTGAGCCCTGCCCTGCACAGCATTTAGGCATTATAACTTTAGCCTGTCCAGGAATTTTTAACAATTTTGAAAATGAAACTTTTTGATTTTTTAAAGTAAAATTTATTATATGATGATGAGTCAAAATATTATAAAAAAAGATATGATAACAGATTGACACAATTCTTAAAGTCTTGCAGTTTTCATCATTTTGTACCATCCATTGTACAGACCTAACACCAAAACTGCACCTTTAAGTGGTATTCTTCAAAAGCAATGCACATGAACACTTCACATGATTTACACTGCCTTCCAATCAATCACCCCACATCTATCCTTCTCTGCGGGGCTCTTGCTTCTGACATTAAGCAAGTGTGGCGCGACCCACTCTGGGGACAGTGGCAGGTGAGCAGTTTAACTGGGGTGAAACACTTGTCACGCCGTAATGCAGCTATCCTAAGGCGAGATCAAGGAGGCCAGAAACCTCCCATAGAGCAGAAGGGCAAAAACTCTCTTTGCCTGCTTGTACTTCTCTGTGCATACTATGCATATTGTTTTGAGTTGCTTCCATACTAAAGTACAACTGAAATCTTTTCTGTTTCCTTCTAGAAACCTGCAAGCAAAAACAAAACCGACCAAAAAACAAAAAAACAACAGTGTAACTTGTGTAAGTAGTGTAACAGCATAACTAGACAGCAGTATATTATGTGCCTAGTTTAATATACAAAGGCCGGTATGCTGGCCAGCTGGGTTATTATTAGAGATAGGTGTAGCAGCCTTTCAGGAATATGCCTCTACGGCAATGGATTGCAACTTTTAGGGAGTAGAGTAGTATAACAGCTATGCGTAGGCTGTTATTCAGGCCAGCAGGGTTATGATAGTAGATAGACATGCTGTTATACCGCTATGCGGTTGACCCAAAAACCGGCCTGCTGGCTTCAAAACGTTAAACACAAAACTAACATCAATAATACATTCCCGGAGGTAAGTAAAAAACCTAAAAAGAGTTATACAGTGAGTTCAGAAAGTTCTAGGGTTAGGATTAGGGTTACAGTTAAGCAGCACTCCATTAATCAGATGCACGTGAAAGCCTGCTTAGAGTTTGCCATATGGAATTTAAAGAACGCTCAGAGCATGTAGAAAAAGATTCTCTGGTTTGATGAGAAAATAACTGTACTCTTTGTGCAGAACTAAAAGCAATATGTCTGGCAAAGACCAGGCACTGCTCTTTACCTGCCTAATACCAATCCTACAGTGAAGCATGATGGTGGCAGCATCATGCTATTTGTATGCTTCTCAGAAACAGGAATAGGGAGACTGATCAAAATTGAGGAAGGACAAATGTGGCCAAATGTAGAGAGGACCTGGAAGAAAACCTGCTCCAGATTGCATGCAACCTCAGGATGGGGTGACAATGACCTGAAGTGTACAGCCACATCAAAGAGTAACTGCAGGACAATTTTGTCTGTCCTTGTGCAGCCCAGCTAAAGCCCAGACTTAAACCCCTGTGAAAGACACCAGCCTGGAACACAGACAGAGATGGACTCAGAATGTCCCAATATACACGCTTTTATTTTTCTTCCTGCACACAGCACAGTGCACAAAGCACCACAAAAAGCCCAAACTCACAGTCCTTTCTTTTACTTTCTTTTTTTTTCATTGCTGCCTCCACTCCTCTCCCACAAGCTCTTTTTCATCTGCCACCCAACTCCGGCTCCTTGCATGGAGTGAGGCAGCCCCTTTTATAATGCACCCGGATGTGCTCCAGATGTACCCTGATGATTTTACTGCAGCACCTCCTGGTGTGGCAGAAGTGCTGCATGGGCACCCAGAAGCACTCCAGGTGTGCCTGGATTCTGTTCCGTCAGCACTTCCTGGTGTGGCAGAAGTGCTGCAGTCCAGGCCTCCTGGATTGTCCAAGTGCCCCCTGGCAATGGCCACGGTCCCCAACAGGATTGAGATTCCAAGCTCCATTCCCATGGCCCTGAACGCAAACAAGCAGGGCTGCCCTCTCGTGTCCCGGGGAAGGTATTAACTCTCTCCAGGTCCTGCCGCTCTCCAGACGTTCCTGTGGGTCAAGGTCCCCGGTCATCTGTCACACCCCTTAAGACATGTGTGGAGAGACCTGAACATTGCAGTTTAAAATCAAATTTAATGGAAGGATCTGCTTGAAAGAATGGGATAAACTGCCCATATCCAGGTGTGAAAAATCTTGTAGAAACTTACCTAAGAAGACATGAAGCTGTAATTGCTGCCAAATGGGTTTCTACAAAGTAAACATAAGACCAAAAGATGAAAAACAATGGCTTAAGTGTAGCCAGGACATGCAAAGTGTTAGAACTAGGAAGTCAGAAATACCAGGCAACCAAGAATCAAAAATACCAAAATAAGAATTGAAACCCAAAGGCAAAAAGAATTTTAAAACCCAAAACAAAAACTGGCACTAGGGCTTACTTTCAAGTAAGGCTGACTACACTAGAGAGTTTCAAGACATATCTAGCGAGGAATACTGCATAATGTACCATACTGAGAGTGTCACTTCCATCTGTGACGTCATCAGCATGACAGTCATAGCCACAAGACAAGTCCAAAACGTTTTGCATAAACAAAGAAAAACAAAACAAATAAGAATGAAATTTAAACTTTGTTAAAACAAATCAAACTTGAGTAGAAACCCTAAAAATCAGCTTCCTGATAACAAAAGCAAAAAAAAAAAAAAATCAAATTATATATACAAAACGCATTTAACATCTCAGTCTGACCATTCATAAAGTAATACAATTCATAACAACTACAAAGGGGGAATATTTTGTAAGTATTAAGGCTTTAATTTCTTCTGGTACCCCATCTTCAAATTTTTTAAGCTGCTAGAGATGTTTTTTATTATTATGTATAAATACAGCTTCACTTAGCAAGTTTTCAGGCAAATTAATATATGACAATTTTCTGAAACTTTAACTGATTTAAAAAGTCCTGAACTTAACCTTTAAATCTCTTTCTTAAGATAACACCATCAGTCAGTTTGGATGACTGAACTACCAACTTTGTCATTTACAGCCCAGTTTTTCATCCATATTGTAATATTATCAAAAGCATATTTCACTTTTCCAAACCAAGTTATTAACATGTCATGCCACCACAACACTACATTTCATTTCATTGCACTTTACCATCTGGGAAATCTTTTATCTGCAATATTTTCTTCCATTTATTTTCTCAGTTTATGGTTCCATTACAGGGCTCTTGTAAGTTTATCCCAGAACCAATGAGTACAAGGCTGGAATAAGCCTTGGATGGACAACTGTCCGTCACACATTCCTGAATACAGCTACTCCCGTCTACACCAGACAGACTTACCATTAACAATAAACTAGACAGCATGACTTTGGGCTGTGGGAGAGAAAACAAAGCAGGAGAGAGAAACCAAATAAAAAGAAGGAGAACAGTGGTCATCTCCGACATCGGACTGGAGTCCTACCACAGACAGGTTGGACCACCACACAAATTTGCTAAGCTAAATTACAAGTGATTTAATTATTTTTAAACAGTTTGATACAACCTACGTACCTACAGACAACATGAGATTGGTGATAACCTCAGTACTTCAGAAATGAGAAGCAAGCTACAACTAACAAAACTAATGTTGAAAATGTCTGCAGGCAATGATGAATAGAAATCACATGTTGCCAAAAGTTCTTTTTTTTTTGTAACAATGATATTTCTTGTACTTTCTACAAAATACACATACAGTGGAGACTAAAAGTCTTCAGAATCATTTTGTTATGTTGCAATCTTGTGCTAAAATCAATTAAATAATGTTTTCCCCAGAATAACAAAGCAAAAACAGGATTTTAGACATTTTAAAAATAAAGACTGAAATTTCATATTGACAAAAGTATTCAGAGTCTTTATTCAGTACTTTGTTGAAGCCCCTTTGGCAGAGATTCCATCTACAAGTCTTCTTGGATTTGTGGATTTTCTGCCATTCTTCTCAGCAGATCCTTTCAAGGTATGTCAAGTTGGATGGAGACCATCAGTAGATAGTTATGTGCAGGTCTCTAAAGAGATGTGTGATTAGGTTCAAGTCCAGGCTCTGGCTGTGTTACTCATGGACATTCACAGAGTTTCCCCTATGTCACTCCTGTGTTGGATTTCCTTTGTGCTTAAGGTTATTGTTCTGTTGGAAGGTGAACCTTTGGAGGAGTAAGAGGTTTTCATTAATGATATCTCTGTACATTGCTCTATTCAGTTTTCCCTCAACCCTGTCTAGTCTCACAGTATCTGCCACTATAGCATTCCTCATACATGGCACATGTGATGCACAGTGCCTAGCTTCCTCAAGAGAATCTGGTTCACACAGTCTGTATGTCCTTTAGAAGCCTTTCTGATAACTCCAACGGGCTTCCATGTGTCTTTTACAGAGGAGAGGCTTCTGTCTGGTCATTCTATCATAAAGCCAAGAGTGGTGGAGTGTTGCAGTGATGGTTGCCCTTCTGGAAGTTTCTCCCATCTCCACACAGGTCTCTGGAGCTATACCAGAATGACCATCAGGTTCTTGGTCACCTCTCTTACCACAGCCTTTCTCTCCCAATTGCTCAGTTTGGCTCAGTTTAGTTGTTCAGCTCTAGGAAGAATTGTGGATGTTCCAAACTTATTCAATTTAAGAATTATGAGAACAATTTTGCTCTTAAAAACCTTCAATGCTGCAGAATTTATTTTGTAGTTTTTTCCAGATCTGTGCAGGCAATTTTTTGACTTGCTGAGAAGGATGGCAACAAGGGCTCTGAGGGCAGATAAAGAGGAGTTTTGTAGAGGAATCTGTGAACAAGTGACACAGCATCTATGGTCTAGTGGCCGATTTACTGCTTACAGAAGAATTGAAGCATTACGTACATCCAAATCTGTTCTTCGGAGAGTCGCAGTCAGGGCAGGTGATGGAATGGTCCTTACGGATGATGCTGCAGTTGTGACCCACTGGGCTGGCTACTTTGAGCAACTGTGCAAAGCTGATCCTTTGGCTAGCTGAGGTTAGGGAAGGCTGCAGGGATCTGTGGCATCTGAGATGAACTTCTCTGGGCTAGTGGTAAGGCTGTCCTCCTGGCATTGCATACAATCTTTACTTCCATTTGGGAGACAAGGATTATCCCAACTGACTGGAAAACGGTACTTGTTGTTCCTATCTGGAAAGGGAAGGGTAATTGCCTGGATAGCTGCAACTGTGTGTGTGTGGGGGGGGGATAATACTGCTCTCGGTGCCGGGTAAGGTCCTTGCTATGGTCATCCTCAATAGAATCTGTGATCACTTGCTCGCCTATCTGCAACCGTAGCACTCTGGTTTTCCACCTGTCTACATCTTGGCACTGAGTTTTCTCATCAAGTGCAACATGAATATTGGCAGTTTCTTTGCAGCCTTGATCGATTTTTGTAAAGTGTTCATGTTGATTGAGCTGCCCTGTGGGACATCCTGCGACTTTGCAGGATCCCCTCGAAGTTGCTGGATATCATGGCCAGCCTGTACACTGTGAATGCTGTGCAGAGTGGAGGCAGAACCACTGTGTTTTTCCCAGTTAATTCTGAGGTTTGCCAGGGGTGTTTTCTTGGTCCTACTCTTTTCAATGCTTGTATCGACTGGCTGTTGGGCAGGGTCATGGGTTCCAGTGGTTGTGGGGCATCTGTTGGTGAAGAAAGATTCACTGATCTTGTCTTTGTGGTTGATGCTGTGATCTTCGTGGAGTCAATGGAGGTTCTGATCGGGGCTCTCGAGAGACTGAATGATGAGTCTAAGTGTCTGGGCTTGCGAGTGTCCTGATAAACATCAAGAGAGAATGTCGACCTTGTCGAGAGGTTTACTTACCTTGGCAGCGACATTCATGTCTCTGATGACTCTTCCAATGGAGTCAGTAGTCTGATTGTGAGAGCAAGGGGATCATGAAGTCACCTGATCTGAGAGGAAGACTGGACTCCTTTGACACTGAGTCTCTTCGGAGAATCTTTGGGTACTGCCGGTCTGACTTTGTGTCAAAAGAGCTGTTGCTTTTGGGGTCCTGAATGAGTCACATTACTTACATTGTGAGGGAGCATTAGTTAAGGCACTACAGCCATGTGGTGTAGTTCCCTAATTGTTAAGGATCCAAGCAGCTGGAGTAGGCCAAGAGGATGACTACGTAACACTTGGCTGCAGCAGATAGATGGTAATTTCCGGATGGAAGAAATGGACCGCGTGTCTGCCTGGCGGGTTGCAAACTGGGATCCCAAGTTGTTTTGTGATGTGGTGGGTGCAGCAATGCGCTGTACCAGTGCATGCTCCCCATCCTGACCTCACCTGAATTCTTTTGACCTCATGGCTCTGACACACATTGTCAATGGTGGGACCTTCTATAGACAGAATCGTGTCTTTCCTAATCAAGTGCAATCAATTGAATTGGACACAGATGAATTCCAAGCATCTCAACAATAATCAATAGAATGGGATGCACCTGAGCCATATTTAAATTGTCATAGCAAAGGTTCCTGAATATTTGTGTCAAGGTTATATTTCAGTTTGTTAATTTAAAAAAAATCCAAAAAAATTTCTTAACTCCTGTTTTCACTTTGTTATTCTGAGGTAGTGATGGTTGGTTGATGTGGGAAAAAAAACAAAATAACAAAATATGAAAAAAGAGTTTATTCCTTAGTATTTCCTTAATGTTTACTTAAGTAATTTATTTGTTATCTGAGTGACACAATGGATTTAATTTAATCGTTTAAGTTTGAGAAATCATGGCTTTTATGCTGACAGAATCATTTTGTGTTTATCCATCATTTACTAATATTACTGCTATAGCAATGTCATTATTTCTTTTTGTATTTGTTGCCGTATTATGACATTTGGCTTAGCTAAGGCCACATTGTTTATTGGTTGCTGGGTCCATTGAATGTTATGTGATGTGGACGTCACATAATCGTCATATGTCACCCTACTGTGCCTATTAAAGAAGTCAGTGAGAACATCCTGGTTATACTCAAGTGGGATCAAATTCTTAAAACAAATATCCAACGAGTTAAGTTGGGGCAAAAATGACAAGTTATTGTAAGACATTGTAATGTTTATTTTTGACTGTAATTTCTTTACATTTTGAATTTTAGTTTTGGTGCATGCATTAAATGATGTTTTGGGCTCTAACCTCTGTGATATTACTGACTGAAATTCCATTTCACCTCTTGGTTTTTGTTCATTTCTTGGTTATTATTTAGCTCTTAAAAACAATATGAACATCAGTCATTAACTGCATCTTCACAACAATAAGATAACTGATGTTGATGCAAATTGTAATGCACTCTGATTTTATAAGACTGAGGATAAAAAATATACAGTACACACAAGACTTGCCTATGCTGACTGTGCATTGTAATCTTCTTAGTGCTGCAAAGGGATTTCTGGTGGTGCAAGCTGCTAATGTTATTATATAAAATAAAGATGAATTATTGATTAATTGATTGGTTACAAAATTAAAAAACATTTTCTGCTGTAAAATTACGGCTCTATGCATCATATTATCTTTGCAAGTTTGTAGTTTTTACATGCCGTAAGTGAGTGTTAGCATGGTCTGTGCATCTGTTATAATTTGTTTTCAAGGTGAAAGGACAAGACTGTGAGCCCAGAAAAGCTAAGTCATTTATCAGAATTACTTTATTGAAACTAACACTGAAAGGCTTAATAAATGAATTAACAAACAAAAAAGTAATCATTAAATACATTGGTCAGCGCTAAAATCCTCCAGCGCAAAAAATGGGTGTACTCTATAGATTTAAGTGTGCTGAATCCATTTCTGAAATTGGTGTTTTTCTACTACAGAGTATCATAAGATATTAGGTTTAGTGAAAAATGCCAATTTGAAAATAAAAAAAGATTTTTTAAAAGTAATTTACTTTTGTTTTATGGCATATGCATTATTCATCCATCCATCCATTATCCAACCCGCTATATCCTAACTACAGGGTCACGGGGGTCTGCTGGAGTCAATCACAGCCAACCAGGGCCGGATTAAGAGCTTTGGGGGCCCTTTTGGTCTGCATCATCTGAAGTTTAGATTCTGAACAGTTCAAACCGGACTAAATAATTATTTTACTCTTGATTATAATAAGAATCTTATAATATTTATGTGAATTTTATGTGTTGGGCCCCTAAAGTTTTGTTGTGTAAGAAATTTACAGTTTAAAAACGTAAAGATAATATTTTTAAAGACCAGTTTTTCAATGCTACACTTTTTCATTAAATATTGGGTCCACCATTTGGGGGCCCCCGAAATTGCTGGGCCCATAGCATATGCTACATGTGCCTATTGGTTAATCCGGCACTGCAGCCAACACAGGGCGCAAGGCAGGAAACAAACCCCGGGCAGGGTGCCAGCCCACTGCAGGCATTATTCATGCTCCTAATATTATTTGAAGTACATTTTGAGCTGAAAAATGTTAGTCTTCCGTATTCAAAACATTGATTGAGGTGGTAACAGCCCAGAATCAAGTATTATTTCCTCTCAATCAGTATTTTTTTCTCTCTTCATATTCCTTCAAAATATCCCAGAATGTGTATTTAAAAGTTAAAAAGATGACTTTTAATTGTCCAAAAGACAGAAAGTTGTTGTTTACAAGGTTTTATAGAAATATGAAGAGGCTGGGTTCATCAATCTTGACCAGATCACAGATAAGTAAATGGTAAAATATATACATCCTTCCTTTATTAAAAAAAAAAAAGTTAAGCAGATGTATTTTTTGGGAATGCAAAGGCAGAAAATATGAGGAATTAGTTGAGGAACTTCTCTCTTCCTCCTACTTAGCAGATAGGTTCAACATCTCTTTAAAATTATATTTCTGCACTCTCATACTTCAACACTGAAGCAATCTCTGAGGAATCTGAGGTAGACATTCCAACAGGACATTGCTCAAATGGAGAGATGTTATAGCAGACATTATCAGGTCATTCCACCTTGAAGCTCCTTCAAAGGATTATAAGTACTGACTACATTTTGTATTTAATAATTATATTTAAAACAGTCATATATGTGATTTTTATAATTAATTTTTTAAAATATGTTTTACTTTTGGTGGCGCAGTGGGAAGTGCTGCTGCCTCGCAGTCGGGAGACCTGGGTTCGCTTCCCAGGTCCTCCCTGCGTGGAGTTTGCATGTTCTCCCCGTGTCTGCATGGGTTTCCTCTGGGTACTCTGGTTTCCTCCCACAGTCCAAAGACATGCAGGTTAGGTGCATTGGCGGTCCTGAATTGTCCCTAGTGTGTGTCCTGCGGTGGGTTGGCTCCATGCCCGGGATTGGTTCCTGCCTTGCGCCCTGTGTTGGCGTGGATTGGCTCCAGCAGACCCCTGTGACCCTGTGTTTGGATTCAGCAGGTTGGAAAATGGATGGCTGGATATTTTAATTTTTCTCTAAAACAGTGTTTTATTTCTTCATGTAAAACCTTCATCTCTGAAGAACTGGATGAGATAGAGCAATTCTGTTGCCAGATTTGGATGATTCAGCACCTTGAAAACTATGAAGAATAGCTAAAAGATTTGGCAGGAGTTAAAAAATGATTTTCTTATCTAAGCAAATGTAAGACCTAAACCTCTTAAACCAAGAAATACCAAAAGGCTACATTACAATAGTTATTACACTTACCAAAATGGAGGAATTATAAAAAACATCTTTATAATAAACTAGGTAAGATGTGTGTGATTTCACTGGGTTGAAGACATTGCAGTTCCCAGTTGTCCAAGTTTGTAGACACAACAAAGAAAATTAACAGCATTCTCATTAGCGATTCAATGTGATTTTTGGCAAGAAATTTTGTTGTTGATTACCTGTGACGTTTCGGCTCTGGTTATGTCAAATTATTTTGGTTTTCAACTCCTCCACTCCATTCTGTGAATTCAATTTTTGGTTTCATGTCCCGGGCTTATTTATTAGATTTTTTTCTTTCTGGTGTCAACATTTGTGTGTTAATAAAACCATGACCAATCCTATTTTAAAATTCTGCTGCCTGCCTGCTGCTAATGTAACTGTCGGTTTATTGTCATGGGCACAAGGAAATTCTTACTTGCAAGTCTGACCAACATGCAACAACACAACACCACTTTTGCTGTAGGTTTAAGCATGGGGGGCCCTAAGTGCTACTGAGATAATCTCTGTTTTTCCAACGATCCAAATGGGAAAAAGCGAGTTAAGGGAACAGATGTGCAGCTAGTTAAGCACTTGCTGCTGATTCTCTGGTGATTGTCTATCTCATCAAACTGAACTGATTTGGCAGATAATAGTCTTTACCTGTGACTTCAAAGTAATTGCATATATCTGTGCCTGCAGCCAGCTCTCCATACTACGGCTGACCATTAAGAAGATGAATGAGGCAAGTTTTATTGTCTGTTTTCTTTGATAGGTTTGTATCTATGAAATAGATTAAGCATCTATGAATTTCTACAAAATCTTAGAAATGTGTTTTGTGAAAAAGGTAAAATCATGCTTACATAAAAAGACACTTTCATCTTTTCAGTGTAAAAAAAAATTACCAGCATGTTTTCAATGGCTTCAGTGATGTTGCTGTTTTAAGCAAATAATAATGCATAATTGCTAACATAGGACTTAAGACCCCAAGGATGCCTATTGAGTATAAAAGAGCAATTGTATTATGAGTTTGTATTGTGCAGTGTTTTGGGATAGTATTTGCTATAGAAAGATGTTATATAAATGTTTGTTTATTAAATATATGGATCACAGCAAAAACCAAAAGTAGGCTTTTTGAGAAAATGTGATGAAAGGTAACAGTAGACCAGCTCTTCTGCCAGGCGCAATTGCTGGAGGGTGCGTAGGAGTGTGATAACCCAGTCTACATGTGCTTTGTAGATTTGGAGAAAAGCATATGGCTGTGTCCCTTAGAATATGCTGTGAGAGGTGCTACAGGAATATTGGGTAGCAGGGCCACTCCTGCGTGCTATCTATTCCAGAGCTGTGTCCAGATATCTGGCATTAAGTTGAATTTGTTTTGTGCGGGTGTTGGACTCCATCAAGACTGTGTCTTGTCACCGCTCGTGTTTGTGGTTTACATGAAAAGGATATCAAAGCTCGATCAAGGATTTGAAGGTGTCCAATTGGGAACGCATCATCATTGCTTTATTTAGATGATGTTGTCTTCTTTGCCTCATTTGAATGTGAACTTCAGCACACAATCAAGTGATTCACTTCTGTGTGTGACGCGTCAGGGATGTGGATCAACACCTACAAGTCTGGGGTCATGGTTCTCTCTCAGAAAAGAATGCATTGCTCTCTTCAGGTTAGGGAGCAAAATTGCCCTTAGTTAAAGAGTTCAAATATCTCAGGATCTTGTTCACAAATGATAGAAGAAAAAGAAACTTAAGATCAATAGGTGGATGGAAGTGTTTGAAGCTGTTCTGTGGGTGCCATACCAGTCCATGATGGAGCTGAGTCTAAAGGCAAAATTTTTAGTTTACTAGTCAACCTATATTATTAATATTACAATAAAAATAACATCTTCATTTATTAACTTAGCATTTGCTTTCATCCAAAGCAGCTTGCAAAAGAGATCAACATAACTGCGTAAGACTGTGAGTCTAGGAAACTGTTTTGAAACAAGTGTTACAGAACAAGGTTACAGAATTGCTCATCACATATGAAGTAAAGCATACAGAACAATGAAAGTTTATTCCTTATACTGTACCATAGTCATTATCAATTAGATATTCACAGAACAAGAGAGTCTTCAAACACTTACATAATACACATATACAAACTGAATGTAGTAAATACAATGACAGAGCAACTATAGACCATGCTTACTGTACATTACTGAAACAGGAGCATAGCCGAGGATGCAGAAGGTTTTAATCCATGCAAGCAGAACTATTAATAAGTGAAGACCTGGTAACACCTGTTAAGTACATAAGATATCCATCCATTCATCTTCCAAACTTACTTATCCAGAGCAGATTACAGGGCAACTGGAGTCAATCCCAGCAAGCATAGGGCAAAAAGTAGGAACAATTGGGGCACCACACACACACACACATCAGAGGCCAATTTAGCATTGTCAATCCACCCAAACCACATGTCTTTGGAATGAGGGAGGAAACCAGAGCACCCAGAGTAAAAATTCTACAGATGTGGTGAGAACATCCAAATTCTACAGAGGGAGCACCCAGGACGTGAAACTCAGTCTCCTTATTGTAAGGCAGAAGTGCCATTACTGTACCACCGTGTACATAAGACATTAGATGATGAAACAAGAAAGACTAGATTGCATTCATGTTGGAAATCTTATAAGGACAAAATTATATTGTGAAATGTACAAGATGCACAGCGAAGCGTCACTGTGCCGCATCTCACTCCCAAAATCCCAGTAGTTGATTAGAAAAGATTTTTTGTTTAATATCAGATTACTATTCCTGTTATTATGAGATATTGCACTTCATAATTGTAACAAGAGTAGCACTAGCCTGAAATATGTTTACAGTAACTAATGTTTAATGTATCTTAATCAATCACAATTTGCTAGTAAGAGAAAGGAAAAAGATCAGCTTAGACAACAGTTTCCAGTAATCAAATTCTTTAAAGAAACAGACAGTTATAGCAAGGCATCATGACAGTGACAACAATCTGAAAACAGGAACACATAGTGCGCTGCCAAGCGTCTCCAACCATGCCTAGAAGAATAGGACCAGTAAAGATGTTGAGGAGGTGAACAATCCATGACACATTTCCAGATTTGCAAACAGAACATAAATCCAAAGTGCTATTTGAAGAAGGGGATGCACCAGCCAAGCAGAAACATGCCTATCACTTTAACAGACGCTACAAAGTGCTTTCACTACCTGAATTAAAAGCAGGAGTGGATGCTGCTTAAAGAGAAGTTTATTTTATTGGACAAGTGGCCTCATTATAACTTCTATCTGGCCCAATGTCAAGACCTGCAAACATTTTTATACCATGTCCCTTGGTTTTATAATAAATTGTACTTTTTTTCTGCATCCATGAGCTACAGTATATAATTGCTGTGAGACATAAGTTGGGAGCAGCACAGAGAAAAAAGCATGGGGAATAAGGCAAAGAGCTATAGATGCCTCCAAGCATTTTTTCTGGTGAAATTGGTAAGCTTCCAAGGAAGGATACATCACTAGAAGGAAACAAATGGAGCAAAATTGTGGCTAAGGTCAGTAAGGTCATTTGCAGTGTTGAAATCACTTCTGGTCACCTGACTTGAGGAATATTATAAGCCACAGGTCAGCCCAGCCTTGTTCAGTTCATGTCCAACAGGAGCCAAAGGAGTCACATTGCCATGCAAATCAAAAGCATGACAAAGAAAAGGCTCCTAACCCTGAAAACTACTGCAAAAAGGCATTATAAGGAACCTTAGCTACTCCTTCTCTTTGGAGAAACAACCTTGGCAGCAGAAACCATCTCTGTGAACTGGACTGAATTATTTACCTCAAGTGAAAGGACTATTGCTGGTGCTGGTGAATGTGTTATTAAAGCATCCTATGTCCATAATGAAAATTCTTATTAAGGATTTCATCTTCTAGCCATTTGAGTGCTCCCCCACTGGTTGCAATGGTAAAACTGTATTCAATTTAACATACTGTTAAGAATTTATCAGATACAAACATACATTTTAATAAAAAAATTCTAAATTAAAAAGACCTCCTTCTTTCTAGCACAGGTCTTCTTTCAAAGAAGAAGGCAGTACAAAGCAGTGTTCAGATTGCATGCCCACATTGGAAGCAATGCGTTGATATTTAATTACAGTATATCTTTCATTTCAAAATGTGGGCGGCCCAGCGGCACAGTGGTAGCACTGCTGCCTCGCAGTAAGGAGACCTGGGTTCGCTTCCCGGGTCCTCCCTGTGTGGAGTTTGCATGTTCTCCCCGTGTCTACATGGGTTTCCTCCGGGTACTCCGGTTTCCTCCCACAGTCCAAAGACATGCAGGTTAGGTGCATTGGCAATCCTAAATTGTCCCGTGTGTGTGTGTGTGTGTGTGTGTCTGTGTGTGTCTGTGTGTGTGTGTCCTGCGGTGGGCTGGCACCCTGCTCAGGATTTATTCCCTGCCTTGCACCCTACGTTGGCTTGGATTGGCTCCAGCAGACCCCCGTGAAACTGTAGTTAGGATATAGCGGGTTGGATAATGGATGGATGGATGGATTTCAAAATGTAAAGCAAAGGATACGTTTCTAAGACATTAATGATGTTGCTTAAGTGTATTAAAATATTTTTTATGGAACTAGAGATAGATTTAATAAATGCGAATGACTCATTGGTATGTGCAGCTAGTGACTAGAGACTTTCCATTCACTTCCGAGTCAAATATGAGAATGAGACCTAACCAAGAGTGATTTTTGCCACCCATGGAATGAAAGTGACAAGATCTGGGATATCTGTACACTTCTGGATGATGACAAAAAACATTAAAAAATTAGGTGTAAAGAATGTGTATGTCAAGTAAAAATAAAATATAGATATTAAGAAAACCTAATCAGACAAGGTGAAGAGTTGGGGACCTCAGTAATAACCCCATTTAATGTCCAAAATTAAGAGAGTTGAAAATAACAGAAGAACATAAGAAATGATGTGGGACCTTCCTGGCCTGGCTTAAGATCTCCTGAGTTCGAGAATGAACTCTGAATTCCAGTCTTTTGTGTTCTTATATATCAATTGTGGTAGAAAGAGTAAACATCCAAGTAAAAAGTGTAAATGATGTCACAGGTCGATCATCTGGGAGTTTGTCTTCCCTTCTACTGATGGACTGTGTCATCCTACTCTCTAATCCTGCTGCTCTTACTTGCAGTGAGCCCCGCAGATGTTCACTAGATGCGCATGTTGAACAAGACGCATACCTAAAGCTATGGAAGCATGTCAAGGTTTTAAATAGTAGTAGACAAATGTAGATCCAGGCTTGGTGTAGATGTTGAACTTAATGTATATATTATCAAACATAATAATAATAATTGTTTATTTATTTGTCACATACATAGTTATACAGGGCAACACACAGTGAAATGCATCTTTTTCGCATACCCCTTGGGGTCAGAGTGCAGGGTCAACTATTGTACAGCACCCTAGGAGCAATTGAAGGTTAAGGGCCTTGCTCAAGGGCCCAGCAGAGTAGCATCTCTTTTGGCAGTAGAACGACGGGGCAGATGGGGATTTGAACCGGCAGCCTTCGGGATGCCAGCGCAGATCCTTAGCCTCAGAGCCACCACTGCCCATATGCAAATGGGAGACAATGGGAGACAAACTCAGGACTTATTCTATAGCAATTCCATCCTGAGTCAAGGGTTGGTGATTTCATTTACCGCCTCGTCTTTCTTTCCTCCTGTAGACCATCCATCCATCCATCCATTTTACAACCCGCTGAATCCGAACACAGGGTCACGGGCATCTGCTGGAGCCAATCCCAGCCAACACAGGGCACAAGGCAGGGAACCAATCCTGGGCAGGGTGCCAACCCACCGCAGTCCTGTAGACCAGAAGATCGTAAACATGAAGACTGCTAATGTCATTTCTTGTCCCAGAGACCTTGAACCTGCCTTTTCCTGCTGGGATTTCTAGGATAAAGTGCTTTCACTATAACACAGCATAACTCCATTACTCAACAGTCACGATTTGGACTCACGTCTCGACAGCTATTTATTTTTTTCAAAATCGTTTTGAATTTACATGCTGTTTACCATTTTGTGACCCAACGTTTCATCTTGTCTGCCTCTTTTTGTATTTACAATATATACATTAAAATGTTAAAATTAATTTACCATATGTAGTTAAAAATTAGGAAAATATTTTTTATTAATAAACAATCATTTTATTTCCTGCTGTATTTGATCACCAAGTAATAGGACAGAAGATTTCTGTTTTACCTTCTTTCTGCATTCTAGCACCCACTGACCTCTTTCTTTTTAAGGTATCATTAAAACTACATCATCAAAATAGTTTATGTTATACCCACCATTTCATACCTTGCATATCTGGTATAGAGTTGTGCTGAGTTGGTGCCTATCCTGGTGTCTATGAATCAAGGCCTGGGCCAGCTCAAAATGTGGTGCCAGTGCATCACAGGCAGGGCTTGTGCTATGAGGGGTACAATGGGTGATTTAGCACGGTCCACCGGCAGCTAAGGGTTTTTTTTTCCTCCCTGAGAGTGAGTGAGCGAAGCAGAGCAAGATGAGTCATCGACAGAATTAATAATCTTAACAGCAGTGATCTATTGGAAAGCACGAGAGTGCAAAGGATTTTTCAAATGGTTATTTTAGGTGCATTCTATCTAAACTAGACAACTACTATTGGTTAATACATCCTTGTGTGACCTGTGCCCTTTCTAAGACTGAATAACAGACAACTTTACTTTGTAGTTACTTTATGCTCATTAGTGTGCAGCAGTTAGTGAAGATGATGTAAAAGTGTAAGTTGGGAAGAAAAGACAATTAGGAAACACACAAAAAATAGTGTACAGTTCCTGACAGTAGCACATGCCAGCAAGTTGGCAAATGATGACAGTAGCAAACACCTTTGCAGTACATCCAGTACAACTAGACCAATGTGTGTGCGTAAATGTATTTATTTTCTTACTCGTCTACCTTTTTATATATTTATTTATTTAAAGAACTTCTGTAAAAAGTTAAATTTACCCTTAGGGACAAATAAAGCTTAATTACCCCTGGGGACAAATAAATAAATACGTTTTACTCTATCTATCTATCTATCTATCTATCTATCTATCTATCTATCTATCTATCTATCTATCTATCTATCTATCTATCTATCTATCTATCTATTTTGAAAGTCCAGTATTCAGTGTAAGGTACAGGTATAATTCTGATATGAATGAATTTTCCACCCTGTACTTTGGCCAAACTTAGAAAGTGCCATTATGGCAGATACAATGAAAAGCAAACCCAAACAAATTTCCTGGAAAATTATGGATGTCCAGGAGTGGGCTGGCACCCTGCCCAGGGTTTGTTTCCTGCCTTGCTCCCTGTGTTAGCTGGGGTTGGCTCCAGCAGACCCCCGTGACCCTGTCGTTAGGATATTGCGGGTTGGATAATGGATGGATGGATTATGGATGTTGTTTCACAACAGCTACTGTAAATATTTTCACAAGGTGGGCTCTCACACTGTGTCTAGACCATAGTTAGTCCATTCCAGGTCCAAAGAGTCCCTTTTTAAAAGTTATTCAGGGGGGCTCAAGGTTTTTCTAAAATAATGATGATTCACGAGTAAAGTCCACGTTTTTCATTTTTAAACAACTACTTGCATAATACAGTAGGTGTCAAGTTCAATACATTATCACATATCAATTTTTGCATTACACCGTTTGTGCACTGGTATGTTGGCTGTGGAATTAGCTATGGACTTTTGTGCTTATACTGATCACAGGGCACACTTAGACATACAGGGTCAATTGCAGCTGATAATTAATTTTCTCTTGAGCATGGGAAAGATGCTTTATAGATAAAATGTATTATTATTATAACACAAATCTTCGGGATGTGGGAGGAACTCAAATGTACTCCAACAAAAATTAGGACAAAGTCCAAACTCCATACAGACAGTGTGTGGACCAGGATTTCAAAAAACGATGAGGCTTTAGCACTAACCTTTGTGTCATTGAACCAAATATTTATACAAAGTGGTGCTTTTAAACTGTTACACATGTTGTTTGATATTTTTACAGTAATATGCCTGCTCTTTAATTTGAGACAAAGCTGTTACTAAATAGTCTATTGGTTCCAAGAAAAAGTCACTGCCATCATATCTTGATGCTGTATGTCATTCCTTAAAACACTGCATGAGCAACTATTAATTAAAGAGATTGTACTGTGGCTGGCTCCATCCCACAATTCATAAGAAGCTTCCCCAAACAGCAATTATGTCTCTCATTTTCCTGTACTGAGTAATTAAGGAAGATCTGCAGAGAAAGGTATGATTCATTAGTTTTGGCTAAATGTGGGGCAATTCAAAGCTGCTGTAAACTGAACTCCCCACTTTCAAATGCAGCATACACATTGTCCCTGGGTCATCTGTCCCTGAGATGTGACCCAGACCTAAATGTGCAAGTTACCAATCAGGATGAATAAAGATGTCCATTGATCGTTGTATGGGAAAGAGAAAGTGAGAGAGATGAAAGCAGAAAAAGAAAACTCTACTAAATAAATACCAGAATGGAGTGCTTTTAATAACAACTGTAACATTTATTTCATTTTCCTGTTCATATTTTATTTGCATTGATCTCTGTCTGTATGTTGTCATTAGAAATTCTAGTTTCTGCAATTTGATGCATTATTCGAATCAAGGTATTTTATACAATCAACACATATAAAGTCAGAAATGAAACAGACAATTACTCGATAAAAATTGGGCAAAAAATTGTAACATTGAATTCCAACATTTTAAAAATTGCTGTGCTTTAAAAATTGCAATAAAATCAAATCAGCACCAACATATTAATGGAATATCCAATCAGAGGCCTCTACCAATTCACAGCCCTAGGTTTCCTAGGTTGCTGTGAGGGATGTGGAAGGGAAAAATCAAGACCCTGTGACCCTGAAGCAAAATATAAAATAATTCTTTACATGTATGTAGCACTTTTCTCACTATTCAGAGTGCTTTACATATTAAGTGGGGATCAACTTCAACCACCACCAATGTGCAGCATCCACCTGGATGATATGACAGCAGCCATTTTGCACCAGCACACACACCACACATTGGGTGTTTGGTGGTGAAGGATTGAGAGACAGTTAGGGGATAATTAGGGAGCCAGAATAACTAGGCCGTGGTGGGCAATTTAGCCAGGACATCGGGATACACCCTATGAAGGATATCCAGGGATCTTTTATGACCACAGAGGGTCAGGACCTCATTTTTTTATCTCATCTAAAGGACAGCAGCATTTTTACAGCACATTGTCCCTGTCATTGCACTGGGGGGCACTGACATCCACATTCAGACCATAGAGCAGGGGTGGTGAACTCCAGGCCTGGAGTGCTGCAGTGGCTACAGGTTTTCATTCTAACCCTTTTCCTAATCAGTGACCAGTTTTCACTGCTAATTAACTTTTTCCCCATCACTTTAATAGCCCCGTTAGAAGAGTTCAGCCCTCTGAATTGATTCCTTTCTTCATTAAATGACAGCCAAGCAGAAATGAGATGTGAAACGAGCTAACAGATGACCAGCTAAACTAGGGCTTCAAACTCCAAGTAATTTCACTCCAATCACTTTCTTAACGAGAAGCCAATTCTTGCTGTTAATTAACTCTTTCAGGGCTGATGTCGACTTTTTTCAAAATTCAGGAGAAGAGGATGGTAATCAACTGTAAACTGCAATAAAACTCACCCTTACATTTTAGTTTGACTCTCTTTGCTAGAAATAAAGTTACATAGCTTTGTTGATTTAACCTCGATTTTCTACTCGTGCGTAGCGAAGAGCAAACAACTTCTAAAATGGCACCGACATCTGGTAAGAGACCAAAGCGAATGTGCAAAGCAAAATACTCCAACAAAATTACATAAAATGTCCACGAATAGGACTCTGACTTGTCGGACTCCGTGTTTGATGCAAGCGATCTGGAGATGGGTATCAGATATGAAAGTGAGGTACCAGCATCATCTGATCGGTCCCAAGCTGATTATGGCACTGAACACTTTCGTGCAGTTGATGCACCTACAGCAGAGTTTGCCTGGGAGGACCACCACTTATGACGACAAGAGGTACAAACCATATTGCGTCACACTGCAACCGCCACCACTACCCACCTGCTGTGCGAAGACAGTCAGGCAGCTGGCCCACCGTGCATTCCTGTTGACCATCGAGGTGCCCCCATGCAGCCACTTCCGCCAGAGGCACCGAACATGCGCCAACAGCAGCCACAGCACATAGCAACAGATGTTTTATGTTGACTTATGTGTGAAACCATTTGTGAGCTTTTCAGAAAACTGAGTTTTTTGGAAAAAATATTCAGCCCTCAAAGAGTT
This sequence comes from Erpetoichthys calabaricus, assembly GCF_900747795.2. NCBI lineage: Eukaryota > Metazoa > Chordata > Cladistia > Polypteriformes > Polypteridae > Erpetoichthys > Erpetoichthys calabaricus. The sequence goes on along the minus strand of NC_041402.2, from coordinate 166,965,935 downwards.
AAACCCGTTATTTAATTCCATGGCTTGTTGCTGCTCTCATTCTGCCACAGCACACATTTCGAAACTGTTTTTCTGTTCTTTCTAAGAGTACCGTCAAAATGTTTTGGTGACCTGAGAGATCAGCTTTACCAAGACCATCACCTCTCTTTAATTTCAGATACTGTGTAATGGCCACAGGGGAGCTGGTCATGTGGTGGCTTGTTTTGTGTCTCATTATTGTTTGGCTGCTAATTAAAGAAAAAGAAACAACCATGGGGCCTGAGTCAAGTTAATTAAAAGATGTAATCAGCAGCAAAAGCCGGTAACTAATTAAGAAGATGGTAAGAATGAAAACCTGCAGCCACTGCGGCACTCGAGGCCTGGAGTTCGCCACCCCTGCCATAGAGTATGCGCACCCCATAACCCCCCCAACTGTTGACCATACGAACAGCTTCTCCAAAGGTTTCAGAGATGAATGGATGCTCTGAGTTTTGCCTTCAAATACTTTTGGATCAAGTAGGTGAGAAAGTAGTCTAACTGTGATCTTTGGACATAAGACTCTCCATATGTGTCTGTCCAAATGACAATAATGCTGTCTGCATCTCCACAAAGATAATGAAAGATCAGTCAGGGCAGTGATTTTTTGTTGCACTTTACTTTCATTAGAGTGATTACTCTTTACAGCATCTTTCCAGTATGCAGTACCATAAGCTAGAAAATGGTGATCATCCTCCGTGTTTAGGCATGGGGCCAAATATTAAAAAGGTATTTGCATTAGAAATAAATCAAAGAACTGCTGGTCTAGTCTTAATGCATCAGTAACTAAACACATTTTGAAATTTAAATTTTCTTGAGTTATCCTATGTTTATTATGTGGCTAAATTTCTCAATAAACTTGTGTAATTCAGGAATGTATAAGCCTTAAAGCAGAGTTTTAGGAACTTTGAAAAATGAATGCCTATACGGACAGAGCTCATTTGCTTAATTAGCAAACATCAAGGGCATCCTTATTTTTACATATTAAGAATTCTCACAGTACTTAAAATATAAAGTTTTATTGTTGGTATCAACACCTTTATTCAAAGAATCTAGTATTTTTTTTAATATGCTTTAGGCAAATCTACTCTAGATTTAAAATATTGTTTGTTTGCTTATTTTTTTCATGTTTCTTCATGAGAGAAGGTAAATCAAAATTTGACCTTTATTTAATGGGATAAATACAGCAGGTTGCAAGTGAATCAACCTTTGTTTAATGTAATGCCTTTCATAGCAAGCTTTATAATAATTTTTAATTAGAATAGCTATTTTACAGAACAGCAGTTATTATAGAAAACAATAGAAGATCCCATGTAGGCCTTAAAGGGACACCAAGTTACAACATTAGAAAAATTTAGTTGAGAGCAGGCCCTTCAGCCCAACAAAGCCCACCTATCCTATCTACTTAACTTAATTCCTCCAAAATAACATTAAGACAAGTTTTAAAGGTCCCTGCTGTTTGCCACACTACTTGGTAAATTATGTGTCTGTGGTTCTCTACGTGAAGAAAAAATTCCACATTTTTGTGTGGAATTTACCCTTAACAAGTTTCCAACTGTGTCCATGCATTCCTGCTGAAATCATTTCAAAGTAACAGTTGCGATCCACTGGACTACAGTATCTCCTTTCATAATTTTAAACAGTTTAATTAATCATGTCTCCCCTTAATCTTCTTTTGCTTTATCTGAAAAGGCTTCGCTCTTTTAATGTTTCCTCATAACTCATACCCTGCAGTTCTGGAATCAGCCCAGTCGCTCTTCTCTGGACCTTTTCTAGTGGTGCTATTTCCTTTTTGTAGCCTGGAGACCAAAACTGCACACAGTACTCCAGATGAGGCCTCACCAGTGCCTTATAAAGGTTGAGCAGACCTTCCTTGGACTTGTACTCCACACATCAATGTGCTATATGACCTCACTTTCTAGTAATCCATCCATCCATTTTCCAACCCGCTGAATCCAAACACAGGGTCACGGGGGTCTGCTGGAGCCAATCCCAGCCAACACAGGGCACAAGGCAGGGAACCAATCCTGGGCAGGGTGCCAACCCACCGCAGGACACACTTTCTAGTAATTCCCTTCATAATTTTAAACAGTTAAATTAATCATGTCTCCTCTTAATCTTCATTTGCTTCATCTGAAAAGGCTCTGCTCTTTTAATGTTTCCTCATAACTCATACCCTACAGTCCTAGAATCAGCCAAGTCGTTCTTCTCTGGACTTGTTCTAGTGCTTCTATGTATTATTTTGCTGCCTATAGACCAAAACTGCACACAGTACTTCAAAGCTTGTAAAGTAAAGTAAAGCCTGAGCATAACCTCCTTGGACTTGTGCTACATAACCTCAAATTCTGCTAGCCTTCTAAACGGCTTCTGAACACTCTCTGGCAGTTGATAGTGACATGTCCCACTATACTCCAAAATTCTGCTCATGAGATGTACTATCATCTTTAAGACTCCACCACTGTGCATTTAAACCCAGCATTTAACTTTGTGCATATAATATTTACATTTACTTACATTAAATTTCATCTGCCACAATCTGCCCAAGCCAGTATGCTGTCCACATCCCCATGTAATGATTCAACAGGTTCACATGGGATCACATAATAGGACAAATAAACAGCAAACTAGAAATCTTTTTTATCCCCGCCATGTTATTGACTATAACTGCTAGTAAACCACAGCTTTAAAGAAATAAAAGACATTCTATCTTTTAATAAACTGTAAGTCTAAATCTTGAAGGCATTTGTGCCAGAAGGGATTGTAAAGGAATTTTACTTCAGATTCAGAAAGGTCAAATGTCTCCAGAAAGATCCCAGAAGAATGCATTAATTATATCAAATTTAACAGCTGATAATGAAGCCCTTGAATCATTTTCTCTTACTGGCCAGAAACCCTGGAAACTGACTCCAAAACATGTCCACTTGGCAAGAATCCATACTTGCACTGAAATACTTGGACAAAAGTGATTTAAGTAGTGGGAATGCTAGCAGTAAGAAAAGCAACAGTTAAATATGACAGTGCTGCTATTCGAAAACATGAAATCAATGCTTCTCCAGAAGAATGGTTCCTTAGCTACAACACACCCTATAAGACTTCTCTGCATGGTCAAAGTGTGTGCTTTGGGGTCAGATGATTCTGACAAATGTTGAACCAGCACTGGGTTTCTTTTTGTTCTTCAGATGAAAACAGTGTTGTGTTCCTTCTGGCTTAATATAGTAGACCTGAATAGGAAGTCAGGGTTGTTTGGCCCACATAAGGCTTAGTGAATATGAATGGTCCTGTACAAGCATTGTAAAACCAAAACTTGCAGTCTGCCTGTCAGTCTCACCTAATTAACTTTTTATTATTAAAGATGGCATGTCCTGGTTGGGAAATAACTCTTGTAAAAGTTGGTGTTGAAGTGCATAAAGAGATCAGAAAGAGAGTAACATTAAATCTGACCTACATGCAAGGTGTCCCAGGAAGAAGCATTTGTTGTCCAAAAAGAGCATTAGAGCAAGACAGCAGTTTTCCATTGAACATCAAGGCAAAGACCCGGCCTTTGGAACAATGTGTTTTGGACAGATGAATCAAAGATAGTGATGCAGTAACAGTTGACATCTTTGGTGCAAACATAAGGCATCATTTCAGGGGAAGAACCTCATACCAGCTATGAAGTGTGGTGGTGGAAATGTTATGATCTGGGGTCGCACTTCAGCTTGTAATCATTGAATTAACTATAAATTCTGCATCATATTAAAGTGTGTTTGAGTAAACGGTGAGCTCATCCATCCCAAAACTTGAAGTTAAACCAGAAATTGACCTTTCAGTGCAATAATGACCCAATAAACACTAGCAAATCCACCAAGGACTGACTCAAAAAGAAGAAATGTAAAATTATAGAGTGGCTTAGAGAAAGCCCTGATTTGAATCCCAATGAAATACTGAGGGTGGGATTTGAAATGGGCAAGTACCCACAAGCATCTTGCCACTGTAGGAATTATGCATGGAGGAGTAATCAAAAGTTTATCCGACTGGATATTAGAAACAGTTATTGAAAAAGTCTACAATAAGTCATTTCTGCTAAAGGGGGCAATACCAGCTTCTGATGACAAGGGTGGACTTACATTTTCCTCAGTTGACAGTTATATCTATTGATATTTTTGTAGAGTAAATGATTAAAAAGACACATTTTCATTGTATTTTTATGAAGTGGATCACCTTTATCTGTGGGCATTGTTTGCCTGTTCAAATATGTTGAGACAGTCAACACTTTCCCTGGGGTGTACTTAATTTTTCACATAACAGTATTCATTCCATATTCAATTCATTTATGTTGGTCAATTTTTGCTTTGTGTGACAGTGTGTTTAATCAAGCCTGCAGTTTTATGTCTGTATGCTATGTAATTTGTAAAATGTGATATTTGTATTTTATCTGTAAGCTTGTTACAGTGATCTGAGCCAATACTTAGTTATGGACACTATACAGAAATAAACTGAATTAAACTTACTTTGCTTTCCGTCATCTGCAGTGAATGAAAGGCCAGTAGTTTTTTAAGTTATCCTTCATTGACCAAACAGGTTTTGCTGGCATCGGCCAACTGATTCTTGTTAAGATTATAATATAAATTAATTACAGTAAATGAAAACAAAGTACACATGATTGTATTTTTTGTTCACTCCAAGACTTTTACTATATATAGCTCAGTATATAATATTTTTGCATATAGTTTAACATAGAGAAAATGCTTGTGTGACTTTAAACCTAGAATGCTTGCCTCAGGGCTGCATGGCTTTGCATGCTCTATTTTAACATGAAAGTGTCAATATAAAGTGAAGTGGAGTTGACTGAGTACTCGGCTGTGGGTAAAAACAGCTTGGTAGAAAGAAACTTTGGGAAGAGAAAAAAAAACTCATTCTATTTCCTATAATTATTATTTAAAAGGCACTGGGATTATATTACAATTTAAAAGAGCTGGCATAAATCAAAAGTGTTACTGATTATAATCACGTAATTAGCACATTACGCTAGGCAGACCGAGGCCCATTTGTTACACGTCCTCTTTCGCTCTTTATTATTTATGGATCTATGTAATGGTGTTACACAGCGAAATGTGCTGTTCTAAACAAAGCTCTCCGATTGATGGGTGCCTTTAAGCACATTATAGTGGTTGCGCTTAACAGAGACAAACTGGGAATCCATGTACTGCTGCTCTTATTGTTGCATTTATTGAGCAAAGTGCTATTTTATGTTGTTGAACTGTGACAACTGCAAAATAAAACAAATAAAGCAAATGATTAATCATGTTTGCAGTATGCTCTTAGGCATTAAAACGCAAAATGCGAAATTTGCTTGGAGCATTTGCTATGCACGATCGTTGCTAGAAATTCCTTAGTCAGAGCTCCAAGGCCGCACAGTAAAAATTAAGACAAAATGATGTAAACACAGATAGACTGACCGATTAATTGACAAAAGTCAGTTATTGTATATGTAAATGTATATATATTTTTTTATATAGTTTAAGCATGGATTAGGCTGCAACATTATTATGTTTTAAAGTTCAGATGTTTGCCCAGTCATGTGATGTGGTCTCCATGATGGAGTTATGCTCAGCTGGGCACCTGATGTTTATGCTTTCTGTTTCTGGGTGGCACGAAGGTTAGAGCTGCTATGTTAGAGTTTCCAGTAGTAGACTGGAATCAGATGTATCATTGCATACACAACTTTCCATGCAATAGTTGGGATTTATAACAGAAAATTTGACAGGAGAACATTCGTGTTTACAGAAACTCTGACCCATCCTGTGGTGAGATGAGTTAAGGGGATGGTAAATGTTTTAAATTAGTTACCCTATATTGGTTTTATCAGTTTAACTACAGCCTGTTATAGCCCAGGTTGTTGTATGCACATGCTAGTGTGTGCCAAGGTTAATTGGTGATTGTTGGTTGTCAGTAGCACTGCAATCAGGAGGCAAGTTGAGCAAGAAGTAGAATAAAAGGGACCGAGGTTGGTGGGGATGGTTGGGTGGTTCTTTTGGAGCAGAGAAAAAGCAATTACTGGTTGGGAGAGGTAACCAAGAGGAGGACAAGGTGGGCAGCATCTGTCATGCTGATTAGTTTGTGGCGTAAGGTGAGGGTTTTGCAAGTTGCATACGCCCTCATCAGCTGAATAGCTGAAAAGCAGAACCGGCATGTAGAAGAGAAGCCACAGAAGTTGGTGGAAGGAGGAAGGTCCCTTGGCAGTGGCATTCAGAGATGGGCAAGGTGCCCTGGGAGCTATGGTGTCTTGAAGAGGAAGCAGGTAGGTCAGTGATGACTAGAAGAGGCGACAGATTGGGATGAGACAGGCTGCTTCAGGGGTAACTCCTAAAGTCCTAATGGGAACAGGGAATGAGTAAGAATGACACAAACATGGTTTACCTTCTCTATTTTGGACTTGCTGATTTTAATGTATTTATTGCATTATGTATTTGCACTTAAAACCCTTTTTATGATAAGATTTTATTGACTTAATTATTTATTAAACTATTGATTAATTGTGGGGTAGGCACTATTTGAACCTTTATAGCACTATATTTCTCCTTGTTTATAATAAATGACTATTGATGCCCAGGATACAGACAGGTAAACTTGGCTGCAGGTCCAGGGCATCACACATTTGTCAACAAAATTTCAGGGAAAATAGGAAATGATGACACCCTCGAAAAGTCTCATGCACATAATAATTAACATCACCAACCCATTATTATAATGTGCATTGACATAACAAACATATAAAACCTCATATGGGCTGAATATAATATATAGACTGTAATGTAGTAGCTTTTTTAGAGGGCCAATGCTGCGTATTTGCACAGAGGAACCTTATTAGTTTTTTATCGGCTTATGTAGGGTACCTAATGTTACTTCCCAGGATTAGAAATCAGTGCAATTACTAATTATCAATAATTGCTTTAAGTAAAATGCATGTGTGATTTACTCCTAGTGCCCAAAAAGCTATGAAGATCATGCCTGGCAATTAATTCATAGCATAATGGCTTGATACAAATAAGCTTGTTTGATGCTGCTTAGATGGTGGTGGTGGTTGAATGCATCAGGTTGAAGGCTGATCTACCTCTACCAGAAGGTCTGTAGCATCATCATTGCATGGGCTGAATTACATAACATGGCAAAGCAGAATAATCTTCATTCCCTTGCCCTTGTTAATATTGAACAAGATGACTGTGCTCACTACCCACCTACTCACCTACTGAGGTGCTTTCCCTTCCCATTAGGAGGCAGCGTGAAGAGGTGATGCATTATATTTTCTAACAAGATCTTTTAAGGATTCATATTTCTGTCTGTTCCCCTCTAATATCCCTGAGCTCCTGGCTCATTTCTTGGATGATGGGGATTGTGTTTCTTTGTGTCTACAGTACCATATCTATGAGGACACAGTCACTACTGGACACACTGATCACACATGGAGAAGCCAAGACTCTGCTGAACCAGTTACACTGTAGTCCTCCTGAGTGGCTTCTTCACCAGCAACTGTAACTGCCTCTGAACATAAAGATGTTCATGATAAAGACTGTCATTAAAAGTCTGACAACTTACACTAGCATGGTTATTTCACTTAATTGCATTTTGTAAGAGTTTTACAAGATTTCTTTGTAGCTGCAACATTAGCATCTCCGATTGCTCTGGTATAATAAGGCATCTCCAATTACAGAGGCCATTTGCAAAGCGAAGATGTGTTTTTTTCACTATCATTATGCTAGTGATGCGTGATTCGCTTCTTCAACTAATGTCATTCCATTTTTTTTGTTTTGTTTTGTTTTGTTCAGGCAGGGTGTGGCTGGTAAAGCATGTTTGCAGTTCTTGGTGACAGCAAGTAAAAGTTCTTTGTGTGCCTTTACTTTGGAGACAAGAACTTTTATCTTGCAGACATCAATGTTTCACTTTTTTGCCTCTCTTCTCTATTGTCACCATTGTCTCACCTTACAGGTGAATCTGTTCATTTTATCTGCATGAGGTTGATGAGCGTGGTCCATCTGCTTGTTTCAGGTTGGCAAATGAGTAGAGTTTGAGGCACGTCCACGTACACACATTTACGAGATGATTATGATTTATAAAAGGGATATTGTGCAAATATGTCCATATGGCAGGTTTTATAAATCTGATTAATTTTTGGCACATGAATTTTCCTGTTTTTTGGGGTACACATATTTTCACACTCATAAGTTTTTTTAATAAAAATATAATGTCAATGAATGATAACTCCAAAGAAGAGTCTCATAATAGTAAGAGAATCTGATGAGAGGGAGGCAATCCTGTACTTTGTCTGAACTTTGCTGCTTGAAGCCACTTTCATTTTATGTCTGTAATATTCAGAGTAAAATTGCTTGTTTCTCATAAGGCTGGCAAAAACAAAGAATACAGAAAGTATAAAGCAACTTGGACTTACACTTCTCACACCCACACTCACAAATCACTAGAAACTTTCTTGTTTGCCTTTAAGCAATGGCCGCCTTTTAATAGGAATGTTTTTATGGAACATACAGTACTGGGTGTCAAAAAGACTTATCACTGCTCTTAAAATGTATTTTATGATTTAGTTGTTGGTCAAAACTGAAAAGCTGAATGCTGCATGTTGGAAAAGCACTTTCTTTTTAGAATTTACCATATATGTTATTTTTAATTCAATAATAATAATAATAACAATAGATGAATTAGATGAAAGAGTTAGAAAAGAAATGGATGGATTGAGAAGAAGAAAAAGATGAAACAAAAAGTAGAATAAGGTGGAGAGCATTGTGGTACAATCAGCAGCACTGCCGCCTTACAGATCCTATAGCATGACAAATTAATATTTAGAGATATCTCCAAATACATTTCAGATGTGCTAAACTTTAATTCAGTTTTTCAAATATCCAAAACCTATTTGAAGATATCTTAAAATATTTTTCCATATTTTAGGAATTCTGCAAAACTTTTGGAGATACAGTAGCTTTAATGTATTTCAGGAAATCTCAAACACATTCAGAGACATCACAAAATGAACTTGCATGTATTATTAAGATATATAAGATATTATAAGATACCTCAAAATGAACATAACGTATTTCAAAATCACTCCATGTAAAATGTTTGTCTTTAAGCATTTCAGTCCATTGTACAATCTAACATAATGTATTTACGATGTCTTATAATAATGAGGAAGGTATTTTGAGATATCTTGAAATGCATTAGGGATGTCTTCAATTTTTCAAATATTTTGAAACAATGTCTTGTCTTAAAAATGATTTAAATGTATGTTAGCAATCTTGTATTACAACTTGAGATAAAGTGAAAAGTCCAGCAAAATGACACCTTTTATTGGCTAACTAAAAAGATTACAATATGCAAGCTTTTAGCCAATAAAAGGTGTCATTTTGCTGGACTTTTCACTACACTCATAATGGCTAACACGGTACAACACCCGTACAACTTGAGATAAAGTAAATTTTATAATATTGTAACCAGAGTTCAAAAAAGCAGTAAAGATCAATGCCTTAATGTGATTTGTGACCCTGATATACGTATGTTTAGTGTGCATACACGCGTACACTTGGTGGAGCAGTGGTAATGCTGCTGCCTCGCAGTAAGAAAACCAGGGAGGGTTCTTGTCCCAGGTCCTCACTGCGTGGAGTTTGCACATTCTCCTTGTGCCTGTATGGATTTCCTCTGGGTGCTCCGGTTTTCCTCCCACTGTCCAAAGATATACAGGTTAGGTGAACTGGCAAAGCTAAATTAACGCATATGTGGGGATGGGGGTAGGGGTGTGTGTGGACACCCTGTGATGGACTGCCTTACATTCTGTGCTAACTGGGATAGGGTCCAGCACCAGCCCCACCACCCTGGTCTGGATTAAGCAGGTTAGGAAATGACATGACACAACTATACAGTATAAGACTTGCTGAAAGTTAAAAGTTGGCAATGTGAGGGTTATGAAAAGGAACTTTAAAGATTTTTAGTGATTAGAGCAGGTGCACTATTTTAATTTGGAAGAAGCCGAAGCTTCTAAATCTATATACCTCGTATATATATATAAAAGTCAATGTATGTGTGTGTGTGTGTGTGTGTGTGTGTGCGCGTGTGTGTGTGTGCGTGTGTGTGTGTGTGTATGTATGTTCCAGCATCACTTCCGAACGGCTGGAGCAATTTTCATGAAACTTGGTACACATGTTTCTCATTGGTCGACTAAAAATACTGTAGGGTGAAATCAACCCTAACCCACCCCCTTCTGGGTAGGGTGGGGGGGTGATCTTGTGGTCTTGTACAGTGCATCCGGAAAGTATTCACAGCACATCACTTTTTCCACATTTTGTTATTTTACAGCTTTATTCCAAAATGGATTAAATTCATTTTTTTCCTCAAAATTCTACACACAACATCCCATAATGACAACATGAAAAAAGTTTACTTGAGATTTTTGCAGATTTATTAAAAATAAAAAAATTGAGAAAGCACATGTACATAAGTATTCACAGCCTTTGCCGTGAAGCTTGAAATTGAGCTCAGGTGCATCCTGTTTCCCCTGATCATCCTTGAGATGTTTCTGCAGCTTAATTGGAGTCCACCTGTGGTAAATTCAGTTGACTGGACATGATTTGGAAAGGCACACACCTGTCTATATAAGGTCCCACAGTTGACAGTTCATGTCAGAGCACAAACCAAGCATGAAGTCAAAGGAATTGTCTGTAGACCTCCGAGACAGGATTGTCTCAAGGCACAAATCTGGGGAAGGTTACAGAAAAATTTCTGCTGCTTTGAAGGTCCCAATGAGCACAGTGGCCTCCATCATCCGTAAGTGGAAGAAGTTCGAAACCACCAGGACTCTTCCTAGAGCTGGCCGGCCATCTAAACTGAGCATCAGGGGAGAAGGGCCTTAGTCAGGGAGGTGACCAAGAACCCGATGGTCACTCTGTCAGAGCTCCAGAGGTCCTCTGTGGAGAGAGGAGAACCTTCCAGAAGGACAACCATCTCTGCAGCAATCCACCAATCAGGCCTGTATGGTAGAGTGGCCAGACGGAAGCCACTCCTTAGTAAAAGGCACATGGCAGCCCATCTGGAGTTGCCAAAAGGCACCTGAAGGACTCTCAGACCATGAGAAAGAAAATTCTCTGGTCTGATGAGGCAAGATTGAACTCTTTGGTGTGAATGCCAGGCGTCACATTTGGAGGAAACCTGGCACCATCCCTACAGTGAAGCATGGAGGTGGCAGCATCATGCTGTATGGATGTTTTTCAGCGGCAGGAGCTGGGAGACTAGTCAGGATAAAGGGAAAGATGACTGCAGCAATGTACAGAGACATCCTGGATGAAAACCTGCGCCAGAGCGCTCTTGACCTCAATACTGGGTCGACGGTTCATCTTTCAGCAGGACAACGACCCTAAGCACACAGCCAAGATATCAAAGGAGTGGCTTCTGGACAACTCTGTGAATGTCCTTGAGTGGCCCAGCCAGAGCCCAGACTTGAATCCGATTGAATATCTCTGGAGAGATCTTAAAATGGCTGTGCACCGACGCTTCCCATCCAACCTGGTGGAGCTTGAGAAGTGCTGCAAAGAGGAATGGACGAAACTGGCCAAGGATAGGTGTGCCAAGCTTGTGGCATCATATTCAACAAGACTTGAGGCTGTAATTGCTGCCAAAGGTGCATCGACAAAGTATTGAGCAAAGGCTGTGAATACTTATGTACATGTGATTTCTCAGTTTTTTTATTTTTAATAAATTTGCAAAAACCTCAAGTAAACTTTTTTTGTGTTGTCATTATGGGGTGTTGTGTGTAGAATTCTGAGGAAAAAAATGAATTTAATCCATTTTTATAATAAGGCTGTAGCATAACAAAAGGTGGAAAAAGTTATGCGCTGTGAATACTTTCTGGATGCACTGTATGTATGGTATCATCCAGTTGACACTCAGAACGACCACCAGAGGGCGAACTGGAGGTGACTGCCAGCATTCTTTATGTTTGAGCACCACCGTACCCCTGTTGCACTTGATATTAAATAAAGTTGGCCAATTCTGAGCATCAACTGGATGATGCCATACATACAAGATCGCAAGACAAGCACATTAGTGAGTTTTCATTGTGTGTTAATTTATTTTTATTTTTACAGTTGTGTTTTTTTCCTCCCGGGCAATGCCGAGTATTTCAGCTAGTATTCTATAAAAACATAAAAACAGAATGTGCTAAATTGGTGGAAGAGGATCTAATCCAGGGGTGGCAAACTCCAAGCCTGGAGTGCCGCAGTGGCTACAGATTTTCATTCTAACCCTTTTCCTAATCAGTGACCAGTTTTCACTGCTAATTAACTTTTTCCCCATCACTTTGATAGCCCTGTTAGAAGAGTTCAGCCCTCTGAATTGATTCCTTTCTTCTTTAAATGACAGCCAAGCAGAAATGAGATGTGAAACGAGCTCACAAATGACCAGCTAAACTGGGGCTTCAAACTCCAATCACTTTCTTAATGAGAAGCCAATTCTTGCTGTTAATTAAACCCTTTATTTAATTCCATGGCTTGTTGCTACTCTCATTCTGCCACAGCACACATTTTGAAAACTGTTGTTTTTCTGTTGTTTCAAAAACCACCGTCAAAATGTTTTGGTGACCTGAGAGATCAACATTACCAAGACCATCACCTCTCTTTAATTTCAGATATTGTGTAATGGCCACAGGGGAGCTGGTCATGTGGTGGCTTGTTTTGTGTCTCATTATTGTTTGGCTGCTAATTAAAGAAAAAGACTTTATAATTAAAAGAAGTAATCAGCAGCAAAAACTGGTCACTAATTAGGAAGATAGTAAGAATTTAAAACTGCAGCCACTGAGGCACTCGAGGCTTGGAGTTCGCCACCCCTGCTTTAATCTGTATATACCATTGATCAGTTGGTTTAGGACAGGGGTGCCCAACTCCAGTCCTGGAGGGCCGAGTGGACTCAGGTTTTCATTCTAACCCTTTTCTTAATGAGTGACTGGTTTTTGCTGCTAATTAACTTCTTTGAATTCATTTTCTTTGACTTGCTCTTGGAGACTCAGACCCCTTAATTGTTTCTTTTTCCTTAATTAGCAGCCAAACAATAACGAGACACAAAATGAGCCAAAACAGGCCCAGCAAACTGTGACCATCATACAATATCTGAAAATAAAGAATGGTGAAGGTCTCAAGAATGCTGATCTGCTCTTAGAAAAGAGAAAATCCTTAATTTTGGAAATGTCTGCTATTGCACAATGAGAGCGGCAACAAGCCATGGAATTAAAGAACGGGTTTAATTAACGACAAGACTCCGCGCCTCATTAAGCAGCTGGTTGGAGTGAAATTGGTTGGAGTTTCAGGCCCTGACTTAGCTGACCTTCTGTTGGCTCACTCACTTCACATATCACTTCTGCGTTGGTGCCATTTAAGGAAAGAAATGAAGCAATTCAGAGGAACGATGAAGAAATTCAGGGAAACATTTCTTAAAAACCAAGTCAATTAAACTTAATTCAAAAGAAGTTAATTAGCAGCAAAAACAGGTCACTAATTAAGAAAAGGGCTAGAATGAAAACCTGCAGCCACTGCGGCCCTCCAGGACTGGAGTTGGGCACCCCTGGTTTAGGACAAAGGAGTGTCCTGAGCATATATAAGGCATGTCAGGAGCCTCAGTAAGCTAGAAGCCTCAAGAATGAAGTCATCTGATCAAATCTGTGCTAAGAGGAATGTCTCCAACTTCTCCGTAGATGGACATACAATAATCAAAGACCCCTCTGAAGAACTGTAAGATGACTGCATTATTTCATGGCTTCTCTTCAACTGTATGTATGTATTATATACTGCAATGTTAATTAGCAGTGAATGATGCATTTTAAAGCAAGTTGCTGTAAATATATTCTTTCTTTTGGGGCATATTTCTGTTCTGTTAATATCTTTGTCATGGTTACTGGGAAAGGGGTACAGTATGTAGAGGTTATAAGTATGAGCTGCAATTCTAATTGTAATTCTGTATGCGATTCCAACATATCTTAAATGAAGTAGAAACACATTTTAAGGTATCAGGAAAAGAATTCAAAATTTCTAAAAAGATCTGATACTTCAAGAAAGCTCAAAATGTATTTAAAACTTCTAGAATGCATTTCAGATATCCTCACACTGGCTTATATATAATTAAGATGGAGAATGAACAAACTCCACAGTTTGCTCATTTCTCAACAAACAATGTGAAGCTGACACCGATTATTAGACTGAACTCCACTAGGCTGCAAACAAATAAATACACAGTAAACAATTTTAAAAATCAATAAATAGCAATAATTTTAAGAATAATTAATTCCAAAAATCTCATGTTTTCTTTTTTGATCTTTATTTATAGACAGAGATTGTTACCAGCTGCTCAAATCAGGAATCAAGCATTGTATCACCCAGTAATTAATCAGGTATGTATTTTATTTGTTTAAATTATAATTTGTTTTATATCTTGTTGGGAAATAAGGCATGTTGTACTATGATACATGGTCTTTGTATTGACAAACACACAGTACTGTGAGTTTCCCTGCTATCACACTCCTAATTAGACTTCATACAAAACATGTTGCAGGCTTTCTCAGTACTGAACCCACACACTACATTTTAATTCTTTTAAGCTTTCAAGGGTAGACAATATTCTGAAGCACCAGTTCAACAGCTTAATGCTAAACAGGCATGCATTTGTAAGTGTTTTCAGTAAAGCTTCAAGTGATTAAGCACCCTATTTGTCATGTACACATTTTTCCAGTGGAAGGAAGAGATAAGTCAGTGTTATTTTCCTTTACATGCCACTATTTAAAGTAAATGAGATCCGGATGCTCTGCCTCATATGATAAGTGACATGCTGGCTGATGCTCAAAATATGTTATCATATCTTAAACGTCAGCAACATAATACTTATGGTGATGATCCAGCTATTACACTGTGAGGTCTTATCAAGGAAGGACCTCTTCCTTCATCCATTAGGTCGTCAACCAAAGTACTCATTCCAGCTTCTAAAATGAGCCTTTTTATAAAGTTTTAACTGTAGTTACAGCTAAACCTATCTGAAGGCGGAGTGGTGGCTCTGAGGCTAGGGATCTGCACTGGCAATCAGAAGGTGGCCGGTTCGAATCCCGTAAATGCCAAAAGGGACTCTGCTCTGTTGGGCCCTTAAGCAAGGCCCTTAACCTGCAATTGCTAAGCGCTTTGAGTAGTGAGAAAAGCGCTATATAAATGCAAAAAATTATTAATTATTATTATTATAAGTCTCTAAACATTCTCTCTGGGATTGGATGACCAGATGATTACCTTTCTAAATTCAGCAAAAAGTCAGTTTTTGAAAATTATTTTTGGTTAACCTGATGTTCAGGTTTTAATGGACGCCCAATGAAGATCAATCCACACCAAAATAAACCAATTATGAGTTGTCTGCCTGTAAAATCAACCACAACACTTTTTTAAAAAGTTTTTTTTTCCATTGAATGGATGGATGAATAGTTAAACTGATTATGTTTTCTATTATATTAGTGCACGTACACTAAGTGGCCCCTTGTTATATACACTAGCTGTGATACCCACCTTATGCTGAAATCTAAGTAAGTAATCGATGTAATAATAATAATAATACATTTTATTTATATAGGTCCTTTCCCATACACCTCAGCATTAACGTTTGCAGTGCGCCTTGCAATGTATATGTCTCTGTTTTATGCCATTTGTTAATGAATCCATTAAATCTATGATAAAGTCTATGATGTGCCATCTGTTGGAATGAAAAGTGCAATGAATTTTATTGCTAAAAATATTTATTATGCACCATCTTTTGGTATGACAGAGACATAGCACCCAGAAGGTCACACAGACAGACAGACAAACAAACAGACTTTTAATATTTATCCATTGTCATGACATGATCACATATGCAGACAATTCTGTTAATACAGGTGCAAACTGGTGCTAATAATTCAGAGAGAGAGAGAGAGAGACAGAGAAGTTTAAGGGGTTATAAACGTAGTAAGGTAAAGACCTTAAGACATAACAGCTTTATTGTATCTGCGACAACAAGAAAGTGTTACGGGTTATAGAGAACTAGCTGTGCTACCGATCTAAGACCTGTTGAAATCCAAGTAATCAATGAAGACCTCAGCATTAATTTTTGCAGTACATGACATTGCATTTGTCATTCCAACAGATGGTGCATCGCCAACATTTGTAGCAATTATATGCATTACTACAAATGTTGGTCATGTGCTATATGTTGGAATGAAAAATGTAAGGAATACGTATGTCTCTATTATATGCCATTTGGAATGGGATTCGTAAAAGGGCATCACAAACACTAACACAGCTATCTGTTGGAATTACAGAGACATAGTAACCAGAGAGACACTAATTCTCATATTGAGGTGGATAGGTCCTGCCACAAAAAACATAAGGCCATCAGTAATGCTATGGCCAGGAGTAGAAGGCAACAGTGTTTGCTCATGTTGTGCAAAGTAGAAATCAAGTTACTGTCAATTAACTAACAGCTAATTCCAACAGTTATGTTGATAAAAGTTTATCAGAATATACATTAATTATGAGTTGACAAAGATGGCAAATAACAATACAATAAAAAATCCACTATTGTTATCAATAAAAAAGAAGGTTTTTAAAATAGCCTAAAAGCCAATAGTACTTAACATCTTATGACGGAATAAATTCCAATTCCTGCTGATTCACACTAAGGAAAAGGCAGTGGTATGGTGAAAACACCATATCATTTATTACTTTATTATGATAACTTCAATTTGTCAGTATCCATGCTTCCATGGGGACTAGAGGTTTACATTTTTATTTCAACACTCTGGCTTTAATTTATCTCTCTGAAAGTGATTGACTGTTTTTATTTTCCTCGCAATGGAGACATTTTAACTTATTCATCCAAAGACACTGTTTTTTATGATGCATTGTGGACGCTTTAATCCTTCGCTGGGTATGACGTTAAACTGCATCCGGCCCTTCAAGCAGTCCTCCATCTTGCAGGGAAATCATGGGGGTTGGTGGCAGGATTGGTACTCCAGCCACCGTAAAACTTCTTAAAGCTCCGAGACTACAGAAAGGACTCCTTTTTGCTCTCCGTGGGAGTAGCTCTGCTGCAGCAGCCCATAGGAAGGCTGCTCGCATCATGAAGGAGATGGGGGGAAAGCCCTTGGGAGCCCCTTCCCCGGAAGAGTCGAAACCGTTGGAGAGCCAATAGGGTCGGGTCTGTCGGGGATCGGAACTGGTGTGGTGCTGAGGCGTTGCCCGCTGCACTGCAGCACTCGGGTCCCAATTTGAGATGGTCCATACGGGTAGGCGCATGGAACATCTTGTCTCTCCGGCAAGATGATCATCTTCCTCTGCTGTTGGAGGTGCTGTGTAAACTCCGCATTTCAGTGGCGGCACTCTCTGAGGGGCGCAGACCGGGGACTGGCCAGATCTCTGTAGGTGGATACACCTTTTATTGGTCTGGTCTCTCTTAATGGCTGTCATACTCGGGAGTAGCTGATGCTGTAGCGGATTGGCTTCTTCCTATGGTGTCCGATGTCACTCCGTTAAACGAGCGTATTATGAGACTCGGACTTGTCTGTTGTCTCAGTGTATGCTCCAACCACGGTGAGTGATGGCTCGGTGAGGGAGACATTTTATTCGCAGCTTCGCACGGTGGTTGATGGGTGCCCACAGGGTGACACTCCTCTGGTTATGGGTGACTTCAATGCAGCCACTGGCACTGACAGGGCTGGCTATGAGGATTGTCTCGGTCTCCATGGGTCTGGTGACCGTGGTGAAAGTGGCTCCATGTTCCTTGACTTTGAAAAAGATCTGGGGCTACGATTCGCTGGATCCTGGTTCAACGCCCAGAACCGCATCGTTGGACTTGGTACTCCAAAACTGGTGGTGCGGTGAAGGAGATTGATCACATCCTCATGGCCAGACACTGGAGGCTCTTGCAAAACTGCAGGGTCTACAGAAGTGCCCAGTTTGTGAATTCTGACCACAGACTTGTTGTTGCTACTCTTAGGATCCAGCTTAGGTCGAGTAGGTTACCACTAGGAAAATTAGCCTGGACTTGGCCAAACTCCAAGACCAAGCTGTTTCTAATGAGTTTGCACGAAGGTTGTGTGAGGAACTTTCAGATTTGGGTACGACTGCCGATCCTAATGTGATGTGGGAGACCTCCCGTGACATAACCCTGAAGGTTGCTGAGGGTTGTGCTGGTGTTACCGGTGTTCCCAGAAGGAGGTGTTTCATCTCACAGGGCACCCTGGATATCATCAAGAGGAGTAGCAGCACATGGGTCAATGGCAACTCTGGTCTGTACCCAGAACTGAGAAGGACGGCTGCGAGGGCTCTGAGGGCAGATAAAGAGGCATTTGTTAGAGGAATCTGTGAGCAAGTGACACACCATCTATGGTCATGCGACCCACGTCCTGCTTACAGAGGAGTCAAAGCATTATGCACATCTGAATGTGTTTCTCGGAGACTCGCAGTCAGGGCAGCTGATAGAATGGTCCTTACGGATGACACTGCAGTTGTGACACACTGGGCTGGCTACTTTGAGCAGTTGTTCAAAGCTGATCCTCCGGCTAGGACGGTGGATATCTCTGGGTCCACGGTTCTTGAGGCTGATCCTCCAATTAACTGTGAACCCCCCAGTCTCACTGAGATTGCACAGGTGGTGAACTAGCTGAGGGGAGGAAAGGCTGCAGGGATCTGTGGCGAACTTCTCTATGCAGGTGGTAAAGCTGTCTTCTTGGCATTGCAAGCAATCTTTGCTTCCATTTGGGAGACTGGCATCATCCCAACTGACTGGAAAATGAGACTTGTTGTAACTATCTGGAAAGGGAAGGGTGATTGCCTGGATTGTAGCAACTACAGGGGGATAACACTGCTCTTGGTGCCAGGTAAGGTTCTTGCTAGGGTCATCCTCAATAGGATCCGTGATCACTTGCTCACCTACCAGCGACCGGAACAGTCTGGTTTTCTGTCTAAGAAGTCTACCATCGACCGCATTCTAGCACTGAGGGTTCTCTTGGAGCGCAAATGTGAATATCGGCAGAGTTTCTTTGCAGCCTTTGTCGATTTTCATAAAGCGTTTGACTCAGTTGATCGAGCTGCACTGTGGGACATCTTAAGGGATCCCCTCAAGGTTGCTGGATATCATGGCCGGCCTGTACACTGGTACTGTGAATGCTATGCAAAGTGGAGGCAGAACCTCTGCGTTTTTCCCAGTTGATTCTGGGGATCGTCAGGGTTGTGTTCTTGCTCCTGCTCTGTTCAATGCTTGTATGGGCTAGGTGTTGGGCAAGGTCGTGGGGTCCAGCGGTTTTGGGGCATCTGTTGGTGAAGAAAGATTCACGGATCTTGACTTTGATGACGATACTGTGATCTTCGTGGAGTCAATGGAGGGTCTGATCGGGGTGCTCAACTGAGTGAGAAGTCTGAGTGTCTGGGCTTGTGAGTGTCCTGGATAAAAACCAAGATCCAGGCCTTTAATGACCTCTTTGGGCACAGCCATCAGCAGTGTGTCTGTTTGCGGAGAGATTGTCAACCTTGTCAAGAGGTTTACTTACCTTGGCAGTGACATCCATGTCTCTGGTGACTCTTCCTATGAAGTCAGTAGACGAATTGGGAGAGCATGGGGGGTCATGAGGTCGCTGGAAAGGGGTGTGTGGCGCTCCCAATATCTATGCAAAAGGACGAGGTCCAAGTCTTTAGAGTCCTGGTGCTTCCTGTCTTGCTATATGGTTGCGAGACATGGATGCTATCCAGTGACCTGAGATGAAGACTGGACTCCTTTGGTACTTTGTCTCTCTGGAAAATCCTTGGGTACCGTTGGTTTGACTTTGTGTCGAATGAGCAGTTGCTCTTGGAGTCCCGAATGAGGCATATTACTTGCACTGCGCGTTTCCCAGAGGGTGATCCAGCTCATAAGATCCTCATTGTTGGGGACCCAAGTGGCTGGACCAGGCCAAGGGGTCGCCCATGTAACACTTGGCTGCAGCAGATAGAGGGTCATTTCCAGAGGGTGGGACTGGACTGCATGTCTGCCTGGGGGGTTGCCAACCAGGATCCCGAGTTGATTCGTTGTGTAGTGGGTGTGGCAAAGTGCTGTACCAGTGCATGCTCCCCAACTTGACTTGACTTGTGGTTTAAAACAAACACTCTGCACTTTTTGCACCTTAAATCTTATTGGTCTTCTTACTTAGATCCATTCTCAGTCTACAATCTACTAGATGCCCCACAAAGGGACAATGCCATTGGCTGCTGGCATGGTGCATCATCAAAAATTTTCACTTTTGTGTCTTTATGTGTTAATCTATATTTTTCTATGTAGCAAACACTTTCCAAGATAGAAATACAGTAAATCACACAGTTAGTCACTTTTAACCTTTCATCTTTATATATATATAAAATCCAAAGTACGTCTGTATGTCTGTCTGCTTTTCGCGTGAGAACTACTTAATGGATTTAGATTGGGTTTTTTCTATAATTTGCTTGAACATTCCGGTTGATTTTGGAACTTCTGTCATCGCGCTAAGTATCATTGTTTGCTTGCAGGAGTGATTTATTCGTGTGAATATAAGACAGAGGCTGCGGGCTGAGGGGAGAGGGAAGCATGACGTCGGGAGTTGGGAGCCAGGCAGGGCCCTCCTCACTCACTCTCCAGCTTCTGTTCAAATCGCTCCACCTGTGGCCACGTTTTGGACCCTACCTTGCCTCCGCTTATCTAGCTAGCGAAACCTGTTTGTTTATTGATTTTTAAAGTTTGTCCTGTTTCACTACTATGCAAGCGGAACCGTGGGGGATAGATAGTTAATAATATTATCTACACAAGGTATTTTCTATTCAAACAAGGCATAGGGTGTGAGATGGACTTAACTCTTTTGTTAATCTTGAATGGTGTAGAAAGATGTGTGCATATGATCTCAGCCTTTAAAAGCCCAAGCATTTTCATATTTATTAGCATAGTGAGCTCAGGCTGTTCATATGGCAGGGCTCCCTTTGATCGGTTGAATATAAGGTCCATTGTCCAAAGTCCATTGGAACCATTGCAATGATTTTCTCAGGCTGTTATTTAAATGGAAATTCCCCAAAATTCCTCACTTAAACCAATTTAATCAAGTTTAGGGTCACACGTGGGCCATGCATATCTTAGTAACAACATTGTCAAGGCAAAAACTAGTCCTGGATGGGATGTGATTCGATCAAACGACACAATCTGACACATACCTACATTCATTACCAGGAAGCCGTACGGTGCTTCTGATCCACAGCTTTGCATTTCCTTCACAGTGGCGTCAAATAAAAAAATATCTAAAACTATATCTATCATATTTCAATAGTATCTTATAAAATAAAACAGAATTAAGTATTTTAATGTAGTCTCTTTTTACCATGTGTTGTGATGTGAGATTTTACATTTAACCTGACAAATATTTTGTATGTCTTTATTTGTAATTTAGGTAAAGCAATGTAATTTAGTGTTTATCCCCCACCCTTTACGACTGAGCCTTTTTGAATTTTACGACAGAGTTGGGAGAGGATGTGCTTTAAACCAGTTTGGCAAGTGTTTCTCTGCTAAAGTCATTTCTACCCCCACAAATAGGCTAAGGTGTACTTTAACATATGGTTTGGGGGCAGGTGTTAAGATGTTCTATTCTCCCATTGGTCTGAGGTATGGCTGTTTGGAATTGGTTTGTCTCAGAGGCCTTTAAGTACCATGATGTCCTATTGGCTGTAGGGGTTGGACAGAACATCTATAAATGTACGTGTTTAACCTCACAATCTCTCTCTTGCTAACCTGTGATGGTGTAGAAGTATCGCTCTCTCTTACTACCCAACATCTGAAAGAAGCGTCTCTCTTGCTAACCTGTGATGATGAAAACAACACAATGAAGAGCACAGTTTAGCAGCCATTTTGAACAGACATGTGGCTGAAAGCTGAGCACTAATGATGCCTTAACTAGAGATATTTAAGTAACTACAAGTCTGTGCGCCGCCTGAACTACACATCACCATTTAATCAGGTTGTATGGTTGCCAATATTCAAATGTACTTTGCATTTTGTTATTATTTATGAATATTATCAGTACAGTAATCCCTCCTCCATCGCGGGGGTTGCGTTCCAGAGCCACCCGCGAAATAAGAAAATCCGCGAAGTAGAAACCATATGGTTTATATGGTTATTTTTATATTGTCATGCTTGGGTCACAGATATGCGCAGAAACACAGGAGGTTGTAGAGAGACGGAACGTTATTCAAACACTGCAAACAAACATTTGTCTCTTTTTCAAAAGTTTAAAACTGTGCTCCATGACAAGACAGAGATGACAGTTCCGTCTCACAATTAAAAGAATGCAAACATATTTTCCTCTTCAATGGAGTGCCCGTCAGGAGCAGAGTCTGTCAGAAAGACAGAGAGTAAACCAAACAAATCAATAGGGCTGGTTTGCTTTTAAGTATGCGAAGCACCGCGGCACAAAGCTGTTGAAGGCGGCAGCTCACACCCCCTCCATCAGGAGCAGAGAAATAGAGAGAGAGAGAGAGAGAGAGAGAGACAGAGTAAAACAAAGTCAAAAATCAATACGTGCCCTTTGAGCTTTTAAGTATGCAAAGCGCCGTGCAGCATGTCCTTCAGGAAGCAGCTGCACACAGAAGGTAGAAACGTCCCTATCGTCTAGGTGTGCGAACAGCCCCCCTGCTCACACCCCCCTACGTCAGCGCAAGAGAGAGAGAGAGAGAGAGAAAGTAAGTTGGGTAGCTTCTCAGCCATCTGCCAATAGCGTCCCTTGTATGAAATCAACTGGGCAAACCAACTGAGGAAGGATGTACCAGAAATTAAAAGACCCATTGTCCGCAGAAACCCGCGAAGCAGCGAAAAATCCGCGATATATATTTATATATGCTTACATATAAAATCCGCGATGGAGTGAAGCCGCGAAAGGCGAAGCGCGATATAGCGAGGGATCACTGTAATACATTATTTTATGTGTAACTTAACTTCTGCTTGTCTTTTTACTACATCTAATTGCCTGAGGTTATAGATATAGAAGGGAAGGTGGGGAAAAGTTATATACAATAATACCTTATAAACAGTGGTAAGTCTGTGAGGTTAGGCATTCTATGGCTACATATTAATAATACAATAGTGGAAAGTAGAGCAATAGATAGTACTCTACCAAGACAAAACACCATGTCATCAGCGAGTGACAATGTGCTGTATGTTAATTGGACATGCAAGTGAGAATTTCATTGTACTTTGCACATATAACAGCACTATTACTACTACTACTGATACTACGACTACTACTATCCATTCTTTTGAAGATGAGGTACGTAAAGATGTGGCATGTGTTACACACTGACACACTTTGATATAGATAAAAAATGTTTAAAATGACTGGATAATATCTGGACATCATTGCTAATCAGGTCTGTTCCTTCTTAGGAGTGGTATATCTGTTAATGAATGTACTATTTCAAAAGGATAATAATCATCCATGCCACAAGATTAGAAAAGTCCTGGAATAGTTCCTTGAAAATGATACTGAAATCAACCCAATGCCATGGACTTCCAAAAAGCAATCTCAGTATAATCAAACACCTGTGGAATAAGATATAACGAGTTATGCATAGTGGACATCCATAGCCAGCTAATTTGTAAGGACAACAGAATGCGTTGGAGTCGATAAAGGTCAGCCTCCCTGTTTAGCAATTTCAAAACATTTTTCATTTTGTTAGAGCTGCGCTAGTCTGAGGGCAAATGTAAGGAGCAACTCACTGTTAATTAGGTGACCCCATTGTAGGCATCACTTTGTGTATGTAGCCTTGTTTTATTTACCTTAAATAATAAAAGATTCTGAGATGGGTTTGTTCTAGAACAGGACCCTTTTGGGGGCAGAAAGGCATACAATGAAGAAGGAGCAACAGAAAAGAGGACTATTTCAGGATGGTGTCTGGTTTAGGATTTCGGTTGAAAAATTGAAATAAATGATTAGAGAAACTCGCCCTGTGGTAACCCAGTTGTGCTTCTTTCCTTGACTTGGTCTAGGGTTACCTAGGACTGCATTAGATAGACAGATAGATAGATAGATAGATAGATAGATAGATAGATAGATAGATAGATAGATAGATAGATAGATAGATAGATAGATAGATAGATAGATAGATAGATAGATAGATAGATAGATAGATAGATAGATAGATAGATAGATAGATAGATAGATAGATAGATAGATAGATAGATAGATAGATATAGTGTGACAAATAGAGGCACTGTCGACCCCTTGAACCCTCAGACCAGACATCAGACACCAGAGAAAAGTCCAAAATGAATATTTATTATAATAATAAAGTGCACAAAGCACCCTCCTCTACACAATACTCATACAATAATAATAAACTACAATAATTAACAATCCTCCACACTCCCAGACACTTAGCCACCCTACCACCCAGCTCAGCTCACCGTCTGGGATTTCCCACAATCCTTTTATAGTCCTTGACCCGGAAGTGTTTCGCCCTCTCTGTCCATGTGACCTGGAACACTTCCAGGTCAGATAAAAATCCTTCTTTCTTCACTCCAGAAGCACATCGTTCCCCTTGTCCATGTAACTCGGACATACTTCCGGGGCGTAAGGCAAATAGTCTTTATTCCTCCCTGCAGCACCTTCTAGCGGGCCCCAAGGTATCCAACAGGGCTGGGGATAAAAAATACATTGTCCAGGATTCCCTGCTGGCATTCGGGGCACCTCCATGCTGCAGGGAGGGCTATACCTGACGGCCTGGGGGTATTGGCCAGGATGAAAGGCCGGCCACATATCACAGTACCCTCCTCCCATTGAAAAACCATGGTTTTGAGCATCCAGCCCCGTGAGGGATGTCTTCCTCCAGGAGGATCCGTAAGTCGGGCCTCAGCAAGGTTGTCTAGCCTCCCCAGAGAACCTTGGGGGAATGTTATAACGGGAATCCCTCTGATCCCTTCTCCTCCAAGGACAACTTCACCATACATGGCCCGGCTGACGACAGTTAAAGCAGATCCGCCTTCCTCCTGGTAGCCTTCCTCTGCGAGACTGGAAACACCTTGGAACATCTGGCTCCACCCTTTTCTCCACTGAGGAGGATTTATTGGTCGCCTCTATGCTCTCAGTCCTCTTTTCTATTTTGTTAGGAGACCCAAGTTTCTTTTATGGGATCTCCTTCTTAATCTGGGGGTTGTGCACAGTTTGGGTCTCTCTATTAGTTAAAGAGAACCCTTTCACTGTCTGAATCCCCTTTGATTCTTTATTGAAAGGAGGCGGCGTCTTCAGCACCGTGTCGCTCCGGGAGACAGCACTGTCTAGCTGCTCCGGGTCGATCGGTGCTTCCTCCGCCCCTTCTGTCATTAACCCACACTCTCTTGTAGGGCATGCAGTGATTTGGCACCCGCTACTTATTAAACACGGGCCCGGATCACACTGTGTCCCTGTATGCTGTACGGTACTGATATGACTCACCTGTACCGACAAATCATATAAGGCGGGCGCTCTTGACCTAAACGCTGCAGGTACTCATTCACCCGTTTCAACAGCGCTTCGGCCATCGCTCCCAGATCTTCGATTACCTTCTTTATTGCCGTCATCTTCTGCAAAATACTCCGCATGGGCTCAATTAATTTCTCAAGTTCCCGCACGTCTAAATAGTTATTTATTTCAACCGGAGGCAAGTTTACTTCCTTATTCTCCTTACCTGCTGGCCAGGAGCCAATGAGCACGTCCGCTGTCGGCACATGCTCTGACAGGCTTCGCGGAGGCTTCTGGGATTTGGAGTTCGTATTGTCTGAGGACCGGGTTGCCTTCTTCGGCGGACTGCGGTCTGTCTTTATTAATTTGTCGGCAGATTGATCAGCTATTTCCCGGCCCTCCTTACTTTCTTGCAGGGTGAGTGGTGCTTCGCTCATCTCCCCCTTCCCTTTCGGAAAACCCGAGTCCATCTTTTCGCAGACGAAGGCGCAAACAGCGGGACGTGGACCTCCTCCTTCCCAGAATGCTTCGGGTTGGGTCACATGTCCCTCGCCGGCAGCCAACATGCGGAAGTCTGTAGTCCCTCTCTCCGGCTCAAACAAGAGCGTACCACCTTCTGTAGGAGCTTTTCCTGCATCTCGCAGAGCGTCTGGATGATGATTTCTGAGGTATGTGCAAGGTACAAAGTGTGTTATTTTAAAAATATCCACTCTTTCCCCGGCACATACCTCGTTGCATTCTTCCTCCGTAGGCTTCTCCCGATCCGTGTGGCCGCTCCTACGCTCATCCTGAGCATCGGCCCTGATGAGCGTGGACCCTGCGCTGGCGTTGTTGCCCTGCGTTGCCTTCTTCCCCATGACGGACTTGAAAAGGTGATGTTTTGGTGATTTACTGCGTATTCTGACGCTGCCTTCTCGGGGTATTCTGTCCACAGTAAAATATTTTAAATTCAGGTCCACTGCCAGAGAATCCTGCCGACTACGCCAACTGTGACAAATAGAGGCACTGTCGACCCCTTGAACCCTCAGACCAGACGTCCGACACCAGAGAAAAGTCCAAAATGAATATTTAATATAATAATAAAGTGCACAAAGCACCCTCCTCTCCACAATACTCATACAATAATAATAAACTACAACAATTAACAATCCTCCACACTCCCAGACACTTAGCCACCCTACCACCCAGCTCAGCTTGCCATCTGGGATTTCCCACAATCCTTCTATAGTCCTTGACCCGGAAGTGTTTCACCCTCTCTGTCCATGTGACCTGGAACACCTCCGGGTCAGATAAAAACCCTTCTTTCTTCACCCCGGAAGCACATCATTCCCCTTGTCCATGTGACTCGGACATACTTCCGGGGCGTAAGGCTAATAGTCTTTATTCCTCCCTGCAGCGCCTTCTAGCGGGCCCCAAGGTATTCAACAGGGCTGGGGATAAAAACTACATTGTCCAGGATTCCCTGCTGGCATTCGAGGCACCTCCATGCTGCAGGGAGGGCTCCACCTGGGGGTATTGGCCAGGATGAAAGGCCGGCCACATATCACAATAGATAGATAGATAGATAGATAGATAGATAGATAGATAGATAGATAGCATCATCAAGAAAATCTGCAAGTTCTAAATAGCAATAATAAATTAATATTTGAGAAAATCCATCTGGAGGTAGTGGTCCGTTTCCCACATTGCAAGTAAACTCCACAAAAACAGAAATTTAAATTTATACAACTCAAAAATCATTCAAAGTTAACAAAAGGCTCTATACATTATTCTGGGGTTAGGGAGCTTCTGAATCAAGGCCCCTTTATCTTCCTTACAAACAAATAAAGTCAAAGTTGAATATAGTATTTAAAATATGCATTCTGTCTATAATAGCTTTTTAATACAAAAAACACAAGGTGGGAAATGTTTGAATGGATTGCACAAAACAACATTTGACTGCAACCAGTTCAGACCTTAGTCATTCCATTGGGCCCATTTATCAGGTCAGAAGGTTTGCAGATTTGCCATGCCTCACACACAATATAACTCTCCCAACTCTCTTATTCTTTCTGTCTCTGGATAAGAAGCCTTTCAAAACCACCTTGGGGGTCACTTTCTGGCCAATTATCTACTTCTGAGATCATGAAACACCATCTAGAAGTCCTGGAATGGTCCAGCCAGAGCTCCATCTGTTATTCCAGGAGTCTCTGTACACTTGGGGTCCAATTCACTCTTAAATGTCTAGATACCCTTGATATCCTTTATGATATCTGACCAGGTCTCAAGTGTTTGGTGTTAAGCACTTTGCTGCAATTTAACGGTCTGATGAAATTTTCTTTGCTTTCCCATGACCCTTAACTTCATCCAGTGCCCTTGCTTTAACTACGTCCTGGGCACCATTGACACAAGTAGGGCATTCTGACATCTGGTGGTTCCTGTTATTACACAATGGTATCATCGTGGGTTCTCCTTTTAAAATATTTATCTGGCTGCATTCCATTGACCTAATTGTTTCATCCATGGCAGCCCAGTGCATGCCAGGCGACCTGTTAACCAGCAGAGAATGGTGTGGTCTACCAGAATAAACTCCAATGAGATGAAAACAAATTAATACAACCAATGTCAAAAATAAACAAAAAAGGCCTTACACCTTTTCATATTCTTCTGATATTTCTTTACTCTTTTCATAATGAAGATTTGTCAATGTTTAATTAATCTGGAAAAGTCTTACCCTAGCAGTATGATCAGAGTTCTGCATTTAAAAATATTTCCAGAATGCTCTCAGGGACAGGCAGGTGCACAATGGCGAAATCTCAAATTTTGTACATGAATGAGGAGCACACTGAGCTGTGAATAACTGCTGCTTCAGCCAACCCACAAGTTTTATCTTTATCTGTAATTTACAAGTGCCCTGAAATAATGTGAGCATGTCTCTCTATCTTGGAATCATCAGAAGTGCTGGCCACATCCTCTGGGTTTACTGCAGGTCAGTCTAGTGGCTTTCTGTCTCATCTGAATGGGCATCAATGCTCTACCAGCTTGCCTGAGATTTGCTTTAGCAGTTTAGGAAAGTATGCATTTCATTTAGTCCTAGGGTTTTAAGGTTAAACAAACTATTTCACAGTCAGATTCTTTGAGAAAGACAAATTTTAAAGCGTTGGAGAGACTGAAGCAGGTCAATCATTTGCACTGCATACAGACGAGTTGTCTCCCAAACCAAATTTTTAGCAGTGCATTTAGATTTCTGTAGGGAAGCATTAGTCAATATGAATTTCCAATATAAAATCACATGAACTATTTTAATAAAGCACTCATGTCAAAAGAATTTAAATTAAATGCACTGAAGCAGTACTGATGCACTAATCAATCAAGTGCTAGACTGGAGAGATTGCTTGTAACAATAAGACAGTGCCACTGTAAGTCAACATCACAAACTAGCAGCAACAAAACAGACCTTTTGCAAAACCAGGGTTAACTAAAAAACAGCATCAAACCAAGGCCATCAAAACAAAAAGTCAAACAGACAATAAATGCATTAAGGATTTTAAACGCCGCAATAGATGCCACAGGTATAAAATATCAGATGCCAGTAAATATGTTAATCACACTCCCAACACCAGACTAGAGCTTCACCAAAGCAGGCGACATGTATATATGCATGATAAGCAACATCAACACTGCAGTGGGTACAGGAAATACTGTTAAGAAAACAGACTACCATGGCCCACCAGTGAACGCTTGGCTTAAGAAATGAACTGGGTCAGAAATAAACTAGGAGTACTCAGATATCAATAAATTAAGATTGGCATGACTGTTAGAATGGGTGATCTGAAAATTAAGCAATAACAGGAACACCGAGTTCAGGATATCAGTTAAAACCACAAAAAATAGTTCCAGTTTTAGGTGCTGCACAAATAACTGAAACTTTTGAACGAAGCTGTTATATTGCTGAAGTATTATGTGCTGAAATAATGAACTGATTATTATTATGTAGAAATACATTTTTAGATAATAGAAAATGTGATAACTGTTAGCGAGAACTGAATAAGAAATATTAGTAATGTAAAGAATTGTTCACCTTAATTATGAGTATATCTGTAATGGGCTATCAGACTTAATAGAACAAAATTATCTAGTTTTAAACAAAGGAATATACTGTTTTCTTAGATTTTTGTATTTTTTTCCTGCTTTTTTTTCTAGTTTGACTTTGAAGAATTTTCTTGTATAACAGCTTCATTGTATGCAATATTATGTTCTTGAAAAGAAATTAATAAAACATAAAAAGAAAATATTACATCACTTCAGAAAGGAAAGTCCTGTGTAAGGCAAAAGTTAATTAGGAAGTAAGAGTTTCTGTGCACTTGTGCCCAGACTTACTAAATAAAATCCCAAAGAGATTTAAAAAGCTAGAGATCATCATGAAGATACAGAAGAAGGTCTGAATCTTTATCATTGCTGCTCAGTTACTGCACTGTAAGAATTATTTTCTTTATTACTTATACTTTAACTGTATTATAGAAGCTAATAGTTGAGGCAGGCGACAAGCTAAAGTATTATTCTGGATATTGTTGGAATTTAATCTATTATGACAGTATTTAATGTTGTGCTTTAGTAAATAAGATAAACTCTTTTGATACGGATTTGGCCTAGACTCTTACATTTTACTGCTCTCATATGTTGAAGTGGGGGGTGTCAACCTCGGAGTTTTATTGAAGGATAGATAGAGCTCATGAACACGAAATGTTACAATACACAACATAGGCATTAACCTCCATCAAATACACGCAAGAATTACAAAAAAAGAAGAAAACTCATTGGTCACTGGATTAATGTGCATATTTCTTATGGTCTAGAAAATGTTTCTCTAAATCAACAATTGCATGGAGGTACTATTATTTTCCTGTAAAGTATTTATTGAGCAATCACATTTTCACATACAATCATCCTCATACAGCTATTATTATTATTTTCTGTATTATTTTTCAAAAGGTTCATTTGAATCCCCCTGTATCCATCCATCCATTTTCCAACCCGCTGAATCCGAACACAGGATCACGGGCGTCTGCTGGAGCCAATCCCAGCCAACACAGGGCACAAGGCAGGGAACCAATCCTGGGCAGGGTGCCAACCCACCGCAGGACACACACAAACACGCACACACTAGGGCCAATTTAGAATCGGCAATCCACCTAACCTGCATGCCTTTGGACTGTGGGAGGAAACCGGAGAGCCCGGAGGAAACCCACGCAGACACGGGGAGAACATGCAAATTCCACGCAGGGCGGACCCATATAGCGAACCCAGGTTCCCAGGTCTCCCAACTGCGAGGCAGCAGCACTACCCACTGCGCCACCGTGATCCCCCTGTATAATTGACTAATTTTTAATACACTTTTACCACAAAAGAGGTTTGATCATACTATATGGCTTTGAGTTTGTGACTTTAATATAGAAAATTCTAAAATCAACTCTTCAACTGCCATTTGAATAGATATATATATATATATATATATATATATACACACACACAACCACACACCCACACACACACACTCACTTATATAGATGTTTTTTCCCACACCAAATATTGTCCTTTTTTCTTCTATTATTCATATCCTCTAATTAAGCAGATTTGAAATGTGTGATATTTAGATATTCCAGTATATAAGTACAATGTCATAACCTTATGAACAGCTTTATAAAAATATCTTCCTTCAAAATGCAAATCCAGAAAGAAAACAAGAACACTTTCATTTTTATATAACATCTGTCTTCATTATAAACATTATTCATACATATTTGTTTTTTTTTCACATCACAAAGAGATAGCATTTTGGGTTAGCAGTTGACACTGCTGCATCCGTGGTCCATTGGTCCTTTTCAGTGTAGGGTTTGCATGTTCTCCTGCTGTCTGCATAAGTTGTTCTCAAGTTTATTTACTCCCACACACATATTTAACTTATCAGTAGCACTAAATTGTCCATCCAATAATAATAATAATGAAAATAATATTTAAATTATATAGTACCTTATACATGCTCAAGGTGCTTCACAGAGTGTCAGAAAGAAACAGCAGGTATATGTAACATTGGATACAAAAGTTTCCTGAATGGAACACTAAAACAGACAGATACAGGATAGACAAAGCATTAAATAGAATAAAAGACAATAAACAAGAGTAAAATACTAAATTGAATACTAAAAGAAAAGCCTAGCAGATAAAATGATTTGTGATATAACACATACAGAAAGTATACTGAGCATCTGAACAGAGAGGAAAACTCAAAGAGGTGGCAGAATGTCAGGTTAAGTTAAAAGCCTTCCTGAACAGATGAGTTTTAAGTTGTTTTTACAAAGAATGAATGGCGTCAGATGATCTAATTAATTTAGGGAGGCCATTCCAAAGTCTAGGCGCTATACAACTAAAGGCTCTGTCGCCCACAGAGTGTAGGTTAGTATGGGGCACAGCAAGATTACGAGAATCACAGGACCTTAGTGTGCAAATAGGAGCAGAGTGATGGAGAAGGTCACTGATGTAGTCTGTTTCAAGACCATTTAAAGTTTTGTAGGTTAATAATAGAATTTTAGATTCAATCCTGTAAGGCACAGGGAGTCAGTGGAGGTGAAGCAGGATGGGTGTTAATGTACTCATTGTTGCTGGTTTGTGCTAGGACTCTTGCAGCAGAGTTTTGAATCAATTGGAACTGTGATATAAGGTTAGAAGTAACACCTGCCAGTAGGGAGTTACAATAATCAATGTGGGATTTGATGGACAAGTGATGGACAGATTTCTCAGCATTAGAAAAGGAGAGGAATGAGTGAACATGAAATATGTTGTGGAAGTGAAAATAAGAAAGTTTCTTAATGCGGTTTATGTAGGTGGAATAAGAAAGAGAGGAATCAAAACTGACCCCAAGATTCCTTGCATCAGAAGGAGGTCTGGTGACATCACTGTCAAGAGTGACTGAGAAGGAGCTCGTTTTTTCTAAAGTTGAGCTTTAGTGCCAATTTGCAGGAGTTCAGTTTGTTGTAATTTAATTTGAAAGAGCTCTGCTCCATCCAGGTTTTAAGTTGTGAGTTGAGAAAGCCCTGATGAAGTTTCACTTTTAACATTGAAATAGAGTTGAGCATCATCTGCATAAAAATGATAACTCAGTCCATAGCTACAAATGATATGGCTGAGGAGAAGAATATAGATACAGAAGAGCAGAGGGCCAAGGAAAGAGCCCTGAGGAATCCCTTTCGCGACAGACGCTGAGCTGGATCTGCTGTTGCCGAGACTATCAAACTCTGGCTTGTCACTGCAGGGCAGTGCCAGAGATACCCAGCATGTTCTCCATTCAGTAGAATGTCATGTCTGACAGTGTTGAATGCTGCACTAAGATCTAACAAAATTAATTTGCTGGTTTGTCCAGACTCTGTCGCCATAAGCTAATCATTAGTTACCCGAAGCAGAGACAGTTTCACAGCTGTGCTGTGCCCAGAAACCAAACTGAAAGGGTTCCACCAAATTATTACAAGTTAAGTAATTGGTGAGTTGGGAGGCTACAACACACTCAAGAACATTTGACAGAAAAGGTGAGAAACAGGCCGAAAATTGTTAAGATTGTCAGCATCAAGACCAGACTTTTTTAACATTGAGGTTACAGAAGAGATTTTAAAAGTGGCTGGCACAACGCCAGTGTAAAGGTATGATTTATTATTGTCGTAACAGTCAGGATTATGGCATGAAGGCAGGATTTAAGAAGTGTGGTGGAGATGAGGTCCAGTGCACAAGTAGTTGGTCTCATCTTACAAAGCTGGTCGCTAACAAATGAAGATGTGAATGGTGAAAATTTAGAAAAAAGCTGGATGGAGTGGAAAGACAGGGAAATATGGAAATGGATGATGGATTTTTGTTAGTTAAATTATTTAGATCTTTAATTTTATTGCAGAAAAAGTGGAGGAGGTACTTGAGCTAGATGCAGCTTGAAGTAGTTTATTAACTACAGGAAACAAACCCCATCCTTGAGTTATCATGGCCACTTTCTGTTATTCTGCCATAATGTGTGTTCTGGGCTGCAGTTAGTACATCCATGTAAGCCCTTTGATGGTCAGAGAAAGCATGGATATGTACAGTGAGCCCAGTCTTACGTGACATTCTCTCAAGGCATCGGCCAGCTGCTTTCATTGACCGTAACTCTGAATTGTACCATGGAGCTGAGTGCTTAAAGGAAACCTCCATATGCTCTAAAGGAGCATATGTTCCTGCTTTGCATCAATAGCTGCCAAGATAGACTATAGCTTGCTTTAAACATTATACAGTATCTGGGTTACGTAGGTTGAAATATGTGGATGGATGAATGTTTTAGCATGCTCTGATTTGGTTGAAGCACCTGAAATTGCCATGATAAGCCCTACCTTTCTCTATCACTTTATTTGAATAACTTTCATTTAGAAAATAAATGAATTAATTAATCAATTGATTAACCAAATAATCTAATAATGAGATTTGAAATTACACCATGAAAATACCTGTATAATATTGATTGTGATTGTCTTTTGAAAAATTATAACATTTTAGATTTGGGCTGTCTTATGTCTTTGATTCCTGTCTTATGATTACTTTTGCCAAAATAGTGTCTGAACCCTCATGATCCTGATTCATCATTGGTTCATTAATGAAAGGATGGAAGTGTTTTCCATCCATCCATCCATTTTCCAACCCGCTGAATCCGAACACAGGGTCACGGGGGTCTGCTGGAGCCAATCCCAGCCAACACAGGGCACAAGGCAGGAACCAATCCCGGGCAGGGTGCCAACCCACCGCAGGACACACACAAACACATCCACACACCAAGCATACACTAGGGCCAATTTAGAATCGCCAATCCACCTAACCAGCATGTCTTTGGACTGTGGGAGGAAACCGGAGCGCCCGGAGGAAACCCACGCAGACACGGGGAGAACATGCAAACTCCACGCAGGGAGGGCCCGGGAAGCGAACCCGGGTCCCCAGGTCTCTCAACTGCGAGGCAGCAGCGCTACCCACTGTGCCACCGTACCGCCCGGAAGTGTTTTTGTTACTAAAATACAGCTAGGTGACAAGGCTTGTTCAGGGTCTCTCTGCAAGTTAATGCTCTAACCAGCTTTGTCTACTGCCTTCAAGCACACAATGGATTTTGCATTTCTAGCAGGCACAAGTGAATTATGGTTATTTAATAAGTCATCTTCCTATATAAACTCCAGTTGAAGGAACTTTACATTTAGGGCTATCAACTAAATTTTAAAAGATTTTGAACACAGATGCCTTGAAAGAAAGAAAGAAAGAAAGAAAGAAAGAAAGAAAGAAAGAAAGAAAGAAAGAAAGAAAGAAAGAAAGAAAGTCTACTCTTTCTTTCTTTCTTTCTATGTTGATATTTCCTTACAGATCATTTATTATTTATATTTTGTTCAGCTAGTTTGTTAAATATTTTCAATAGTTTCACAGGAGACACCTGTGAACTAAGAATTTTAGGTAGCTTTAATATTACTGAACATTTTTTGTTTAACTGACAGTTTGTAATTTTGTGGCTGCTCAGTACACATTAATGCTAATCATACGGATCTCCAAGAACCAGCACTTTGTAGAGACGTCTTGCCGTGAATGCATCAATGTAAAATGAAGAAGATCTAACAGACTGACTGATGAATTGGCTTATTGAACGATGACTTGTTTAAAGTGCTACTGACGGAGACGCTGAAGAGCCGGGTGTCCAGGGTGCAGATGTCACCTCCTGTCTTCAGTGTAGCATATTTCCGAACAAAGGAAGTGATTTTTAGACTGCTCATAAGCTGCTATTGCCTCCATTTGTCATTTGCTTTTAATGCTAT
Source organism: Erpetoichthys calabaricus (assembly GCF_900747795.2). Taxonomy (NCBI): domain Eukaryota; kingdom Metazoa; phylum Chordata; class Cladistia; order Polypteriformes; family Polypteridae; genus Erpetoichthys; species Erpetoichthys calabaricus. The sequence continues at coordinate 166,930,577 of NC_041402.2, read as the reverse complement.
TTGAGTGTATTTGGAAAGTGGGCTGAGCAAATTACAGCCATGTGTCACACAGTAGTGTCACTGGCTGCTCCACTGCATGCACCATTTCTAAGTGGTTATAAAGCCCTGACAGTGTGCTAAAAAGGCAGTGGTTTCTTTGTCTCTCTCCTAGCATGGTGAGTGGTGTAGGAAGATAACTTTTATTGGAAGGTTATCTTTCTTGCTCTAACTCTTGCTCTTCTAATATATAGTCCAGGGAGGTTATGCTCAAGCTTTATAACATACTGGTGATGCCTCACCAGGAGTACTGGCTACAAAATAGCAGCACTAGAAAAAGTGCAGAGAAGGGTGACCAGGCTGATGCCAGAACTACAAGGGATGAATTTTGAGGGGAAAATTTAAAGAGCTGAGCCTTTTCAGTTTAACCAAAGGAAGATTAAGTGCTGACATAATTGAAATGTTTTTTATTTTCCCTCTGTATGTAAAGCGACCTTGGGTTTGTGAAAGGCGCTCTATAAATGCAACTTATTATTATTATTATTATTATTATTATTTAAAATTATGGACAGAATTAGTCCAGTGGATCGAGACTGTTATTTTAAAATGAATTCATCAGGAATACAGGGACATAGTTGGAAACTTGTTAAGGGTAAATTTTGCACAAACATTAGGAAGTTTTTCTTTACAAATAGAACTACAGACACTTGGAATAAGTGACCAAGTAGTGGTAGACAGGAGGACTTTAGGGACCTTGAAAACTAAACTTGATGTATTTTTTAGAAGAATTAATTGGATAGGACTTGCAAGCTCTGTTAGGCTGAATGTCCTGTTCTTGTCTAGATTTTTCTGATGTTCTAACATATATATTCTGTATGTATATAAACTATTTATTTTTCTATTTTTCTTTCTTCCCATGAAGGGAAAGGAGTTAAAGGGGTAAACCCAGGCAGATTTTGGTGACATACAAGTATGTCACTTTGCATTTTGTAACCAAGGTGGATCAGTTGTTCCACTTTACAATTTTTTGGTCTAAAGTGGGAATATTAAAGAACTACAGTACATATCATTATAACATTCATTAAAAAAAGCCATATAATGATATAAGATTATACTACTAACTTCCCCTATCTGGAAATATCAGTGGGCTGCACCCAACATTTTGGCCAAAAATAATGCAAGAACTTTAAATAGTAAGGATTTTTGCTCATAATTAAAAGTTATTAATTTGTATGGTTTTACTTAATAAATATCGCAAATCATAAAAATGCAGTTTGAAACCAGCTGTATTATTCTTGGGTCTTCCCTGTGTGCAGAGAGCTTTGAGTAGTGAGAAAAGCGCTATATAAATGTAAAAAATTATTATTATTCTTTTCATTGCATTGAAGTGGTACACTGACTCTCAAGGGTTTATGGGTCATTATGCCATGTAGGTATAGCCTAACATTTGGGATATTTATGCTGTGTTCAAATGCTACTGAGCAAATTTGAGTTTTAGAGTTGGGAATTTCATGTGAATACCCAACAAACTCAGACAATCTGGAGAAAATAAAACTACACAAATTCTCAGGGCTGAGACATAACACTGAAAAAAAATATAAAAATAAGTTTAATTGCTTTTTTTTAACAGACCAAGTAACAAATCAAGAGAGACTTCACACAGTCTGACTGGAAATTTACATAAACACACTAAAACTGGAAGGTAAAATGTCACAACACAGAGTTGAAAATTCTCTGACAGCATGTGAACATAGCATTGATCTAACTAGTTCCTGACACTAAAATCTCCTGACAACTAAAATTTAAAAGAAGAAGATAATACGATTGCAATATCTAGAACTCATAAGAGTTTACTTCATTTGTTTGACCATAGAACATCAATCTTGGGCACCTGCCTGCAATAAATTAGCTTCTTAAGAGCATATCAAAACAGCACAGTGAAGAAAAATGGGAAGGTCTGATGAGACCTGGTCATAGAAAACGCTAAAGTGAGTAATGGTCACTCCCTTTGACTATAATGATTTGTCAGTGAGGAAAATACATGCCAGTGTCACTTATTAATTTAGAAAATTCTTCTGGCCAGGACTGATGTTACTGCTACCAGGTTTTTTTTGAGCAAAGGGTAAGATCTTTGAAGGGCACTAGCCCAGACTTTTGATTCGTGCCTAATAGTTACACTGCATGACTACAAATGCTTTCATCCAGTCAAGAAGAGTATCTAAATTACTTTGTATACAATCAGATGTTCACATATTTTGGCTAACGTATTGTTAAATAAATCATTTCCTGAAATTTCTGTCATGAACAGTTGGGAAGCTTATTGCAATGAAATTGAGTATTTTAAACTGAAAATCAGCCCCTCCCTTTATCCATCGCTCATTAAGCCACAACACCATTTCTAGGTTCTCCAACTACACCATTGAACTGATCTTCTGCATGTTGAAGCGCCTCAGATATGCACAGATGTGAGGCATATTTTCCATCTGATCAGTGCCTGATCCAGCATTTTTGGTACCCTAGGAACAACCATAAATGGTGCTTACAAACGATATATATATTTTGAAGTTTTGAGGATATTTTAATATGTATATATTACAATGATCCCGGATCCTCCCTGCGTGAGTTTGCATGTTCTCCCCGTGTCTGCGTGGGTTTCCTCCGGGTACTCCAGTTTCCTCCCACAATCCAAAGACATGCAGGTTAGGTGCATTGGCGATCCTAAATTGTCCCTAGTGTGTGCTTGGTGTGTGGGTGTGTGTGCCCTACGGTGGGCTGGCGTCCTGCCCAGGGTTTGTTCCTGCCTTACGCCCTGTGTTGCCTGGGATTGGCTCCAGCAGACCCCCGTGACCCTGTGTTAGGAAATAGCAGGTTGGATAATGGATGGATGGACAGATATTACAATGAGGAGGATGATTTGTCCCCCCTTATAGGTTTGCCATGCTGATAAATATTTATTATTGCAGGCAAGAGTGGGGTTGTGTTCCCATTTGGTGTTGTATTGAGTCAGAGTATTTCGATGCTTGGCCAATCCTTTGGCACCCTAGGCAAACACCTCTTTCACCTAAATGGTACAGTTGGCCCTGCATCTCATAATGCTTGGATTGCCTTATGTTTTAGGCTACTCCATTTTGCCATTGTGCTCTTCAGAGCTTCACAGTATTACTGAGCGACTTTTGTGAAAATAAAACTTTTTAATGTTTATAAAGTTTCTGTGTTTGCTCATTTATGTAGCAGGGGTTTGGCAGTATAGCCCCCTCTAGTGGACATTTTTTGAAAGTATTTTTTGAGACTTTGTGCTTTGGGAGTCCCAGTTGTAACAGTTGAAATGACATGAAAGTCCATGCTAGGCAGTTAATTAGCTAATACTTGGGGGTGAGCCATCAGTTTGAAAAGTTAGTTCTCATTTGAGTGAACTCCCTAGCCGTTAATGAGAGGATTTTTGAGGAATGGTTTATTAAACAATCTTTTAGCTAAGATACAACTGTTTTGGATGTTGTGAGCATAAATATGGACGTTTTGATGTTGTTACCTATTTCTTCAGCATTAGCCTCCATAGAAGCCTGTTGTGTCAGGAACTTTGTTATTTCTGTCTGAGCTGTATTCTAACTACATTTCTATATAATATGTGTGACAAACCAGTTATGAAAACTTGTATGAGTCAGGAACTGGAGTGAAAATTGGCAGCAAAAACATTAACAACCTAAGATTCTCAACTCAGCAGAAAATAAGGAAAATATAAAACAACTGATCCTCAAAGTTAAAGGTGAAAAGACAGAATTGGAATTCAACACCAAGGAAACAAAAATTATAACAAAAGCTGGAAATGCAGAAGCTGTGGCAAAAATCAATAGCGAAGAAATCAAACTTCTTTTTTCTGGGGTCAAAAATCAACTGCACTGGAGAATCCAGCTCCGAAATTAAAAGAAGAATACCATTAAGTTGAAGTGCAATGATCAGCATTGATGAAATCTGGAAAAACTAAGACATCAGCCTCACAATTAAGTGCAGAATAGTCCATGTTATTGTGTTCCCCAAAACAACATTCAAGTGCAAAAGCCAGATGATGAAGAAAGCAGAGAGAAGAAAAATGGATTCATTCATATTATGTAGAGTCACAAACAGTTAATCCAAGAACATCACTGGAAGCTAAAATTGCCAGACTGAGACTGACCAGTTTTAGTCATGTAATGCAATCCAGTTCTTTGAAAAATGCAGTAATTCTAGCTATGGTCATTGGAACAAGGAAAAAGGCCAGCAACAAAAACACTTGATTGACACCATCAAGACTGACACTGGAATGAATATTAAAGATCTGGAAGAAGCCATAAAAGATCGGAAAGGTTGGAAGGAGCTGGTGCATAAAAACACTGAAAGTTGCCCACAACTGAATGTCAAGTTCTTCATAAATACGTAAGGTTAAAATTTTTCTTGCCTGTTACTACAAACAACACAGGGTTAGTAACAGATAAAAAAGGGATAATTTCTGGGTAGAGTATTTATTTAATGTTAATGGAGAAGTATAGAGAAGCCCAGAAGTTGCATTGCGTCTTTGTGGACCTGGAAAAAGCATATGACAGGGTGCCTCGAGAGGAGTTGTGGTATTGTATGAGGAAATCAGGAGTGGCAGAGAAGTATAAGAGTTGTACAAGATATGTACGAGGGAAGTGTGACAGTGGTGAGAACTGCAGTAGAAGTGACGGATGCATTCAACGTGGAGGAGGGATTACATCAGGGATCGGCTCTGAGCCCTTTCTTATTTGCAATGGTGATGGATAGGTTGACAGACAAGATTATTCAGGAGTCCCTGTGGACTATGATGTTTGCTGATGACATTGTGATCTGTAGCAAGAGTAGGGAGCAGGTTGAGGAGACCCTGGAGAGTTGGAGGTTTGCTCTAGACAGGAGAGGAATGAAGGTCAGTAAGAACAAGACAGAATACATGTGTGTGAATGACAGGGAGGTCAGAGGAATGGTGAGGATGCAGGGAGTAGAGTTGGTGAAGGTGGATGAGTTTAAATACTTGGGATCAACAATTCAGAGTAACGGAGATTGTGGAAGAGAAGTGAAAAAGAGAGTGCAGGCAGGGTGGAGTAGGTGGAGAAGAGTGTCAGGAGTGATTTGTGACAGACGGGTATCAGCAAGAGTGAAAGGGAAAGTCTACAGGACGGTAGTGAGACCAGCTATGTTATATCAGTTGGAGACAGTGGCACTGGCCAGAAAGCAGGAGACAGAGCTGGAGGTAGCAGAGTTAAAGACGTTAAGATTTGTATTGGGTGTGACAAGGATGGACAGGATCAGAAATTAGTACATTAGAAGGTGAGCTCAAGTTGGACGGTTCAGAGACAAAGTCAGAGAGGCGAGATTGTGTTGGTTTAGACATGTGCGGAGGAGAGATGCTGAGTATATTGGGAGAAGGATGTTAAAGATAGAGCTGCCAGGCAAGAGGAAGGCCTAAGAGGAGATTTATGGATGTGGCGAGAAAGGACATGCAGGTGGTGGGTGTAACAGCAAAATGCAGAAGACAGGATGATATGGAAAAAGCTGATCCACTGTGGCAACCCCTAACAGGAGCAGCCAAAAGAAGAAGAAGAGTATTTCTTTAATCTACAGCAGCTAGCTTTGTGGGCTTCTGGTGAAGTGATGCATGATATTGCTACAAATCATGGTGGCACATACAAACTCTATTCAATACTTTAGATCAACCAAAAAATTAACTATGACAGCAATGAGAAAAGGCAACTTTAGACAAATATAAAGAAAGTCAAAGTTAGATTACATTCTGGCTTTTTGAATTTTAAGCAGCATTTAGGTTTCGGTATTAGATTGATGATTAGCAAGTACTAGACTTCTGCATACTTTATGTCATCTCTTTTGGCTTGTACTTTACAAATCAAACCACTCACAAGTCCCTTTGGAAAAAATAGCACTTAATGATGAGTGTGTCTATTAGTGTCAGACTAGTACACAGGCAATTCTGGCAAAAGAAACTGTAAGCAATTTGCAGCATTGGGTGGGGAGGACAGGTAAGCGTGTCCAAATTGCAAGATGGTTTCATTAATAATGCATTCCATTTTTGATTTGCCTAATGTAAATAGAATCACACAATATAATTGAAAAATTGTGTCTGTATTTTAACTACAAGCAGACTAACGTAGACTCGCACAGTCAAAAAGTGTTGAGGCCCCTAAGTGCTACGGTCTAGTAATGATAACAATTACATGAAATACAATTGATCTTTCTGCAGATTCACAAATCTCCATTATACAGTGCTGGAAAAGGCCCTTTCATATTTAGACATAAAAAGGAACTTGTATCTTAAAAGTTTAACCAGTTGTCAAAGCTGAGGTAACTTGTTAACTTGCACAACACATTAATATGAAGAAATGCAATTTTATTTATTTATGTAAATACTGTAGTCAAGCTTTGTTTAACATTGCAGCTATCATACTGAGCTGTAAAACACTTCCAAATTAAATCAGCACACCTTTTAAATATACTGTATTCTCTCTTGCTCTGCCTATTATTTTTAGACATAAAGATTTACACCTTTTAAAGTGCATACTGTCGAGTGCATTGTTTTTCATCTTGTTCTAATTATTTCCTTTTTTTGACACTTTCAATTAACAGGTATTTTTCTTGACCCTTTCTACTGTAAGTGTCCTTTTCAAAAACAAATCAACAGGTGCAATCTTACTGGTTTTTTTTAAATCTGTTTAACACTATTGCTCAAAAATTGTCCAGACTGCAGAGAAAGTAAATGGGACTCAGGAGAGGAAATCGGAGAGACAGAGCTATGGTACTTACCAATATTGTGCAAGAGTAATGACAATTACTACAATAATGTATTCCCTTGCTTGTCTGCTTTGAAATGCACACAGTGGAAATGACAAATATCACGCCACCTTACCTGTCAAACAGAATGGCTTAAATAATAATTATTAGCTCCCAGCCTGTGTATGCTTTATGTCTAGACCTTCATTTTGTTCAGTGATTTTTCTCAAGACTGGGTGTGTGCCAAAAGTCTGCCTCTCTCAGCATGTGAAAAATAGCTAATTTTCTCCTGGTGATGCTTTGCATTGTATGAGAACATTATTTCTGTACTGTTAGCAAAAGATTACAAACTGATTAATCCACTAAAATATAGATAGCTTAGCATCTGGCCAAAAACCTGACATTAGTCATCAAAAAGACAAGAAACACAGCTTACTAGTGACCTCCACAGACATCTGAGGACATTACACTCGCTGTATGTCTGCAGATTGCTGGGAGTTTGAAAGGGACTCATGATGAATGCAAATTTATTATAAACCCAATTCATGCCTTAAATGGCATATATTAAAATGAAACAGATTGATCAGAAGAAATTTCCCAAGAATATTATAACTGTGGTCTCAACCAACAGCTCACAAGAGAGTAGCAGACATGCTGAAAGTGCCAAAAGCTAGTGGGTGAGAGAGGCACGGAATGGAAAGAAAGAAAGAAAGAAAGAAAGAAAGAAAGAAAGAAAGAAAGAAAGAAAGAAAGAAAGAAAGAAAGAAAGAAAGAAAGAAAGAAAGAAAGAAAGAAAGAAAGAGAGAAAGAAAGAAAGATTTAGCCAATAACTTTAGGTTGATAACAGTTCACATTAGTCTAAAACAGGGTGTTGTGATGTGAAATTTTCCATATAAGTTGATAAATATTTTTTATGTCTTTATTTGTAACTTAGGCAAAACAATGTAATATTAGTGTTACATTAACAACAGAAATGGTTTGATGGTTTAAGAACCCCTTCTCTCCACCAGGACTGAGTCTCTTTGAATTTTACGACAGAGTTGGGGGGAACTTCCTGAAACAAGTTTGGCTAATGTTTCTCTGAAGTCTCTCAACTCCACACAAAGCCAGGCTGCCTAACTGCCAAGCTTTACCTTAAACATATGGTTTTGGGGGGTGGCAGGTGTTAAGGTGTTCTATTCCCCCATTGGTCTGAAGTATGGCTGTTTGGGACTGGCTTGAATCAGAAGCCTTTAAGTACTATGACGTCCTTTTGGCTCTAGCGGCTGGACAAAACATCTATAATTTGCTCACTCTCTCACTCACTTTCTCTCTCTCTTGCCTAACTGATGAATGGACAACACAATGAAGAGCACAGCTCAGCAGCCATATTGAGACAGGCAATGCGGCCTGTTTTGAAGAAAGCGGACCACAAATGATGCCTTAACTAGAGACATTTTAAGTAATTAACAAGTCTGTGTGCCGCCTGAACTACACATCACCATTTATCAGGTTGTATGGTTACCAGTATTCAAATGTACTTTGCATATTGTTATTATTTCTGAATATTATCAATAATACATTGTTTAAATGGTTAATTAACTCCTGCTTGTCTTTTACTACACCTAATTGCCTGAGGTTATAGATGTAGGAGGGAAGGTGGGGAGAAGTTATATACTATAATAACTTATAAACAGTGGTAAAGCTGTGAGATTTGAGGCATTCTAACAAAGGCTACATATTACTAATACAAAAGGGGAAAGTAGAGCAATATATTACTCTACCAAGACAAAACACAGGGGTTCTCAATCTCGGTCCTGGGGACCCACAGTGGCTGCAGGTTTTTGTTACAACCAGTGTTTTTAATTGGATTGCTAGCCTAATAAAGTGATCTGTTATTACCCAGTTTCTGTGTGTTGGAGTCAATGTAGGAATTATGAAACCAAGTTTGGTAAACTTTTATTAAAATGTACTAAGCAGTTATATGGGAAATGTATTTTTTACTTTTTAACAATATTTTCATCCTGAGTTTCATTATTCTTTTCCAGGTTTCCTGGTTATTTGATTCCATTATTTACTAATTAGTGGGTCTGACGCTAAAGTAGTTGCAGCCTTTCATCTTTCAGTGTTGTTTTCCCAGGTGTCTGCTGTGCTTCTTTTTAATTGTCATTATTAAGATACAACGAAAGAAGCAAACTATACAGAAAAAGGTCAAAATAACAGAAAAAAAGTTAAGTATTTAAAGATATTGAAAAAATAGAAATATTTCTAAATATTGTTTAAATGTAAAAATAATACTATTGTGCTTTTCTGAGAGAAAACAGACCAGCTAGTTAAATTAGATCAGTTATTATCACTGATTGTGATTCTGGTTGGAACAAAAGCCTGCAGCCACAGAGGGTCTCCAGGACAGATTTTGAGAACCCCTGGTCTAAAACATCTCACCAATATTAAAAACAACTTTGAAATATCAAAAAGACACATTCACCTGTCTAACTCAAATTACAAAAAATGTAATTACAATTACTGGTGCTCCATAGTCTCATTGAAGCCAGACATGTACACTACCGGTCAAAAGTTTTAGAACACCTCCATTTTTCCTGTTTTCTTCAAATTTAATCAGTTGAAATGCAATGAAATACCTAAAATTGTGAAAAGGTAAGCAGTAAATTGCCAGAGGTTTATATTTTAAGTTTAGGTTAGCAAAAATTGATAAAAAAAGAAATTTCAGAATACTACACATGGGGCTTCTTCATGGATCAACAAATAGGTTACAACCTACAGATGTTCTGCAGCAATTAAAGTAAATTAAGTCTTGCAAGTTGAAGCAAACAATTTTCACAGGTGTCCCAATTCCTACTGATTACTTAAAAACCCTCAATCTGCCGTAAAGCAGAGTTGGAACAGACTGTGTAACTTCAACCTCCAATATGCTACTTGGACAATTTCCAATGATAATGTCAAGAAAATGGCAATTAACAAATGAAATGAAAGCAATCTTACCCTTAAAAGTGTAGGCCTTTCATGTAGAGAAATTACAAAAAACATCAAAGTGCCAGAGAGTCCAGTGTCCTACACAATCCATTGGCAACTGGAAACTGGAAGAAACTCTAATAGGAAGAGATCTGGCAGAACAAAGTCACAACCCAATCAGAAGACAAGTTTCTGAGGGTCACCAGCTTGCGTAATAGGTGCCTCACAGCACAACAGTTTCAAGCAAAGCTTAACAGTGCAGGTCAATATAATAAAGTCTCAGTTTCTACTGTGAAGAGGAGCCTTTGTGCTGCAGGTTTGACATAGCGAGTATCTGTAAGAAAGCCACTCCTTAAAAGACAAAATAGGGCCTTGAAATACCGGCTCTGGACTACTGCAGACTGGAAGAAATATGTTATGGACCAATGAATCCAAATTTAAAACCTTTGGTTCATCATACAGGATATTTGTACATCATCAATTTGGTGAAAGGATGGCTCCTCGGTGTGTGACACCAACTGTCAAGCACGGAGGAGGAAGTGTGATGGTCTCGGGTTCTGTTGCTGGAGGCAGAGTTGGTGACTCTCACAGAGTGACTGGCATTCTGTATTAAAAAGGTTACCACAGTTTGGCTGTTATATCAACAAAAGATGGCTACTTTGATTAATCAAAAATTTGAATAAAATTTTGTTCACTTAATGATTCATTGACTTATTTTTTATTTGCCGTTGTTTATTTGTTCTATGCATTGATTTCAGGAAACTTTAAGACATTAAACTGCGTGTACTTCCATAAAAACTGAAATAACTGAGGTGTTCTGAAATTTTTGACTGGTAGTGTAATATATCAGTCTGGAGACAACCAATGAGTGAGTTTTGCTTAAAACTGGGTGGGGACAAGTAGACAGCTCACTGAGTGTCACATTTCTAAAGCAATTCAATGCCTCATAAAGGTGGTCCTCAAAGAAGGGGCAGTAATTTTGAACCGAACAGACTAGATGTGCTCTTGTTATCCTGATCCAACAGACAGCAGACTTCTGATTACAATGAACCATTTACAGTCGAAAATAGACCTTTAAATGTGTGTTGCATGTGTAGAGAACACATTGCACATTTTCAAAGTTAACAAAACCTGTTTTAATATGGCATTATATTGATATAATATAATATATTATTAATTATTAATATAATTATTAATTAATATAATATAATTGGGGCGGCACGGTGGCGCAGTGGGTAGCGCTGCTGCCTCGCAGTTGGGAGACCTGGGGACCTGGGTTCGCTTCCCGGGTCCTCCCTGCGTGGAGTTTGCATGTTCTCCCCGTGTCTGCGTGGGTTTCCTCCAGGCGCTCCGGTTTCCTCCCACAGTCCAAAGACATGCAGGTTAGGTGGATTGGCGATTCTAAATTGGCCCTAGTGTGTGCTTGGTGTGTGGGTGTGTTTGTGTGTGTCCTGGGGTGGGTTGGCACCCTGCCTGGGATTGGTTCCTGCCTTGTGCCCTGTGTTGGCTGGGATTGGCTCCAGCAGACCCCCATGACCCTGTGTTCGGATTCAGCGGGTTGGAAAGGATGGATGGATGGATAATATAATTGTGGCGAGCGCCCTCTTCTACGCGGTGGTGTGCTGGGGAGGCAGCATTAAGAAGAAAGACACCTCATGCCTGGACAAACTGGTGAGGAATGCAGGCTCTATTGTTGGCATGGAGCTGGACAGTTTAACATCTGTGGCAGAGCGACGGGCGCTCAGCAGGCTCCTATCAATTATGGAGAATCCACTGTATCCACTAAACAGTATCATCTCCAGACAGAAGAGCAGCTTCAGCGACAGACTACTATCACTGTCTTGTTCCACTGACAAACTGAGGAGATCGTTCCTCCCCCAAACTATGCGACTCTTCACTTCCACCCGGGGGGGTAAACGTTAACATTTAACATTATACAAAGTTATTGTCTGTTTTTTACCTGCATTATTATCAATCTTTAATTTTGTTTATTGTATCAGTATGCTGCTGCTGGAGAATGTGAATTTCCCATTGGGATTAATAAAGTATCTATCTATCTATCTATCTATCTATCTATCTATCTATCTATCTATCTATCTATCTATCTATCTATCTATCTATCTATCTATCTATCTATCTATCGTAGCAGACAGAAGCACTTCTCAGATGAGTGGGGCCAAGTAGCTGTGGTGGTCTATGTGTGTGTCTGTCTCCTTTGTTGCAACGCTCATTAGTTACTAATCTTCTCCTACCTTGTGCTACCGAACCGCTGAATTTAGCTTTTGCTTTTCTTCCAGCATCAAGTCTTTTGTTCAGTTTCTTGAGCTCTCTCTTTGAAGCCCCAGCATCACAGAATGGAGGAATTGGGGGCGGGTGTGTCATGGCTATTCACTACAAACTTTTCAATAGGTTATCCCCAGATATGTATTCTTGGTTGAGAATCACATCTGGCCCCACGAGACTAGGTGCTCTATGACAAGACTGACTTTGCCTCCCCCCTTGTGACCTTAAATTTAGATTAAGTAGGTTTACAAATGGAATAAAAATGGATGGAAATGATTAAAATGTATTCCAACTTATCCTAAAAATCACAAAAGACTAAAGGAAACTTATTAATTCTGTCTTTCTAAATGAGATGTGTCACAAAGCACTTTACAAAGCCAAACACATTACAGCCTTTTGGGGTATATTTGCAAATAAAAAAAGGATTTTTCTTTAGTAATGGTAGCTGAGGCAGACTGTTTCATTGATCTAAGCATTGATTGATCTAAATGGTTCTTTGGAATTATTCATTAAAACTGAGTACACAAGAAAACTCTGAACTGTGGAATGGCTCTCTTTACTGTAACAATATGTAAAAACCCTGGCGGGGTGTGTGGTGGGTATTATTGATTTGATGAAACGTCTACGAGAACTCAGATGCACGGCTGTCTAGATCAATTAAAAAGGCTCCAGTGATTTTAAGCTTGCTGTAAAGTGATTGCACTTTAATGCAGAGCAGCACAACTCATGATTGTTTCAAAAGCCCTGATGGATAGCACTGTTTTATGAGTCCTAATGCATAGTTTGGCACCAGTCTTCATTATTCAATGATCCGTTTATCTCTTATAACTCTCACTCAGAAATAGATGCTTCTGGAAGCAAGCCTCTTCACAACTCAAGTTCTTTTAAAAGGTGCCAAAGTTTTCAGAGAGTGAACATAGCATGAGGGATTCCTACACTTACCAAAGAGTGTGCCTGCAATCCATAAATTAATTTTGTAGAAATTGTCAGTTTCATTGTAAAGGATTCTACAGACCTCTTTGTCCACATCCAAGTACTATTCTTGAGATATCTGTCATTGCACTTTATCCTTTGACAGCCATGAGCATTCTGAAGCACCTTCCTTACTGCTATATACTGTATGTTTATTTTGGTTCCTATTTTGTATCTCCGCTCATTAATAGTACAACAGATCAATTACTTAGACTTCTTTTGAAGTATTTAGAAAGCTGCAGTAAGTATTAAGGATTTGTTTTATAATTTTGGAACATAGTGTCACATGCATGTGATTGAGAGACAGCTTAAGGGCTCTTGTGATAGTAGTAACCCAGCAAAATAGGGGCTGTCGCTGTTTGCTAATGGCTTCTCACTCTCTCCTCCTGCAGAACACAAGACCAACAGCCATTCCACCTCTGATGTCACTTAAGCTGTCTGCCCTTCAGGACCAGCCCCATCCTGCCTGGAAGCCATATGACCAGCAGCTTGCCTGTCTTGGAATTACTTCTGTTTTGAACTTGAGTCTGAAATTACATTTCCACAAGTTAATGCATGTTTTTTTTTGTTTTGTTTTGTGAAAACCTTTAATTATATGGTGTCACTAGGGTGGTGCCCCAACCTTTTCACTTTGTTGTATCTCCTTCTACAATAGGTATATGACAAATCTGACAATGAAGAGGAGGCCCTTCAGTCCATCCAGCTTGTTTAGGTAGCTAATAGCTAAATGTAACAACGTCTCATCCAGACACTCGCAACTAATTTGTATTCTTTGGACCAGTTTGGTTGATGAGTATTCATGGATATTCTAAGATTTCAATTATTAAAATTTTATTAAAGAAACTGATTGGGCTACAGTGGGTAGTGCTGCTGTTAGGAGACCTGGGCAGGGCCGTTCTTAGGCATGGGCGAGCAGGGCAGTTGCCCGGGGCCCCCGAGACAAAAGGGGCCCCATCATTCTTTGCTTTTTTTAAGATTGACGCAACTTATTGACAAAAGTCAATAAATAGAGTGCTCTCGTTGGAGGAGACCATTCCGTTCCAGGCCACGGTTGCATTGTGAGTGTGGGCGCGGACTTCTTCCAGTGTTTTTCTGTCGCCGATAACGCTTTCTTCCCTTTTTTGCCTTGGCATTGGCCTTATCGTACTCCGCTCATAACTGCGTCTTATTCACGTTAGCAGTTTCGTACGTACCATATTAATATGAAACGCAGTTATCCATCCGGTGCTGCTAAACGAAAGAAAAAGGCAGACGATGTAGCCTTTATTGAGACACAAAAAGGAGCTTTGCTGAAATTTGTCGTGGCTGAAAAGGTGCATTCTCCTACTGATTCCTTTCAAAACCGACCAGCAGTAAGCAACGAGCAACATTCACGTCACATTCCAAAAGAAAAAGAGCAGCCAGATGATGATGTTCAGCCAGCAGTTGCTGAAAGTGAAAATGACGAGACAATCATTGAAAATGATGTTCGCTGTGTTGACTGGAACGATCCAAGCATGTGACCCTCATCCCTCACTGATTCAGAGCAAACCTTCTTGGTCAAAAAGGGTCCTTTTAGAGATGTTCTTGCAAAACATGCAGCAAACGAAGAAAGTCGTCATTGGTAGAAAAAAATGAAAAACGGTATAAAAAACACACTTTTTAATTGTGACAAAAAATAAATGAAATGCTCTAACATTTATAAAAATATGCACCACTGCACTGCACATTTTGCACATGCGGTGCCCAGTGGAAACAGGTCAAATCTGGCTGAACTGCAGCTAATACTACACGCATTAGGGCCCCCACAGTCTAATTACAGTATGCCCAGGGCCCTCAACGTCCTAAGAACGGCCCTGACCTGGGTTCGGTTCCCAGGTCTTCCCTGTGTGGAGTTTGCATGTTCTCCCCATGCCTGTGTGGGTTTCCTCCGGGTACTCCGGTTTCCTCCCACAGTCCAAAGACATGCAGGTTAGGTGGACTGGCGATTCTAAATTGTCCCTAGTGTGTGCTTGGTGTGTGGGTGTGTGTTGGCTGGGATTGGCTCCAGCAGACCCCTGTGACCCTGTAGTTAGGATATAGCAGGTTGGATAATGGATGGATGGATGGATGGATGGATGGATGGATGATTGGGCTACATGATATTAGATCTTTATGACTGTATCTTTATCTTTTTAAATACAATTTCTATTTGTTCCATAACTATGCCTTAGAGAAGAAGTTTTATTATATGCCAATTAAACATAAGATACAGTAAAACAAAGTTATTGATTATGTTTAGAAGTCTTGCGGTTTCAGAGTCTTGCAGCATCA
This sequence comes from Erpetoichthys calabaricus, assembly GCF_900747795.2. Taxonomy (NCBI): domain Eukaryota; kingdom Metazoa; phylum Chordata; class Cladistia; order Polypteriformes; family Polypteridae; genus Erpetoichthys; species Erpetoichthys calabaricus. Next base: position 166,915,331 of record NC_041402.2, on the reverse strand, counting down.
GGCAGTGAAATATATGGCTGTGGTTATATTCTAGGAACTCACTGTTTCATTTTTCTGGTACTATTCCACTATGTAATCCAGTATGTATATCACTTAAACATTCAGAGTTCCCAATGCAAAAATATACATCTCTATAATCACAAAATGTAAAATGTATTTGGATAATGATCAGCATGGGAAAAAAGTACAATACATTTCAAGAGTATAGCATGAATTTCCACTCCATTTTCTATAAGTATTTGGAGGTAGCCAGTTGTTTAGGTTTAGAGACCTATTTCAACCTTCTCTTATGTTGGTGTATTTACATTTTTTCTTGATTTTTTAAGTGAAACAGTTTTATTTATTGAAGACTATTAACCAAAACCAAAACTAATTAAGAAAGCTGAAACCCATTATAAGAAAAAAGCATAATAAGCCAGAATTAGAAACAACAGACTTAAACTTAATCCAGCCTAAGATTGCAACAGAAGTGACTGTCAGTTGGTAGCCCAATCTCTTTGCTGTGTATACTCCCTAGTTAATAACCAGAATGATCCTATGCAAAGCAGACATGTTCATTTAAGTAGATGTGAATAAATAAGACCCGTTTAAAATACTTTGTGAATGTGTATGTTATGAAAATGAGTTTAGACATGGAGAAATGGGGGTGTGAGGCCTTCAAAATGAACTGCAATACAGAAAACAACCTTATTTAGCTTCAACCCTAAGCAGCCAGACTCCAACTACTACCTGCAGGCTTTGGCCTACTCAGACAGAAAATGGGGAACTGACTTTAACAGTTCAAAATACAACCACAGCCCCATATATTTCAAAATGTTTTACAAGGGAGAGAAAACTGTAAAATTATAATTTTTAAAGATAATCTAAAAATTAATCTTTACAAATTGAGGCCTTATTAACAGAAAATAGAATAATACGAGAAAATCCACAAAAAGGACAAAAGAATGTGCCCAAAAAAGCAATCTTAGGCAAACAAGCCCAATCTACATTCTGAGAGCAAAATCTAAAGAGAGAATCTTAACAAAATTCAAAACTCATCAAACAATTCCTTACAAATTCACTGAACCACTATTGGGTCCCTCTCTCTGTCCTGAATATAAAGGCAGAGTGAGGACCCTCCAGCAGTGATGTCAAGGTATCCACGCCTCCACCCACAATGTACAAGGACTTAATGAATATTGGCTGTAACACAACAGTACAGAGTTAAGACAGCACACTTCTATAATTTACTACCTGTTTCCACTTTGTGGTACCTGACACATATGCTATGCCATCTGATAGTTTCACCAATGGCCCCTTTGAGACACACTCCTCATTGGTAAAGAGATACCACAGATATTGTGATAGTTGTTCTAGAATTGTGAGAAAATGTTTATTTTTGGAATACATTTTGGAAATTAAAACCAAGGAACAAGAGCCCTGGATATGACAGCAAAAGTGTGCATGAAGAGGATTTGGAAGGCTACTGCAGATCTTCAGAATTGCCTGAAGCTCTCTGTGATTGTTATTCTGGGTGACACTGAGAAAATGACTCCATTAAGAATTTTGCTTCTTCACTGAACTGTGGTACTCCTGTACTTTCCTGCCTGAATGCTTCATGGATCCAAAGATGCTGTATGACACAGCAATCTTTCTTATTATTTTGTACAGTTCAGAGTTTCAGCTCTGCCAAGACCTTTGGCCATTTTCTTTCTTCCTTACCACAGCATTCTTTATTTAATTATTTTTTCCTCCTACATTTTGGCTCCCTATCATCCTACTCTTGGCACAATGATATGTTCAAAAATTCTATCAATTACTCAAACAAGAAAGCAGCGCTCTGTTATCTGACACCTACTGCTTTGTAAAAACTTCTCAGTTAATAATTATTGTAGCAACTTAGAAATGGTGCAGAACATCTGGAAATAGAGCTCGGCATTGATGTGTTGTCACCTTGAAGGTACAGGTTCAAATCCCAGTAATGACTTGTGCCTCAGAAAAGAGTTGATATGCTGGCTGTTAATGCGTATAAAATATGGTGCCTGGTGCCCACAGGCACTTAATGCCTAGTACAATGTGCAGCTCACCTGTGAGCTTGAATCCCATTATGTAATTTATGAAATGTTATATAATGTTATATTATTTCATCTGTTAAGGCCAGCTCTCTCTCTTTCCTGATGTTAAGCATTTGTTTGGGAACTGGAAAGGTTTGGAGGAATCAGACAGTAAACACTGGAAATGATAATTGACCACTACGTAATCAAAGAAAAAAAAACTACCTCAGCCAGCCATGATTCCTTAAAGATGCAAGAAAGGCATAATGCAGTCTCTCTCTAATATTTCATTTAAATTGCACTTTCATTCATCATAATGAAGGGCTTTGAGAATCAGGTAATGGCTCCTATTAAACACCAGTGTTCCTGACAGATGAGGCCCACTCCAATTTGCATATCAGCAGAACAGATGATGCCATGCCTGTTTCTCTCCGTATTATTCTGGCTCATGTACAGTACTATGTATTAGCCATACCTACATCAAGCTGTTATTTAAACATTATAGCATTGTGCACAAAAAACAACTTTTCAGAAGTGCCATGATGACATCACATGCTGTTTCGCTTTTGTTCACATGACCAACAACAGATGTTGTTGCCAATGACAACAATGCACAAAATGAATATGCCAATTGAAAAACATTGAAGAAAAAAGAGAAACATAGTAATAACTACTGATGATCAAAACAATTTTTGCCAAATTAAATTTGCATTGAAACTCATTATTGAAATCAATTTTGTTTTGCCTCCACCAAAATTCATGCCATTCACACAAGAAAAATGATAATTAGTTCTTAACTGAAGATGTTTTTTTATAAATTAAAGGAATCCTCCACCCAAAAATATTTTTTATACTGTGTGTTACTTACACCATGTAGTTTCGAGTGGTGGGTGAGAAAATGTTTTAATGCATGTTCTCAGTTTAAAATGGGAAATGCAAAGTTTCTGATAGAATGGGACCCACTGGTGACCATCAAGAACAAACATTAAAATCTCTATGATAAAATTCTACTTTACTTGTGGGGCATAATCCACACATAAAGTCATCACATTGTGTGCTCACAATGTGCAAAATGCATGTATTTTTTTTCCAAATACTGTTAAATAAATAACTCCAGAAAATTAAAGTAGTCCACAATGAGGAAACCCTTTCTCTTACTAATGCACTTTTGAATTAAAGGCCCACCTTTACCCCTCATTAACTGGCCAAGAGTCCTGTGTTCAATTCAAAAGTGTGAAAGGGCTTCCTGCTTGTGGACTACTTTCATTTTCTATAGTTATTTATTTAACAGTATTTTATCAAAAAATTCATGCACTTTCCCCATTGTGACCATATGACGGAATGACATGACACATTGTAGCGGGGCCACATAGTTAGTGTTAAATGTCAGTTCTGAGTGCGTCTCGTTTCATTGTCCCATTTACTGTTTGTGTATCAGTTAATGCCGTCCCCATAAAGGGGGACGGATGATGGAAGGAGATCACAGCCACAAACCTGGAAAACACCTGTTTACAATTAATCAATCACAGCCGTCACAGGACTATTTAAGCCAGCAGGAGGAGAAGGAAGAAGAGAGGAGAGAAGGAGATTTTTTTTTTCCACAATCACGACCACACTGTACCTGTTGTTTTCCATATCGCGCTTAGCCATCCAGTTTGTTTTTCCATCTGCCGGATTTACTTCAAGGACCTCACCACGAGAGACCCCGGGGTAGGACTTAATCATCCACCACACACACGAGGATTAACGGTGAGGCTGCTCCATTTTTTCCGGGGAGAATCAAACAACGCAATTTCACTAATTCGGTCAACCGCTTTCAGGACAGTTTCTTTATATCGGACTCACGTTGTCATTCATTTTCAGTTTATCAGTCATTGTTGTTATTCGTGTTGTGTGTTTATTTGTTACAGGGACAAGGGAGGGTTTTTGTTGTATATATATATATATTTCGTGGTGTCTTGTTATTGCTGGGGTGGAAGGATATTTATATTTATATGTTTCTGTTTTTTGCATGTCATTTCACTTAATACATATAATCCGTTTAATTTTACATCTTGTTTTTGTGTGCTTATATTTTCACCGTCGATTGTGGGGGAAAAGTTTAATTGGTAAGAAGTACGGCTTGATAGTTAGATTATTTCTCAGTCACTTATCCAGGCCACTGGTCTTGGAAGTGTAGCTGCCGGCTGGGTAAAAGGGTCGGCCGTTACAACATGGATTATGCGACACAAGTAATAGGAGATATTTTCATGGACATTTTTGATATTATTTGAAGTTGTCTAGCATTGGGGACCATTAGGACCTGCTCATTAAGAAACTTTGTTATGTACATTCAAAAATATGACACTAAAATTTTTTACTCAGACACCAGTGCAAACTTTTGACGTACCAAGTAACATGTAAAAAAATATCATTGTTGGATGGAGTATTTCTTTAATTCTGCATGTGACTTCTGGTTATTAGTATTAAAATGCTAGAGGGCTCCACCCCCTGCTCGCTTCGTTCTCCCACCCCCGGGTTTGGTTAGCCAGATATACAATTTTAAGCGATTGTAATAATTCCCATGAAAATAACAAATTCATTATTTTCACTTTTACTTTAAAACTTCAGTAAAAACAATAATTGGAATTAACTTTTCTTCAAGATTGCATTGAATTTTGATTCCGTGTTTGGATTTACATCGTGACAACACAACATATAACTGCCTGTGAGTGAATTTAGTTTCTTTATCTCTAATAAATTAACCGACTTGTTTGTCCCTGCTTTTTCTTCTTTGCTTAGTCGTTGACGTGTCTAGAACATATAAAATTATTGTCCTGATAAAAGAGCTGAGAGCGCAGGAAGTGTGTCTGCCAAAAGCATTCACACAACTGACAGGTTAGATGACCATGGTCTTGTTTGAAAATGGTTGTAAGTTGGACATGACTTGAAAAAATCTAATGGCAAAAGTCACCGTCTCACAGGACTTGATTCCAAAGGTTGTAAGTATGGCGTGACTTGAAAGAATCTCATGTTAAAAGTCTCCGTCTCGCGGAACATTCCAAAAAGTCTCTCAGAAAGTCATGGCTCGTCCCAAGATTTCTTTTATTATAATAGAGAGACTAGGAAAAAGTGATGTCATGGACACCAGGCATGGGATTGCTTTCCAGCCAGGAGGGAAACGGTTTCTATCTATGCCCAGAGGGGACTGGGTGGTCTCGTGGCCTGGAACCCCTACAGATTTTATTTTTTTCTCCAGCCTTCTGGAGTTTTTTTTGTTTTGTTTTTTCTGTCCACCCTGGCCATCGGACCTTACTCCTTTTCTATGTTAACTAATGTTGTCTTATTTTAATTTCTTATTTTGTCTGTTATTTTTCTTTTCTTCATTATGTAAAGCACTTTGAGCTACTTTTTGTATAAAAATGTGCTATATAAATAAATGTTGTTGTTGTTGTATTCAGGCTGGGGAGCCAGTTTAACATAAGGACAGAGGGAGACTAATGTTATGGACTATTTGCCACCCAATATAATAGGTGGCAGTCTTTCTGGGCTATAGTGCCTGCATGGATATCTGTAGGGCGGGCTGGGAATTGCAATCTTGTGAGACAACCCTTTTGTGGTCCATGGGTGCCACTCAGTTTAAAGAACTTCCTCCTGACCCAGAAGCACTGCCTGGATGTAATGTGACAGCACTGGAAGTCCTCCTGATTCATAAAAGAAGCCAAGTTTCCTGTATGGACGGTCAGAGTTGGGAGAAGTGTGAATGAGGCTATATGAGAGGTGTGGAAGGACACAATAAGATTTATATTAGTAGAATGAGATACAAAGATTGTGGGTTGTTCTATTTAGGAAAAGATCTGGAGGTACTTTAAAATGTAAAAAAGTCTTCTGTTTGTAACCAGGCCTGAGTTGTGCAGTTGTGTTTTTGGGTTTGAGGAGCTGCTATGCCCCCTGTTCGTCACAGTGGTTTCTAGGTAATGGCAAGGAGGGTGGTGTTTGGCAGCGTTGACTTTTTGTATACTGAGTTCTCCTTCAGAGAAAGCACAGTAATGTGCCTGATGATGCATTTTAGTGCGACTTTGTGTGAAAAATATGCTTCATGTCACATTTTTAAAAAAGTATGACATGAAGCATCTCCTTTGTGGTGATATGAATGACAGGCAGAAACAGAATTAATTTTACAGTTGTTATATGAATTACATGCTTTAAACAGCTGCAGAAAAGAACACAGTTGTATGAAGGAGGCTTTAGGGAGCAATAATGCTTGATATCCTATTTGTAAAATCACTAGCATATTGGATTTTAGTGTTAGTTTCGCGAAATTGTATGTGGATCGAAAACTATTTGATTCGCTCAAAGCTAGTAATAACAATTCTAAATTCAATAATAAAAAATGAAATGTATGCAGGAGAAACTACTAATGAAATCCTGCTATGCAGATGGTCCTCCGTATAACATTCTAGTCATCCTTATAGTTTCCAGCCTTGACTGTAGAAGACTCACTTGGGACTTTGTTTCCTTCAGTCTACTAATTCATTTGGTATGTGTTTACAAATACTTACTAGTTTCACATTCACATTCAACAGAAAGCCAAATAAAATAGAAGCAATATTGGTAAGTAGAGCATTGTAAAATTCTAAGATTAGACAATGCCACTAGTCACATATGTGCGCTTCGGAGGCAGCATGGTGTGTCTAACTAAGATTAAATTGCCAGGACAGGGGCTAAATGAGTGGACTAACCTTCTTCCCTCTTTTTCTGATCCTCTGAAGAGAATAGCCAGACTTAATCCTCCTCTTCCTGTTCCTCACCACACCCCATGATGACCTCATTTCCATCAATTATCTTGTTATCCCGCCTATTTTTTCATTTTAGCTATTTGAACCACCCACATAACCCTTGTCTTTTGTTGGAGACTCGGTCTGTGTTTACTACTCTGTGTAATTACCGCTATTTTTTTGTTATCTTGCATCAATATATGGGGTGGATCCCCCAAAAACTTTTTCTGCCTTTTGTCTCTCTTTTACACAGTGAAAACAAGAACTTGCAAAGAGTAAACTATTGAGCAAAAGATAAATCACAAATAACTGCTCTCAGGTAAGGCCAAAGAAGGAATGTACAAATAAAGCCAGAGACTTAGTATTGGTTGTGACTGAGCAATGTGGCCGGAAACTGATGGTGGTGAGGCACAGGTGTTAGAAAAGACATAAAGCTGTGTGTGTGGCAGATGAAGCGGTATAACCCATTTTTGCCTAAAACAAGTCTGAAATAACTCTATTACTTACAAGGATCATACTCATAAATCCAGTGGCTGGCATGAATGGCCAACTTTATTTATACTGTCCCTATGTATGTCAGTGCCATGTCAATGTCTACAATTAATAAGGCCTTAAAAAGGAGGAACAAAACACAGTGCGGAACACCAGAAGCCACAGTATGTCCTATTTTTCCTAGAAAGGCATTATTTTGATAGTAGTGGTATTGTCACTAATTTATTTGTCTCTCCAATCAAAATGAAACACATTGCCAATCTCCACCACCATGATAAAATACATAACTCCATCGTATTTCATTGGAAACACAAAGAGTTGAACTGATGTTTCCATTCCATCTATTCAGAGACACTTTCAAAGCCTGAAATCTTGTGGGGAAAAAAAATTTGAACTGTTTTGCATAAAATATTCAAAATCAAAATTCATACAAGAACATGCTAAATGGCACATTTTTGGTCAGAATTCTCTTTCCTTTAGTCTTTCCTGTTTCCTTTTTTCCTTTTAAATGCATTTCAGTACCCTAGTGTTTTATGCTGGAAACTATTTTTTTATTGTACACCAGTCAAATAAATGAAGCATAAAACTTTTTAGTCATAAATCAAGGCCTATATGACCTTACTCCTATGTGTCCTTCAAGTGTCTGAAAGTGATCCTTAGGGTATTTGATTCAACAACATGATTTTATGATCCCCCCAATGATGATAACATGGCTTCCTATATGTTAAATCTTCAGACTTGGAAAATCTGGAAGTTTAATCTTTCAACCTTCACACCTATGATCCCAAATATCACACTTAGCATGAAATCAAGTGTCACCTATAGTAATTACATAGGAACCATCACAACAAAATCACACAGAATAGCATCGCCTGTGAAAACGAAGCTGGAGTCGTAGGAAGATCTAAAATATTGTTAAGAGCCCTAAAATGACAAAATTAGAAAATACTAATGACATAAATAGATTCAGGGTCTCATAAGAGTCCCAAAAAGTGTTAGTTACCGGGAATAACACATAGAAAAATTAACAGAAAAATATTTATGAATGCTAATCATAACAAATTTGACACCAGCCTTACTTCTTGTCATTCCAAACACCCATTCATGCAGCTATCTGCAAATGCTTGTTCACTAACACATACTTTGAGACCACAAGTGAGGAAGAGGATGTAAACTGACTGGTAAAATGCAAAGCTTTGTGTAAGGGCTTAATTCCCACTTCACCATGATTACATGATATAATGTTCACAAAACAAAAAAGTAACTGATGTGGTTAATACTTCATATGTCACTATGATCTGTAAGCATATTATACAAGGTGTGGGATATGGCCGTCCAGTCATCCCGGCCAATACCCCCACGCCGCCAGATGGAGCCCTCCCGGCAACATGGAGGTGCCCCAAGTTCCAGCAGGGCATCATGGACCTTGAAGTTTTTCTTCACAGCCCTGTTGGATACCATGGGGGCCGCCAGAGGACGCTGCAGGGAGGCATAAGGATTTTTATTTGCACTATAACCCGGAAGTATGTCCTAGTCACAGGGACAGAAGAAATGACGTACTTCCGGGATGAAGAAAAGGAGTTTTCACCTGACCCGGAAGTGTTAAGAATCACATGAGCTGAGGGATCAGAAGCATTTCCAGGTCAAGGACTTTAAAAGAATGATGGGAAACCCCAGCAGATTCAGCCGAGTTGGGAAGAAGGGTGACTGAGCTGCTGGGAGGTGTGGAGGATTATTGTGTATTGGATTATCGGTTGTTTATTGGAGAATTGTAGAGTGGAGGGTCAATATTTGGACTTTTATCTGGTGTCTGCCGTCTGATCTGAGGGTTCAAGGGGACGAAACCACCCCCTATCTGTCACAAAGCATAAATTATTTTTATTTATTTTCTGAAAATACCTAGCTTGATTTAAAATAAAGCATAACAGCCAAAAACCCAGCATACACACAATACTACAGAAAGGAAAATGAGATATTGTTGTAAAACAAAATGTGTATTTGACAGGTAAAATTAGACTTAATCATAGTGTTTCTTGGACAACACCCTGTATCTTTCAAAGCTAAAGTGGTCAAGGAAATGGGATTCTTTTACTAGTAGAAAAAGAGTTTTTCGTTCAAATCACTCTAGAGGAGTGCAGTGGATCTTTATCAAATGTAATATACAGGAGCGGATTTAGGAGAAAGGGGGCTACTGGGTACAAGCCACTGTTTGGGACCCACCTAGGTGTCCTGAGGGAACCACAAAAAAGCTAGTATGTAATGTCAAAGCTCAGTAGTCACCAAACTTGAACGGTTGCTACACAGGATGAGAGACAGGGACAGAGTATGCAATCCCAAAGTATAGGTTTAAAATTGAGAGCCATCATCGCACAATCAAATATTAAAAACAAAGAGAGTCTGGGCCTTCAACAATTGAAAAAGAGAGAAGAAGACAGATGAAGAGAGGAAGGAAAAACATTTAAAAGAGTTATTTTAACAGTATCAAATACTTAAAAATAAAGCAAATAGTTAAAAAATAATTTTAAAATTAAAAAAATATCTGCAGGTTTTGTTTATTAAGTTTGCAGATATTTTTGTCCAGTTACCAATAATGTTCAGGTGTGATACGGCTGACTGAGTAATTGTAGGTGGTCCACTTTGTATAACTTTTTACATCAAATTAATTTTTCCAAAACAATCTGATTTGTTGTCAACAACATTCTGCTCAAATATGTAAAGCATAGAGAACGATTTTGCTTTCAAAAAGGATTTGACACCACTGTGCAAACTGACAGGTAAGTTGCTGTCAGCAAAATGCAAACGCCTCGCAAATAAGCTGAAGTGTTTTTCACTTATGATCCATAACCAAGATGGTCCATGAGGACCATCAATTAAAAGTTTAGTTCATTAGTACAGTTCAGTGCTAGACTTTTGAATTTTTATATACAATAAGTGCAAAGAAAGCCAACAAGTCTTCATAACTGACATCAATAATATGGTTTCAGTGTGCAGTGGTAATACATTCCTGTGTACTTGTGTTAGACTCAAACACAATAACTAAGGTGTCCATTTTAGGACATTATACAATGTCATCTGCATGCCATCACTTAGTGAACAGACTGAAATTCTGTAAGGGATCACCTGTGCAGAATAAATCTGCCTTGCAGGCAGGAGAACATTGAACAGCAGCTTTGTAAGTTGGCAAAATCATTACTTTTGCATTATTCACTATAACTAGAATATCAACTAGAATCTCTAATGCTGGCCCTGGCCATTTCTGAAGAACTGTCACTATTATAACATGACACCATGCATTTCTCTTCACATACTTTGTGCTATGACAGCCCACATTCTCTTACTGCCACAGATACTGTCTAAAAGGTGTCCTCCATCACTACCTGCAGTTCACTGGAGACGAGGAAACTCGAGGATGATGGAGTGAATGTAACTGACAAGTGGTGGAGAAGTTATTTTATAGATACAGTAACAGCAAAGTGGTTAAAGGAGGCTCCACCAGCCAGACTAGCAGCAGGAATATTTCTTTGAAAAAGAAAGAACAAACATTTTTCATCCATCCATCCATTTTCCAACCCTTTGAATCCAAACACAGGGTCACGGGGGTCTGCTGGAGCCAATCCCAGCCAACACAGGGCACAAGGCAGGAACCAATCCCAGGCAGGGTGCCAACCCACCTCAGGACACACACAAACACACCCACACACCAAGCACACACTAGGGCCAATTTAGAATCGCCAGTCCACTTAACCTGCATGTCTTTGGACTGTGGGAGGAAACCGGAGTGCCCGGAGGAAACCCACACAGACACGGGGAGAACATGTAAACTCCACGCAGGGAGGACCCGGGAAGCGAACCCAGATCTCCTAACTGCGAGGCAGCAGCGCTACCACAGCGCCTCCATGCCTCCCGGCAACATTTTTCATTCATGTGATTAATTTTCATAACCAGATTAGCCTGTGTAGAAGTCCAGCTATGATAACATGTTGCATACTCTCCACAATAAGACACACCAAGATGGATCACCAGGCACATTACTGTGTTTTCTATGCTGAAAAACCCACTATACTGAACAATACCTTACTTCCATTGTTACCTAACAACACACTTTATTTTTTCCCAACACGATCCATGCAGATGAGGGATCACATATTCCATATGCATGGAGCTTTAAGTTTGAGTTCAGTTTCCGATGCATCTTTTGGATTTCTATCACCAAAATTGTCATTATAATTGGCAAACTGGGTATCCTATAACCAGTACAAACACAACACCAGGATCAAATCACCAGGCCCAGGACCAGATAATATTGAAATTAAAACAAATCACCAGGACCAGATAATATTTACCCTTGAGTTCTTAAGGAGGATAGTGAGTACATATATAAACCCTTGACACATATTTTTAGGATGTCACTGTGCACTGGAAAATGGAAAATATCATCCCATTATATAAAAAGGGTGACAGTGCAGATCCAAGCAATTATAGGCCAGTAAGCTTAACATGCATCACAGAAAAATTAATGGAAGGAATTATTAAGGATAAGATTGAGCAACACCTGGCAAGGACAGGAGTTATTCTGAATAGTCAGCATGGGTTCAGAAGAGGGAGGTTGTGTTTTAGTAACATGCTGAAATTCAATGAGGAGGCAGCAAAAGGATATGATCAAAGTGGAGCAGATGATGATATTTATCTTGATTTTCAGAAAGCATTTGATGAGGTGCCACATGGGAGGTTGGGCATCAGACTAAAAGAAGTGGCAGTTCAGGGTGATGTTTTTAGATGGGTGCAGAATTGGCTCAGACACAGGAAGCAGAGGGTGATGGTGCAAGGAACCTCATCAGAATTGGCCGATGTTAAGACTGGTGTTCCACAGGGGTCAGTGCTAGGGCCACTGCTATTTTTAATATATATAATTGATTTAATAATGAATATAAGTAACAAGTTGGTTAAGTTTGCAGATGATACCAAGATAGGTGGATTAGCAGATAATTTTGAATCCATTATATAATTACAGAAGGATTTGGATAGCATACAGGCTTGGGCAGATTTGTGGCAGATGAAATTTAATGTCAGTAAATGTAAAGTATTACACATAAGAAGTAAACATGTTAGGTTTGAATACACAATGGGCATTTGGAAGATCGTGAGTTCACCTTATGAGAAGGATTTAGGAATCATAGTGGACTCTAAGCTATCGACTTCCAAACAGTGTTCAGAAGCCATTAGGAAGGCTAACAGAATGTTAGGTTATATAGCGCCTTGATGTGTGGAGTACAAGTCCAAGGAGGTTATGCTCAACATTTATAATGCACTGGTGATGCCTCTTCTGGAGTACTGGGTGCAGTTTTGGTCTCCAGGCTACAAAAAGGACATAGCAGCACTAGAAAAGGTCCAGAGAAGAGCGACTAGGCTGATTCCAGGGTTACAAGGGATGAATTATGAGGAAAGATTAAAAGAGCTGAGCCTTTATAGTTTAAGCAAAAGAAGATTAAGAGGAGACATGATTGAAGTGTTTAAAATTATGAAGGGAATTAGTACAGTGGATTGAGACTGTTATTTTAAAATGAGTTCATCAAGAACACGGGGACACAGTTGGAAACATGTTAAGGGTAAATTTCGCACAAACATTAGAAAGATTTTCTTTATACAAAGAATGATAGACATTTGGAATAAGCTACCAGGTAGTGTGGTAGACAATAAAACTTTAGGACCTTCAAAACTCGACTTGATGTTTTTTTGGAAGAAATAAGTGGATAGGACTGGCGGACTTTGTTGGGCTGAATGGCCTGTTCTCATCTAGAGTGTTCTAATGTTCTAATCACCTGATCTAAATTCATATTACATCAACACAAATCTCAAGGCTTAAGAAAATGTCTACACGTAACAAAAAATAAGTCCAGTGGTTATTTGTCTCACTAGAGAACTTTATTAAACTACTAAATGACAAACAGATACTTGTGAAATTAATGCAACAAAACACAACCTGATATGAAATAAACATGTCAATGGTACAAATTTTCCGTTAAGTGAAATGCTATGTGTTTCACTGCAAATGGAATTCCAATTGTTTCACTTAACACTAAATTGGATCTTTTAGTTAACCTTTAGCTGCTAGTTAAAAAACTAAATTCTGATTTTAATCTAGTTTGAAGTCAAAAGGGCCAGAACTCTTCTTAGCAGCATCAGGAACCATCTCTGTAAAGCGTTCTAGTAAATCGCGTGGCACACTCGAATACACGCTTTATAACCAATTAATAATCACTATTTAACAATCAAACTAGTCTTTGGGATGTATAATTAAAAAAAATACAAAAAGAGAGAGAGGGGGGGGAGAACATGCTCTATACAGACTGAGAGTCCAAGTCAGGATTTGAACATTTAACCCTGGATAGCATTGGACCACCTTTATTGTGACGATTGTAGATTTATTGTTTTGCAAAACATTTACAGGTGGGAAGCAGTATGGAAGAGGCTGTTGAAAATAAAGACTGATAGAAACTGAGGGCCAATAACTGAAAAACTAAATAAGCCAAAATCGAGCTATCATTAAAAGAATCTGTTTCTTCTTAGAAAAATGTTACAAGCTTAGATAAATTAAAACTAATGGGTTCTTCAAAATGATAGGACGAAAGAAACTGAAAGCAAAGTAAGAACAAGTAAATGGGAGAAGAAGAGGAGACATAAGCAATGCTGCTTGTTGTCAGGTTGCCTTCCAGGTTTTCCCTACCACATAAAATCTAGCCTGTGCCACACTTGTCAACACCTACCTCAAGTATCAAATTCTATCTTTATTGTTATCTTCTAAAACACCCTGTGATGACTACAGTGACTACAATGAAACTTACATATAAAATAAAAGTTGGTTGATCTTATGAATGTTCCCCCTGTCATAATGTAACTTTCAACCCCATGATCCAATATTATGTAGAGGAAAGGAGTATGACTGTGCAATGCTATGTGCCGGTTGACCTCTTCGGGTCTAGTTCCAGTAGTGTTGCTATTGATGTAAGGGTTTCCTTCAGCTACTGTATCGCTGCAAATCAGTACTAAATAAAGTGGCTTCATTTTTGATTAATCTTGGCCATTTCATCTTGTAACTGTACCATTAGTTCTTACATTCACTAGAATGTTCTTCTTCTGCTCTCTGTATATTCGTATTTCTAAGGGTGATGGCAATTACTTCATAGCTTTGACATCTAAAAAAAAAAGAAGCGGGGCGGTCAACCTTGTTTTCATTTAAACAAGCTGTTTCTTAACTTTGCTCCTTCCTCCGCTGAGCAGATCAATAAAACTGATTAGAAAAAAAAAAAGTGATTCCCATGATGAATGCCAGGGTGCATTGACCGGGAGAAATCTTAGTGTTGCCTGGCTCTGCTGGCTTGTCATGTCACTGTTATTTGGGTTAGAAACAGAGTGAAGCAGAGAGCGTGTAAGGAGAGAAGCAGAAAGGAGCTAAAGAAAATAGAAGGAAATAATCAGAGGGCAATAAAGGAACCTGGAGTAAAAGATAAAGAAAATGAGGGAGTGGAAACACATTAAGCATAAAAGTACAGAAGAATTATTGGACTTTGTGATGCTTTTACTGCCCTCTTGTGGAGATTTTTTTCCACACTCTTAAATTGTGACTGTTAATCATAGGCCTACCTATAAAAATATCCTTTTCTCCCTTTGGCGAGAGCTGTGCAAATATATACTGAATTCATACCTTACAATAATATTTAAATATTTACATAAAATGCTGGATAATCTATGAATTTTAAATGGAAATACAAAAGCAATTTTAAGCATACTATAAGCCTGGCTTTTTAAAATAAAAAAATAAAACTTAGTGATCAGGAACAGCTTCTTATCTTTTTCTCTGAAAAATTGATTAAACTTCTTTGTAATCTGATTTTTTTGCTCTTCTAATGAAGTCACTAAATGTACTTTTGTAGTAACAGTTGTACATTTAATTTTTTTTGTTTTGTTTCATTATTTCTGTGCAGTGGATTCAAAAAATATTCAGAGACCCATCAATTTTCACATATTTTGTTATGTTGTAGCCTTGTCATACAATTATTTCAGTCAGTTTTTCCCCACACCAAGCACACTCAATACCCCAGAATGACAAAGAAAAAAAACAAGATTTTAGAAATGTTTGCAATTTTATTGAAAGTAAAAAACTGAAATATTACATTGACACAAGTATTTAGACCATTTTCTTAGTACTTAGTTGAAGTACCTCTCACAGAGATTTTAGTCTGGAGTCTTTTTGGTATGGCATAACAAGCTTCACACACCTGGATTTGGATATTTCCTGCCATTCTCCTCAGCTGATCCTCTCAATCTCTATCAGGTTGGATGGTGACCATCAGTGGACAGCTATTTTCAGGTACAGATGTTCGACTGAGTTCAAGCCTGGGCTGTGGCTGGCCAGCTTAAGGACATTCCCAGAGTTATCCCTAAGCCACTCCTGTGTTGTCTTGGCTTTGTCCTTAGGGTCACTGTCCTGTTTGAAGATGAACCTTCATCCCAATCTGAGGACCAGAGTACCCTGGAACAAGTTTTCATTTAAGATATCTCTGTACTTCAGCTTTCCCTACTCTGCCTATTTTCCTAGTCCCTGCCGTTGAAAACAACCCCACACAATGACATTGCCACCACCATGCTTCACTGTGGAAATAGTATTGTACAAGTGATGAGCAGTGCCTGGTTTCCTTCATACATAACGCTAATGTTGATTTCATCTGACCAGAGAATCTTGCTTTTCACCATCTGAGGGTCCTTTTGGTACCTTTTTGCAAATTCCAAGGGAGCTTCCATGCTTCTTTAACTGAGGAGAGGAGTCTATCTGGCTACTCTGTCAGAAAGCTCAGATAGATGGAGTGCTGCGGTGGTGGTTTTCCTTTTGGAAGTTAATCCCATCTCCTCACAAGTTCTCTAGTGCTCGGTGAAGTGACGATCAGGTTTGTAATCACCTCTCTGACCTTCTCCCATGATTGCTTGGTTTGGTTGGGTGGTCAGCTCTAGGAAGAGTTGTGTTTGTTCCAAACTTCTTATGTCTAAGAATTATGAAAGCAACTGTGCTCTAGGGAACCCTTAATGCTGCAGGATTTGTTTTTTTTTACCTTTCCCCTGGTCTGTGCTTCAACACAATCCTCTCTCTAAGCTTTGCATGCAAATCCTTTGACTTTATGGCTTGATTTTTCTTCTGATACACAATGTCAACTGTGAACCTCCTTTAGACAGGTGTGTGCCTTTCCTAATCATGTACAATCAAGTGAACTGACCACAGGTGGACTCCAAAAAAGGTGTAGAAACAAATCGGCGATAATCAATAGAATGGGGTGCACCTGAACCAAATTTTAAGTAAAGGGTCTGAATGCTTGTGTCAATTTGATATTTTATTTTTTTTTTTAATTTTTAATATGTTTGTAAAAATGTGCCAGTCAGGGTAATGAGTGTTGTTTGATGAGGGGAAAAATTTAAATCATTTTAGAACACTGCGGTGGGCTGGCACCCTGCCCGGGGTTGGTTTCCTGCCTTGCACCCTGTGTTGGCTGGGATTGGCTCCAGAAGACCCCCGTGACCCTATAGTTAGGATATAGCGGGTTGGATAATGGATGGATGAATTTTAGAACAAGGATACAACATATCAAAACATAAGAAAGTTAAATGGGTCTAAATGCCTTCTAAATCCACTTATGTACTGTATTGTTCTATTTCTTTGTATAGTGCTCACTATAAATTGAGATACTGTACATGACACAGTATGTTTCATATTCTTGTATTATATATACTGTATGTTCGTTATGTTTACATACTCCACCTCTGTATTTGCAGTAGTAGTAGTTAAGTACATGTACCATTGTGACACGTACAGAGTACAGTGGAGTGATTACTTGCATGTCCATTCAACATGCAACACACTCCTCCTTCCCAATGCCATGATAAACAGGACAATACAGTACTGAAATGTATAACTCTGTTTACTTAACAGAAAACATTAATGAGCTTATCTTATGTACTCCTTGCACTTGTTTCCATACCACTTGTTCAAAGATGCTGAAACCTTGTGAAGAAAGCCCGGAGAAAAACTCCAGTATAGATAGCAGTAGGAAGCAACAGAAGGTAAGTGAAGACATTTATATTCTTTTCATATCTGTTTATTGTAAATGACAGCGATAAGAAACAAAAATTAGAAATTTCAAGTAGCATTAAATCAAATTCCTCAGAATTGTAATGTTTACTATACAATTTTATTACGCTTGTATCAATGTTGTTTGCTTACTACACATTAAACAAGTCTCCTCTATTACAACCTGAGAGAATATGACTTTTCTTAGCAAACACGGGCCCCCTGAGTTTTTATTACACCAGGATCTGTTTAGTGTGAGGTATTGGTTTTCCACCCTCTACTGACAACTGATCTTAGCTAACACTGTAAACATTAATATTTGTCACTATTGTGAAACATAAGAAATCAATTAAAAATAAGATATAGAGACAAGTAACATATGCATATCATTTTATGTTTTAGCGATATTGCCTAAGTTACCCATTGGCTAGCACTGCTACCTATCTATCTATCTATCTATCTATCTATCTATCTATCTATCTATCTATCTATCTATCTATCTATCTATCTATCTATCTATCTATCTATCTATCTATCTATCTATCTATCTATCTATCTATCTATTTCCATCAGAGGAGAGCAAAAAGACAGCAGCAAAAACGTAACAGTTACAAACATGATATCTTCCTATTGCAAAGTAAACCAAAACACATGCACACAAATATCTTTTATTATTCTGGGCCAGTTATGAATCTTTAACAATGTTAGAGGAAATGTACAATATATGCAAGGCAATAATCCACTCGGACAGAGGACCAGGAATCGAACTCAAATAAATGTAGCCGTGAGGTAGCTGTGCTATCCTTCAATTTCCATCAATGAAGCATTAGTGTGCTACAGCAATCAGTAGTATTGAAAGAACAAAAATTGAAAGCTCTGCTTTGTTAGTGGCAGAGTCAAAAATTAAATCAGATCTGTGACGTAGAAATTCAAATCACTGCCACTGTACTGCCTGACTATGTGTTTAATTAATGCAAAAATATTTCTTAAACTACTGCTGCTGTTTAAAAATTTCCAAAACTTTGGACACTTTAAAATCAGACATGTCCCTCCAGGTGCCACCATGTTTTAAAACATAGATAGATAGATAGATAGATAGATAGATAGATAGATAGATAGATAGATAGATAGATAGATAGATAGATAGATAGATAGATAGATAGATAGATAGATAGATAGATAGATAGATAGATAGATAGATAGATAGATAGATAGATAGATAGATAGACTTTCTTTGTACCCAGAAATTTGGCTTTGTATGTGTTGATGTTACTTTTTATGTCGTAATGATGCCACATGCATCCGACCAAAGTGTCAGACACTCAAAATGACGATGCACATATAACAAAACTAGCAAAATACCCACGTTTCGCAGCGGAGAAGTAGTGTTTTAAAGAGGTTATGTAAACATATATATACATAAACATATATACATATATATACATATCTACATATACACATATCTACATATACATATATATATACATATATACATATATATATATATACATATACACATCCACATATATATACATATATATATATATATATATATATATATATATATATACACATATCAACATATATATACACATACATATACACACATACATACACACACACATACATATATACATATACACATACATACATACACATACATATATATATATACACACATACATACATACATACATACACACACACATATATATATATATACACATACAGACACATATATATACATATACATATTTACATATCTACATATATATATAGACATACATACATATATATCTATATCTATATATATCTATATTTATATATATCTATATCTATATCTATATATATATATATCTTTATCTATATATATCTATATATATATATCTATATCTATCTATCTATATATATATATCTATACTAATTAATAAAAGGCAAAGCCCTCACTGACTCACTGACTGACTGACTGACTGACTCACTCATCACTAATTGTCCAACTTCCTGTGTAGGTGGAAGGCTAAAATTTGGCAGGCTGATTCCTTACAGCTTACTTACAAAAGTTAGGCAGGTTTCATTTCGAAATTCAACGCCTAATGGTCATAACTGGAACCTCATTTTTGACAATATACTGTAATGGACGGCAGCTTGATGGCCGTGGGAGGCGGAGTTGAGTGTCACGTCATCACGCCTCCCACGTAATCACGTGAAAAGACTGTGAACTCAGTACGGGGAAATGAAGGAAGAGCCGCAAACAAAATTCATTAAACAATTGAGAAGGGAGCGAGTGAAGCATACAAGCATCTTCATAAGGGAAACAAAGCACGGTGTAAAACGTAAGTTTAAATTAAGTTTATTGAAACGCTCCCGTTGCGGATTGCAATAACATATTCGCGAGATAAAAGAATGCAGTAGGGAGAAATGAAGGAAGAGCCGCAAACAGCGAAGAACAAAAAATTCATTAAACAATTGAGAAGGGAGCGAAACAATAAGAAGCCAGCAAGTGAAGCATACAAGCATGTTCATAAGGGAAACAAAGCGCGGTGTAAAACGTAAGTTTAAATTAAGTTTATAGAAACGCTCCCGTTGCGGATTGCAATAACATATTCGCGAGATAAAAGAATGCAGTAGGGAGAAATGAAGGAAGAGCCGCAAACAGCGAAGAACAAAAAATTCATTAAACAATTGAGAAGGGAGCGAAACAATAAGAAGCCAGCGAGTGAAGCATACAAGCATGTTCATAAGGGAAACAAAGCGCGGTGTAAAACGTAAGTTTAAATTAAGTTTATAGAAACGCTCCCACTGCGGATTGCAATAACATATTCGCGAGATAAAAGTTTAATGAGAAGACACGAGGTATAAACGAACCACACGCCGTAGCGCAACGTTAGGGGCAACAGTTTCAACCATTCTATGATCTGCTTCTCGCAACTGAAAGACGGCACATGGCGGATGTTAGCCGACTTGCTGACCGCAACGTTAGGGCTTCAACTCTGGTGCTGATGATAGAGATTCGATTTCCGAGAGGGGATGAAGTGAGTGTGTATGCCTGATGAGCCCAGAATTAGGGAGAAACACGTGTTGCATACTCTTTGCATTATTTGAAAGTAAACTATTAAAACCATTC